>NC_135398.1:4996400-5315686 GCF_051989625.1 Stigmatopora argus
ATTTGAAGAGATGCCCGAGCCACTTCACTTTCTCCGAGTAAAGAAAAGCAAATTGACTCCAGCCTATCTGACATCAATAAACTTGTTTCCATATATTGCCTTTCTTGAAGCTCTGAATGTAGCACTTACAGTTTTTCAATTTAAAACAAGGGTGTCAGAATCGGGTTGGTTCGCGGGCCGCATTAACGTCAACTCGATTTCATGTGAGCCGGACCATTAGATATAATATTTAGATATTGTTTTAAAAATTGGATTCAAAGAACTAACTCAAAAGCCCTAAATATTCGATTTTTTATAGATCTAAAATGTGTTTATTTGAGCTTTTTTTCTTAGTGAGGGAAAATCTCTTTTAATCATTATGTTCCATATTAAAGTGGAAAACAGAAAATATTTTTGTATATTTTTAGATTTTACAAAATGATTTTTGAATTAAAAACACAAAGAAAAACGGATGAAAAAATGCAATTATTGATTTAAAAGGGGGAAAATCAGGAAATATAATATACATCTATAATCTTCATTTTAATTTGATCCTAAAACAGAAAGTCAGCACTCATGATTTACTTTCCCGGGCCACACAATATGAGGTGGCGGGCCAGATTTGGCCCCCGGGCCACCACTTTGACACCCATGATTTAAAACCTTCCTGGCCGCGCGACTCTTCTGTTCTGCTTTTTCATTGCATTTGCCTTCATTTTTCCACTTTAGCACTACTGTGAGTCACACTTACTTTTATAGGGCATTTCCAATGCAGCACACAGACTTAAGCCATCCCAAAAATGTAAAAGGCTACATCACCCCTCTTTTGTGCGACATCCAATCCCCACATAAACCTCCCCAAACGTCGACGTCCTCCGTTCCGCTTAATGGGAATTCACATTTGGCGTGCCTAAGTGCTGCCCTTAAAAGCTCTCCTCTAATGCGTGGCGGCTCGCAGGTCCCTTCCTTCCATTTATTTTATTCGCAGTCACGCTGATGCGCTGAAAATTCCTCTCCGATGCGGAGAGATTTACATTTTGTGTCCAAAGTCATTTCAGTCTTCGGCGACTCTGCCCAACGCCGTAACTCGTCGCTACGTGCAGGCCGGCGGGCTTTTTCTCTCTCTTCAAGTTACAGCTGATTAACTTCTGAAATGTGATTGTTTATTTGGCTTTATGATGTGGCTGTTTGTCCACATTTTTTATGGACTTCTTTCAGAAGCTGCCAAATTTGAACACTTAAGACCTCAAGTATGCCACAGTCACATTCAGATATACATTAAGAAAACAACAACAACAACATCAGGATACTTTGACCAAAGATAGTTACTTAATAAATATTGTCAATGGAATGCTTTCTTTTCTATTTATAACTAGTGATATTTTTTATAGAGATGAAAATCTGGGTTTTTCCTGAGCATCTTCAGGGAAAGGCAACACAAAAGCTCCTACGGGTCCCTAAACTAAAGAACCCCCTACTCACTACAACAAGATGTCAAACCTTCGGCCTGGGGGCCGGAAGTGGCCCGCTAGGGCATCCAATCCACCCCTAGTGATTGGTCATTGGTCTCCTTGTGCCCTGCGATTGGCTGGCCACCGATTGAAGGTGCTCCAGCACCCACCACGAGCCATGTGAGGATAAGCGGTACAGAAAATGAATGAAGGGAAGGAGTAACAGAAGCCTGGAGAGGATTGTTGAGCTTAACGTGGGTTTTTTTATGATCACAAACGTGGTAGAGAATGTTGGCAAGTTTACTCAATTTGTGACCAAGGTCCATGTTGACAAGCTGTAGGGGCTTCTTCCAGTTTGCTGATAACTTTGCTATGAATTTTGGCAGCAGGAGAGATTTGTGGATTTTTTTTTCTTTTACGACTGCTGCCTCCAACAACTTCCATTCAACACCAAATCAACTGAGATTTGTCATAACCGAGACGACAACAACCCTACAAGCGACCTCTCATGAGAGTAAACTCCGAAAAGGGGTTTGACAAGTTGACAATCTTCAATAAGATAGGTTTGAATGAGTTTTATCAGCACCAACACTGAAAAAAATTGCAAAAACTTCTGTTGCAAAAGAAACTTCCGCTTCATTCGAAATAAACTTTCCCCACATTAATGAAATCAAGTGCTTTTAGATTCTTTTAATGCCAAAAAACGGAATACAATCATGTTGAATTGAAAAAAAAACACATCATTACATTCATTATATGCCATGAACACCGACAAAGAGAATGACAGAAATTGAAAAACAATCTTTTCACAGATAAATGAATTTAAATATGTAACATTTGATGCCAATCTTGCACCCTTAAAAATATGTTAATACTTACATTCAATAGCAAACGCATAAAAAGGACACTTGACCTTGAACAAAAAAGGACCAATGCAAAAAAACTGTAAGAAAAAAAGAAATCTCAGTATGATCCAGTGCAATATCCACAATAATATTAAATATACTGCTCAATAAATATGCAACTTGTACCATCTTTAAAAGGCAGTTTCTCTTGTATTGAATTCCTAATATTTTTGCAGGGGTACTGAATGGAGTGGCCAGTTTAACCTGGCATGAATGAAGTGCAAAATGGGGGGCAGGGGTCCTAAAATTAAGTCAATTGCACGTAAACTCATCGGAGAGCTGCCTGGCGACTGCACAATCACAGTGTGTCCACCTTTGAGGTCACGTTGCATGACGACATCATCAAAACTCTCTGCCTCAACAAGAATTAAAAAAATAAACAAAATATTTAAAAAGAGGCAAATAAATGTGCTGCCAAGAGGCATCGGACCTGTGACCTCTTCTGGTATATTTACCACTCCAAATGTCATATTTTTTTAGGTTCCGAGTTAAAGACAACTGCTGAAGAATGTCCATTTTCAGATGTAAATTTAGTTGGACGTTGCTACATGTCAAGAACGCACGTGAAGAGCAGGAGGAAAAAAAAGAAAAAAGTTTTTGTTCCAACCGATCCAACACAAACAGTTTAACCAATGAGGTTTCTGCTGAAAATAGAAGCACCTGACTGCAATCCACTGATTGCACTTCTAGGATACCAGATTGGTGGAAAGGTTTCCTCTTACAGGTTGGAACGAAAACCTGCACCCACTGCGGCCCTTTCTGGAATAGTTTGGGGACCACTGGTCTACTGGATGGACCAGCTTGCATGTTTTTTTTTTTTTTAGCTACAGCATGAATGCTAGCTGACTAAGTAGATTCCTGCTACATGTTTTTCTAAAAAGTTTGAGCAGTGTTTCTCAACCAGTGGGCCACCTTTCGGTCATAAAATGACGAGAATAAAATCGGTACATTACTTATTTAGACATCAGGGGGACTGGAAGTTGTTAGGGGTCCGTGGACTTCAACTTTTGCTGATGTAAGGTCAGTGTGGAAAATTGCATATTCAAATACTTCTATGGTGCCTCTGAGTCTTGTTGACAAAACTTTGTTGAGCATGACTTTAAATGAATGACATTGCCAAAAACCTGGAGATTTTTGCAATACAAAAAGTGTGCTGCAGAACTGGTTTCTGTGGACTGTGGACTCATTGTCACTAGATTTGCCACTTGCTTTAAAACTATTTCAATCCATAATCCTTTATGGAATGCTGCATGTTTGCAAAAACAATGACTTCTACACCATGGCCGACGTCTTCAAAATCGTCCGGGGTTGAATTCCATTCACAGTGACATCTTCCAAAGTGGTTAACAAACAGTTACTTTGATCATTTGAGTCTTTGTTTTTCTAACAACAAAAGTTGCTGTAATACTGCACGACTTGATCTGACAAATCAAAAACTGTTGCTTGCGGCTCGTTGGAAGCGGACTCTCAATTCTGAGGCTGCCGACAACGACGCCGGTTCAGTCTTTCAAAAAAAAAAAATGCCGTCTTGGCTTGGACCACTGCACGACAAGAGGCATCCATTGTCCGCCGCCAAACAAGCGACGGACGACATGACAAATGAGACTTTTTAGCGTCACGACAGCTGCCAGGATGGATTAAAGAACTTGATGGCGTGCTTTTTGGCCCACTTGGCAAAGACCTTCTTCTCAGTGACAAAGCGGTGTCCACCGTACGGCGCGCTCTCGTGCAGGAGGTACTCGGCGCACTCTTTCCGGCTGCCGGCCTCGTAGTAGTGGTAAGGGATTTTGCGGTAGTCTTCAGTCCTGAGGTGGGTGGGACGGTGAACTTTTTAGCTCTTTCGATGAATGCGGTTATTTTTACCGTATCATGCAAGGGTGTCAAACATGCGGCCCGCGTGCCGGAAGGGTCTGATCTGGCACGCGGGGTTGTTCTGTCTGACGGGGACTTTGTAGCTCATTCATACTGTACGTACAGAATTAAATGCTTTCATTTTTCTCGAGGGGGGCGTCGCAAGTTCAGATGTTAGGGAGTTGAAATGCCCCAAAACCAACGTGACCGGACTTTTCGTTGAAAGGCGTTTGGTCCCCGGACGTTTGGTCGAACGGACGTTTGGTCGCCGGGTTCGCTCGCTGTCAAATTATGACAGAGAGTTTACTGTTGATATTTTGATATTACATATTTAGATATTAAACTCACTGTCTCTCTCATGATTATAATTTTGAGAGCTGGTTTCAACAGTAACAACCCAGCGACCAAACGTCCGGTCGACCAAACGTCCGGTCGACCAAACGTCCGGTCGACCAAACGTCCGGTCGACCAAACGTCCGGTCGACCAAACGTCCGGTCGACCAAACGTCCGGTCGACCAAACGTCCGGTCGACCAAACGTCCGGTCGACCAAACGTCCGGTCGACCAAACGTCCGGGGACCAAACGTCCGGGGACCAAACGTCTTTCAACGAAACGTCCGAGTACCCAAAACCAACAGGAAGTAACCTGGAAATGCCCCCAAATCAGGAGATACCGACAAATGAACGAGAAGCAACCCGGAAAGTCCCGCAAAATCAAGAGGAAATGACCCAAAATTTGCCAGAAGTGATCTGTAAGTAGCGTAAAATGGAAGTGGAAGTGACGCAAAATTTGCCATTCACAATGATTGATGTCCGATTCACTTGGCCGTAGATGCTCATCTTTCACCGCCTTTGAATTTGCACTAGACGCCCAATCATTTCGAGTGGGAGGGGCGAATGAACAAACGTCTAGCGCCGTCAACGGCGGCGAGTAAGTTAGCTTTTTGGGCCAAAATAAAAAACTGGTCCACATGAAATTGGTATTAATGTGGCCAGCAAACCAAACTGAGTTCGACACCCCCTGTTCTAGTGAATACGGCGCCATCATTTCGTCTTACTTGCAATAGGTGTCGTTGATCATCCCGTAAACGTGGATCTCTTTGCACATGTCCATGGCGAGGATCAGCGTGAACCAGCCAGTGCTGAGGTACGACCCCGACTGCATCCTGTACACGCAAATAAACAAAGGAAGTCGAAATTGAGCTGGAGGGCAGCAACATTCATTTGTATCTTATTTTTATTGGGCCAACTACAAGAACAACAGAGAACCGCAATTCATTTTTAATGATGCGAATGAGCAATGTCGCAGTGTCAGCTTTCGCATTGGCGTCTTCATTCTACCGGAGGGCGCTGTAGAATGCTGCTGCCGCTGCTTATGTGCTTTACTTGCATCACTAAGACTACTAACTGGCTACTCGTAACAAAGAAGTGGCACGCGTAATCTCACAGAAACAGAAATTGAAGGTGATGTGAATGTGTTTGACTCGATGATTGTTTGAAACAGTTTGTCGTGCACCGATTTTGGACTTTGTTTGAACTTTGAGTGTAGTATTATCGAGATGAACAACTGTTTTCCTTCCTTACATAACCATACAAAGATTGTACAGAGGGAGCAATCAAAAATCTGGACTCACACACCATGACCTTGGTTTAGAGAACTGAAATGATGTGACATAACCTGAACTTTGAGTGGTAAAAGTAACAATGGTTGACATTTTCTAGTTTTACTCATGACATTACAAGGCCATATTGACAAAAATAATAAGCTGCGCAACATGTTTTTTTTTTTGCTCACTGCTGTTGTCCCAAAATAATTGTCAAATTTGTTACTAGGGAACTTTGACCTTTAGAGCAGATTCCACCAATTATGAAGCAGCAGAGCAGGGGTATAGTTTCCCTGCTGTTTCCACAAAGAAAGCCTTACCGGGCCTCAGAAAAAAATGTTTTGGAAAGCAAAAAAAATATGACAACATATAAAATCTGGATGATCATTAGCGACAGTGAGAGCGTGAAAAACTAACACGCCACGTACATTACATAATGTCATCCATACACACAAAATGTCACCACCGCATTTCCTTGTCACATTTTAAAGCCATTTTGCTTTAAAAAATACAGAACAGAACATTCCTACTGCTGTTAATACTTAGATATTTTCCTCCTCAAGGACAAACAGACACTGTGAAAGTTTCAATCGGAGTTTCCATCACGGCAACAGATGCTGCACGCCGGCAAATATGCTCAATATCCTTTTAATCTCGCTTTATTAACGCCGATGTCACGCCTGTGTAATCGGGCTTCATAATCAGCTACCAGTTTGTGCTCAGTCGCGTGGAAAAATTGGCCTTTGGAAGAAAAAAAGAAAAAGAACTAAAAAAATAAAAGAAAGCGTTTAAAGATGAAGCTGTGCTGCTGCCCTGCGAGATGATAGTCATTATTTTTGAGACGAGACATCTTGTAATTGTACACACTATCTGAACACTAAAGACATCTTCTCCGCCCTTCACTTGATTGCTTGAGTCTTTCAGGCCCAGAGCCGTTATTACTGCAATTTTGTGTCCTTCCAAAGGTGATTTAACATGACAAATGAGTTAATTCCTGACGGACAAAGTCAAATAAAGTCAAACTAGTCACTTGTTCCAAGAGACACCAGACATTAATATGCAAAGTGAGACTGTCACCTGGTGGTGAAAGTATATTTATGTTATAGTGAGGAATTATATATATTTTTTGAGATTTTGTCTTGCTCTCTACATGTATACACAAAATCGCCTGCCTCTTCTCTATTACCTTTTTTGCAACCTCGATTTCATGTGGGCCGGACCATTTTAGATATAATATTTAGATTTTTTTTAAATAAATGGATTAAAAGAACTGGATTAAAAGCCTTGAATATTCAGTTTTTTATATATCTAAAACAATGTTTATTGCAGCTTTTTTAAATATATTTTTGAACTAAAAACACAGAAAAAATGGATTAAAAAATTACAATTATTGATTCAAAAGGAGGAAAATCAGGAAATTTAATAAACATCTGTACTTTTCATTTTAATTTGATCCTAAAACAGAAAGTCGGCACTCATGATTTACTTTCCTGGGCCACACAAAATGATGCTAAGGGCCAGATTTGGCCCCCGGGCCGCCACTTTGACACACGTGGTCTAGATCACAGATGTCCAACTGTCGGCCTGTAGGCCAAATTTGGCCCCCAACATCATTTTGCAAGTGTTGACTCCATTTAAAAATTCTTAACAAATCAAAAAGCTCAAATATGATATAAATGAAACTGAATATTTCCCCTTTTCCATTGTATCTTTTCATATCAATTAAATATATTTACTATCTTTCCTTCTTTAAATGAAGGTAAAGATTAAAACCTAAAAAGAAAACATTTAATGTTTTCTCTAAGGGAAACAAAGATCCAGAATTTTGAAAAATAAATCAATAAAAGTAGCTTTAGTCGTTCTTTTCTGGCTTTGATACGACCACAGAAGGTGGGGAAATTGACAATCGACTTTTTTGCCCGAGCCCGATCGTCATCTTACAAGGCACGTCGTAAATGCCTCTCTTTAGGAAACGGCCTCCAGCGCGCTATAAGTTACTTTGATGAGGCCTCGAGAGCCCACTTGAAAATCAGCCGCCGGTCCATCAACTCAGTCAGCACAGCACCTATTTACCTCCTCTCAGTGTGCTTTGCCAATATTCCCTTTATTGTCAAATAGTAAAAATAATACAGAACTGTTGTCTTGTAGTTGTTTAGTACACACATGCATACAAATGTAGTATTGATGTGGTTTGTTGCCTGGAAATTAAGCCTCCAAGCACATTTGGTTGAGTGGGGCATTATGTTATTGGAAAAAACATTATCTATGTGAAAAGGACCTTAAGTGTTTTTTTTTTTGCACCATCCATCATTACCTCATTAGGGAAATTTTTGTTCCTTACATTAAAGCAGCAGATCTTTCAACATAAAATGACGACACATCTGGACTTCTTTAATGTTTTTTTTTTTGATCTGATGCAAAAACCTAATGGATTAGTGTCATTTTATATAATTAACAAAATATTTTTGGGGTCGTTGCATTCTTGCTAATTTTTTTGGTGGTACGATTCAGGCAATTTGTGCGTAATGATTTCTGTCCTAATTGCTGCTACTTAGTAATGTTGAAATGTGCATATTACAGCTATTTGGAGCCAAAAACCAAAGTTTTAGGTCATTGCATTTAGGTTCCACATTGCATCTTTTGGAAAATAAAACTAATTTTAAAGCATTTTTTGGTCTTTCCATCAAGCGCTCGTGTCAAATCGACTTGATGATTACATATTTGAAAAGCTCTTTTCATGATGTAAACCACATGTGTCAAAGTGGTGGCCCGGGGGCCAAATCTGGCCCACCGCATCATTTTATGAGGCCCAGGAAAGTAAATCACGAGTGCCGACTTTCTGTTTTAGGCTGAAATTAAAATGAAGAGTATAAATGTATATTTAATGTCCTGATTTTCCCCCTTTTAGATCAATAATTGTAATGTTTTAATCCATTTTTTATGTGTTTTTAGTTCAAAAATCATTTTGTAAAATCTAAAAAAATATATAAAAAAGCTAAAATAAACAGTTTTAGATCTATAAAAAACTGAATATTCAGGGCTTTTAATCCAGTTCTTTTAATCAATGTATTTTAAAAAAATCTAAATATTATATCTAAAATGGCTGGCCCACATGAAATCGAGTTGACGTTAACTCGGCCCGCGAACCAACCCGAGTCTGACACCCTTGATGTAGACTATACGCAACCTTCTAAACTTGCTACTTGTGAATTTGAAGTGTAGAAATATGGTTATTGTAAAGTGATGGCTCTTTTTCAGTATCTTGCGTTGTCAAATTGACAGTTATTCCATATTTGAAGAGCTCTTTTGAGCGCCTTTAAATTTGAGGTACTACTTGTCCAATACCTTTTGACCCGTGTGCATCTTTAGAGGCTATTTCGACTCACCTGTCTTTGCCAGTCTCCTTCTTGAAGACCATGTCACAGTAGTTCATCCTGTCCTCGGTGGTGGCGTAAATGCGCGCCTGGGGGTAACTGTCAGCTGCCTGCCGCAGCATGTTGTAGACCACGCCCTTGCCATCGGTGCGCATGTTGCGCAGCGGACCCCACACCACGTACACCGTCTCGTTGTTTTGGCCGAAGAAGTGCTGAGGCCTCTGCAGCAGCAGTGGCACGCTGGTGTGCGACACCACCCGCAGCGTCGTGCGTTGGCCCACGTCGCGCTCAAACCCCCGGGTGGGCGCGTTGTTCATGCGTAAGATGCAGGGTGAGCGGTCTATGAGCGCCCCCGCCGCCTGGCCCAGCATCTGGCCTGAGCTGGACACCACGCTGCACAGCTCACATTTCAGTTTCAGGGGCTGATGTGGGAAATGGAAGAGGAGGGGGTTAAATGTTAGGATAACAGTTTCTGTACATACATTTGAGTCTCTTTGCAAAGGGGAAAACTGATTTTTTTTTCAAGATCTATACCTTTAATATCCCACTCGGACATGTTTAGTATTGCTAAACAAAGAATTCAGTTGATGTGATTTTCTGTTGTGTTTAGTGATGTCACTGCTTTTATTGTGGTAGGTTTCTACGTACTTATGGGGTAAGCAGGTATTGATCAACTCTTGTGAAAATGAAATTTGACTTTTTTTTTGTGGATGAAGGACTCTCATTGGAGTAATGATTGTTTGGATCTAGAAGCTAGTTTACCGTTAAGCCACTAACCGTAAACTCGGTAAAAAAAGTGTTTTCAATTGCATCTTCATTAAGAATATGGTGTTAAGCATTTGGATTTTTTTCCCACTTTTCACATTACATTTATGATGTAAGTATTACATTTTAACAGTGAAGATTGAATTTTCAAGAAGACTTCCATTGGTTAATAGCAGCGTTCGTACAATTATACTATTATACTCCATTTAGCAATGTTAAATTGTACAATGTGAATGTTGTTTTTGATTTTGTATGTCTGAACCTTACTTACTTCTACAGTGTGTTGATGACCAAAAACCATCTATGAAAGAAATTGGCGTCTCATTTACAACCAATGGGCGGTGTTTTATCACACGAACTGGAAGAAATTGCAGCTATGAAAATGACCTACCTCATTTACCATGCGATTAATTGACTTATTCCATATCGTGACAGGCTTAATGTTGCATGTGTTGTACTTTTAATGAATGTCTTTTGAACTTAACGGGTAGTGACTTTGTAATAAATGGTGGCCATTTAGACTTTTTGGAGAATTCTTCACAAGAAAACTGACGTACATGTGAATTATTGAAATTTCCCGAATACGGGATGAATAAAGTTATCTAATCTAATTAGCAAATGAGTTGTGTTTCAGAGGACTTTGCTTAACCGTCAGTAGTCAGGCACAGAACGTCTTTCAAGTAGGATGAGTCAGCGTAGGCGAGGCGTCCGCCGGGAACCATTGCGCCAACGTAATAATTACAGCCTATTAATTTACACCGTCTCGTGCATTTCAATCAACGGGGAGATGCACTTTATAGCACAGTGGCCATCATTTAGTGACTTAGGCTACATTTTCCTAAATGCCGAGGATTATTATGGTTACAAATAAATGCCTGCAGAAGGAGCTAGCGTTTGATTAATTTACACTGCAGTAGCGAGCAAGCTATAGTACTCACCGGCCATATTAGATTTTTAAGATGGGCAGATGGAGCAGGAATAAATACATTTTGAAACCCAAATTTACTAACAAAAATATGTGGTTGTGGACTTTTGTCATAACTGAGTTACAGGATGTCACCAATAGCTTTAAAGCACGGTGTCAAAGTGGCGGCCCGGGGGCCAAATCTGGCCCACCGCATCATTTTGTGTGGCCCGGGAAAGTAAATCATGAGTGCCGACTTTCTGTTTTAGGATCAAATTAAAATGAAGATTATAGATGTATATTACATTTCCTGATTTTTTCCCCTTTTAAATCAATGATTGTAATTTTGTAATCATTTTTTCTGTTTTTATAGTTCAAAAATCATTTTGTAAAATCTAAAAATATAAAAAAAGCTAAAATAAACATTGTTTTATATCTATAAAAACGGAATATTCAGGGCTTTTAATCCAGTTCTTTTAATCCATTTATTTAAAAAAATCTAAATATTATATCTAAAATGGTCCGGCTCATGTAAAATCAAGTTGACGTTTAGGATCAAATCAAAATGAAGAGTATAGATGTATATTACATTTCCTGATTCTCCCCCTTTTAAATCAATAATTGTAATTTTTTAATCCATTTTTTTCTGTTTTTAGTTCAAAAATCATTTTGAAAATCTAAAAATATATTTAAAAAAAAGCTAAAATAAACATTGTTTTAGATCTATACAAAACTGAATATTCAGGGCTTTTAATCCATTTATAAAAAGTCTATCTAAAATGGTCTGGCCCACATGAAATTGAGTTGACGTTAACGAGGCCCGCGAACCAACCCGAGTCTGACACCCCTGCTTTAAAGTCTTTGTTAGTGAGACAAAGGACGTTCAAGGACCATTTTCTTCCCCTCCGGATGATAAAGTGTAAAGTTCGTTTTGCTAGAGTTCTCCTCGTCAGCGTTTGAAAGTGTAGCAAACCGATTCATAGCTCTAATGTTGTACAGCCACTTAACGATGACGCTTGCTCGCCTATCCGTTCTGCATCGCAACCTCGCGGGGCCCATTCAATTAAAGCACTCGCTGACGGCGATATTATATGCCGCTCTTAAAACCTATACAAGTTATGATCGTGCACATTTATTTGATGCGTTTCCACATAACTTTCGTTTGCCAAAAACATCCCTATAATATTGTCATTGCGCTCGTATTAAAAGAACTAAAAATATAGTGTCAGTGTGATTATGTTAAGTACAGTAAAGCAGTACAGGTGATACCTGAAGTTAAACACTGCACCTAACTACTGCGGAAAAGTAACGGTCAGAGCTTAAAAGATGATTTTTACGATTGAATCTCGCAGCTATGAAATAAAATCAACCATTCAAGTCCAATAAAAAGCTTATACATGTAGCATAGTATGCATATAACAGTTTCCATCTTCATATTATGCTCGTGAAGTCTTCATCCATTTTTGGGGAGGAATTTTCCCCCAGGTTTGATTTATACTCCAGTGCTCATCCATTTTTGATTGACAACCAAAAGATGTCTATCTAGCAGTGGCAGGCCGTCAGGGCCTTCAAGGCCTTCTCTGCTGGCCTAAGAAATATCTGAATCATATATTATATTTTGTCATTTTGTTTTACTTAATAAATAATTCCAAATGGTCTGTTAGCTTCCTTTCATTGCTTTTCCCCCTGGTTGCACTGCTTCCAGAGTTGTGTTTTCATTGAAGCATTTAACCAATCGCATTTCAGCCATTATTTGTTGCCAGGGTCAGAAATCTGCCTCAAGGCCTTCACAATCAGTTCTGCAGGCTCTGCTGCATTAAACAAGCGTCGATAAGATTACCCAATCAGATTTCGAGTTGGCAACACCACAATGCCTTGTCGCAGGCGTAGGGATACGTCATCGCTTTCACCAACTATGATTGGCTAGTGATTAGCCAGAGCTACCAAACTGTATCTGGAGCGAGCTGCACAAGCAAATATATAGTTGGGTTGATTTAAAGCCATTTTCAAGACGGACTATGCCAGAAATACGACAGGACAGGCTAGACTTAGCTTCGATGACGTTAGAAAAGAAGGAAGAAAGAAAGGAGGATGGATATTGTGTACAGTTAAAAAGGAGTTTTGGCAAGTAAAATATGGCTATATTCCTAAATAATATTTCAGTTGTGGGCCCGGTTCTGATATCTGAAAAGCTCCAGTGTTTGTATTTAAGCTCCAGTGTTTGTATTTAATCACTAAATGCTGCTAGGAAGTGGATTTTACCCCATTTTAGTGCAATTTTTGCCGTTTCGCCATTGACCTCCATCCCTGTCTTTTCCTGGGTAAATCACCCCCCGGCCCGGTTGTAATGTCTGAAAAGCTCCTGTGTTTGTATTTAATCATTAAATGCTGCTAGGAAGTCGATTTTACCCGTTGAAGGCGCTACAAGAAAATGCACGGACCGCCACTGCTATCTAGTATTGTTGTTTATCCCCCAAAGAGAAAAAATAGGTAGACAAGTAGATGCCTCGATCCCACCAAAATTATTTTAAAAAAAAAAACACGTATTGAATGGAGCCCTTGTTATGAAAAACGTTGGCCTGGTGACGAGTTCTATTAACTCACTGCCTGCCAATCCATTGCAACTGGGAGGATGAACCAACATTCATTGGCTGCCACCCTCCCAGATCCAATGGATTGGACGCCCACTAGTGACAAACGAATTTAAATTCATACCAGAAATAGAAAAAAAGAGCCAGGCGATAGGACGCCTACAACACAAAAAGACTCACTGGACCGAAACTAAAGGCAGAAAGAGATGGTTCATTTCATTTTAAGGCCCACAAAAGGTTGACCTTCATTGGCAGCAAGCAGGCTCCATTGAGGAAAAACATCAATTTACAAAACACTATTTCTATAAGAGAGCCACCGAGCGCTAAGGAAAGCAGGCTGATGAAAGTTTCCACCTGCAAGAGTCTGTCAAAAGAGGGACGCTGTCATGCATTAAACATGGGCGTGAGAATTTTACACCTCCTCTGGTGACACCGTGCTACGGATGGCGGGAGATTACCATCCGGGAGATATACGAGCGCCTGTTAAAGTGTCGCTGGCGGGGCCCTCCGGGAAGCTAACGGCCACCCTCACGCCCTCCGACGAGCACCTACGGTGGCGTTTACTGCCCGGACGCTGCGATCGATGCGGCAAGAGGAACAAAGGTCCGGAGCACGAGGTTACGAGACTCGACGTTGGCTTTTTTTTCCCAGCACGAAACTTGAATTTTGCTGCTTTCTCCTTGGCGTGTAATGTCTGGGAATTAAAAGGCTTTGATATTTCAATTTCCATAAATCGCGAGGGAATATCCAGCAGCGAGGCCTTTGAAGGGTGGAGAATGGGATCACTAAGCGCGGTACAAAAGCGACAAGCAGACATCAAACAAGACATTTGCCCCTATCCGGCGACTCCACAAATGAAGGCACATCCCTATTTTTCACCTGCATTTTTGGTCCACCCGCATTTCCATACATTCACACACATTAAAAAGACTCACTTCTTGTTTCGGAATGCTGACATAGCCTAAGTGAGGCTTGAAAACGTGCTTTGGCCCCGCCCAGTGACCGCCAAACGCTTCGCCAAAAGCGGGCTTGTGGACAGCCACGGCGAACAGCGTCACCACCACCACCAGTGCGCCAGCGATCATCATCAACTTCCTCTGTGGGCAGAAAGATAACAAAGATAACCCTTTAAAAAACATTGACTTATGGTTCTTGATAAAAGAAGACCATCAAAAATAATCACCCTTGTTTTAATTTAAAAATGAGATTTTTACTGGAACACAATTACCGTACTTTTTAAACGGTAAATCGTACCTGAGTACAAGTCGAGCTAGCTGAAAAATGCACAATGAAAGGAAAAAATCAATATATAAGTCGCACCAGCCAAAGAATGCACGAAAATATTGAAGTTTCACTGGAATAAAAGTTATTTAATGTTATACGTTAAATTAATAGGAAAATAGAGCATAACAACGGTCAGAGAAAGAAAAAAACGGAGACTTATAGAGCATAAAGTACGGTAGTTTAAATTGGAATGCAAAGATGGGCACTTAAATAAGTGCTTCATAGGGAGCAGCTAATTGCTTTGGGCTTTCGAATATATATTTTAAAAAACACATCTGTAGGCTGTTTTGCACTATTTGGTCTCTCAGGGAAAGGGGGATATTAGCCCCACATAGGCACAGGAAATAAAAACGTAAACAAAATTGTGTTTGTGAGTAACATACTATCAGCAGTTTTTGACATCAAAAACAAATGACTAAAAGACGGTTATCTTATGTTTTTTTTTTTTACCCACGGCAGAGAAAATGATTTCTTTTTAATATTATGGGCTCAAAAATCCTGGAATTCAGGTCAAACCAACACTAATCTGCTAACATTTCTAAAGTCCAATTGCAAACGTGTTCTTAACGTGCCCTGAAAAACAGAGGTGACCAGGGTCCTTGTATGTGTGAGACCTTGATGCGAGCCCAGCGAGAAGCCATTACGCTAATGCATACTTCACGTTTAATGCAACATAATCCCCCACAGGATAAAGAATTAATATGCCCCTTCTACTCCCCATGGAAAACACATACAAGCCGCTTCTTAATATTTATCATAATGTTAGCAAGTCTATAGTATAAAAAAAAATCCTCTCTGTAATGCCCGTCAATTGGATATGACAACAATTAGGACTTTTGGAGATAACAATTTTTCAAATCCAATTAGAACTATGTGGGAACTCCCATGTGGTATATTAAAATAATTCAGCCTATAAAGACACTTAGATTCACATTCTCTGTGAATGTTGTGAATTGTTCGTTACAAGAAAGGTTTTTAACAAATAAAGTCAAGAGAAAATGACACTTTCTCCTCATATTTTATGGAATTTAAACTTATGAAATGAAAAGAATCCACAAAGAATGTTTTCCTTTCATACAACTACCAAACCTTTAGAAAATAGGCAAGTTGGTAAATATTTTTAGATGTTTTCTCAATGCCTATCATAGGTCGCCTTGTCAAAAAGCGCACTTAAACACAATTTTGGAGCGCAAACTTCTTAGTGAAAGTTTCTGAGGTGACAGTTTATTCATGAACCATGAAGATCATATTTCTATCCGAATACAAACACTTCCTACAGTGGCTGTCATATCCGATGTAAACACTTTACAAAACGCTACTGGTTTTGGTTAAAGGGCTCACAAACTATCATTGTCTAGAACTTGCTTAAATATAATTATTTGTGAATGAATTATTTGTCATTCAAAATCAATTCAGCAAACTGAGTTCCCGGGTCATTCTGGACAAAAATAAAAGGTCGCTTGACCCTTTTCAAATGTTTGTGCATCAAAATGCTGTTGTAACATACACTATACGTCCAACAGGGAATGAAAATGTAATTATATTTAGCTCTTTACTATTGATGTTCTATAGAAATCAGTTAACTAAGATACCACTTTAGATTTTTCTATTAGGAACAGTTAATTATATGAAGTAACTTTAGTTTTGCATGTACATGCGACTCAGTCCCGACGACGCTTATACAGATGATGGGTTTTTCTGCTTCAAGGGCATGGGAAGCTCTCGATGTAAAGTAAGTCGGTGAAAAGGCGTGAAAAGCCGCGGAGAGCGTACACAGAGGATTACGCCGGCTTGACGCCGGCTTGATGCCGGCAAGGTGGCAACTCCGCACTTGACGTGACGGATCAGGCCGGGCTTTGCCGGCTCGGACGCTTGGCCTCACATTGAATTACAGTCTGCCTAGAGCTTTTCAGGCAAGGTCGTCGGCTCATTGGTCGGAAACGAGGCTTCAGAAGCGCTGATGTGTCACCAATGCAAATGAGTTTTCCCACACTTTGACAACCCACTATATGGTCCATATGTCTATTACGATTTAAATTAGACAGCATCCAGGACACTTTTCTATGGCAAGACACCTAGAGACAAGCCTAAAATGTCCACTTAAAAGCAAAATAGCGTGTCTCTTCTGGGGGAAATTGTGTGTTATTTTGATGTGAATAGTCCTGCAAACCAAAACTGACGTTGAATAATACGAGAATTACATTTCATTAAGGACAAAAATCACTTTTTGACATCTCAATAAACAACATTTAGGTACATGGGGGGGGAAATCAAGGTTTTGTGTCTAACACGAAAAAAATAATACTTTTTTTCTCCATATTTAGCTGTACAGTGTATTTAATCATTCATTTTCTGAACTGCTTATCCTCACAAGGGTCCCAGCCAAAGGTGGGGGGAGAACCTGAAATTAAAAATCTGATAATCATGTGACTAAATCTAAAAAAAACATGAATAAAATGAAAAAATAATAAATATCTTTCGGTAACAAGTTGCACAACTGGTAGATTTTACCTATTAAAAGACTACAAGCCACTTTCTTGTTTAGTACCATATGCAACTACAAATCCCACAATGCATTGCAAAAGCTGACGATCTTAAAATTCTTCGATCGGGGTTGAGCACCCGTAAAACCTTTATATCCTCGAAACATCTCACGAAATAAAATGTTTTAATATTTCTGCCATTTGTTCGTGTCAATCGATTCAATTGTTGGATAACGGTTCACTAGCTGGTCGTGATAACACATACAGACGCCACGTGATGAGCAACAACACCTGCATCCGTAATTAAGCATTTCAGACTGCAGCAAAACGAGCGAATCCTGCCAAATGTCGATAAGCACCTTCATGGACATGCAAGGCATCAATTCTTGCGTTTCTTTTTGGGTTTTTTTGTTCCAAACGCGGCGTAACTAAACGCAACAACCCCCTCCCTTGACCACCGTACATTCGCTCACCTTCCACATGCAGGCCATCTCTACTTCCACGATGCTCGCTGGTCGCTGGTCAGCGGCACCACCACCACCCCACGAAAGATCCTCGATGACATTCGGCAAACGGAGAAAAGGGCCGAAATTCAGCCCGAGGATAGATGGCGTTCGTCTCCTCTGCGGCCTTTTTCTCCCCCCTTCCTCACTTCCTCCCTCCTCCAAAGTGGAACTGCTGCCAACGAGGTACCCCGCGATCCTATTGGTTTGCACGGGATCAGAGTCCCGCCCATAGTCCTCTAAGTCATCCTCTCTTCTCAACCGAATGCGACCCACGTGACTTGATGTGAGTTTCCCCACCATAGATATCATGTCTAGAATCCACAAAGCTAGATGTCCTAAAGCGGATTCTGTGGATTCCATCTTGTAACAGATGACACTCTGACCTGACAGGTTAGAATCGTGTTGACGTGGCTATGATCCAGGCAAAATGATGATTTTTTTTCTTCTTTTTTATTTAATACAAATAGTAATTTATACGTATTCTATAAAATTACTACTTTTTTAAATACACATTTTTTTAATCGGGACATAAATGTGTAAAAAGATTTCCCCACACATTCAACGTGAAAAAAATTCAAATTCAAACCCTAAATCCTGATTAAAACCTGGCCTCTTTCAAGTGGCATAGGCCATGGCCAAACTTGCTCATTTGTTCCATTTGCTTTGAGAATACACACAAAGAGACATCCAGTGCTGCTCTTTTGTATGTATTGTATGTTTTGAATTGCTTCATTGTAATCAAGAGAAATAGCTCAGTGTAATCACTGGTGTTTGTACATCACAAACAAAGGGACAGCGAGCATGTATTCTCCCATCCCTCAATATTCTGCTTCCACCATCACTCATGCATCCCAATGCTTCCTCTTCCTCACTAATGAGAGCTGCGGGGCTTTGGTGGCCAATAACAACCAGCACACACACGGACAAACACACTCAAACAGTCCACAAATTCAGCTACACGGCGTAGGCAAAAACAACAGAAAGCCAGTGATGCATCCCAGTCGCTGTAATTAGTGCACGGAGGTAATGAAGTCATCGTGTTGCTGATGTGTTGTGATCAGTCTCACCTCTTTGATAAGGACAACAACAGCAATGGTGGGGAATCTAGATGTTAATTAGTGAGGCTTTTATGCATCCATCTACTTGTGCCATTAGTAGCTGCAAGACAAAAAAACACCAACCAATCAAGCATTACTGCTGTTACCATAGTTTCACCAAAACTGCTGCACCATAATTATACCCATTTCCAGCCTCACTTCCATGGCCAATCCCATAATTACCTTCACTATATTATTACTATATTACATTATATATAGTGCAACTACTCTATTCATCACCTTGACCAATATCATGACACCATTACTGTCATTGCTATGTCCATTACCACCAATGGTAATGTCTTGTAATACCATAATTATATTACAAATACGTACTATGACCATTCTTACCAACGATGGCAGTATAATTATTTCTAAATATGATTGCATTGATATTCTTGATTGTAATTAGGTACTTACTATTACCTACTTTTAGCACTACCATGCCTACGTTACTTTATTACTAGTAAGTAGTTTTTTTTTTTATTAGAAAATTAATTATATTTATATTATTAGAAATTAATAGAATCTTAATCAAAAGAAAAATGCTTTTTTTTCCTGGGGCTCAAGTACCTTTTGATTGGCAGGGCTGAGAGCAACCATTCTATTCAATTAAATGTCATTAGGACCAAAAGAATTATTACTATGTCCATAAAAAAAACGTGTCTATACATATTGTACACTAAGTATACAAATGTGCCCCCTTGTGCAGTAAAGGGGTAATACATATGCAGTACGTGCAAATAAAGTGTTAATATAGTATATACAGTGGAAAGAGGGCCATCTTCCGAAGGTTCAGAGAACAGACGTAATATTTAGTTGACGAGCACGTCTGATATTTATTGCTGAGGCAAACCAATAAGTTACATATTCACATTAACACTACATATAATTTGGGGAAAAAAGTCAAAATAAAATGGGTCGTAAAAGTCACATTTCATGATTACAGTAAACATTTAATCTGCATAAATCAGCCATTCAGCTGATATAAACTCAAGTCTGAATGGCATCCTAGTGTGTTGTAGGATTTATATTATTAGTTTCATGGTAGATTTAGTTTAAGATTAAGTCAACGTGTACAGGAATGTTCAATGAAACAACTCCCAACGGGGACTAGCTGAGGAGCTCCGGCTTTAGTCGGAGCCTCTGCAGCACATCCTCGGGCATGCACAGCACGGGATTCACGTCCTTGATCTTGTCGTCCCCCAGCAGGGAGAGGCCAGCAATTCCGAACAGAGTATGAAAGGGGTCCACCTTGGAGGACCAAGCAAGTTAGCATTGACCATATGTCAGGAAAGTAAGTCGGGGGCTTTTCCGCTCACCATGTCTCCCGGTCGGTCGGCGAAGCCGCCCGTCTCCTCGTCCTGGCAGGCCAGGATAAAGGAGCGCAGTTTATCCTTGTCAATCCAGTGGATTTTGCCGATGATCCGTAGCGAAGCCAGAACCCACCAAGAGTAGCATACGTCGGGAAGCTGAAACAGACGAAGCTGATGAAACTTTCCACAGTGCAAGAATGCTGGCAGAATGCAGAAGTAGTGACATGGCTTCTTATAAAAATCGGCTATGACTCAGATTCAATTTTTATAACACCTTCTTAGATTTACTGAAGTTACCTAAATTTAGTTTATCACACCAACATGTAACACGTGACATAAATATTCTATTAATAAATCATTATTTAAATAAAACATGTTATTTAGTAGCAGGCTTGTCTAGGTTTGACAATATGATTATTATTGCTGAGAACTGTTTCGAATATTTTGATGCCTTAAAGTCGCAACTTAAAACAATGCGACAACTCTAAAATCCATGAAAGATAACGAAATACCATTTACCTTTACCCATACCACCCTGGTTACCCATACCACCCTGGTCACAATCTGTTCCAGCTGCTGCCCTCTGGCAGACGCTATAGGTCCCACAAAGTACGGACAAATAGGCTTAAGGACAGTTTTTTTCCCACATCCATCAGGACTCTAAACTTGCGGTAACACGACAAACAATCCTTTCTGTGTAATAACTTCGGGGTGGGGTAATATGAATAGACGTTGGGCGGTGATCTGCCTCCTACTGGGTGACTGAGGGTAAGTGAAAGACAGTGAGAGGTAAGTGATCTGCTCGGGGGTGATGCGATGTATCCATCACGGCAGAATGCCAAATTACGAGTCTGAAATTATCACTTATTTGGGTCTTTTGCCGGGAAAACGCACCTTATGTCGAAGCACTACCAATTTTGTCACACACAGTTTCTGGGTATGATGACAATTATGCTTTTGTCGAGTCAATGATGATGACCAAGCCTATGTCCGATTATTATTATTATTAAAAGGAGAGCCAGGAAAGATGCAAACCTTCTCGGGCCGCCCGTTGAGGCCCCCCGACGGTAGTTGCCTCTCGCAGAGCCACCAGCCCAGCAGGTCGGCGTTGAGTTGGTGCAGCTGGCCCGTCAGGGACAGGAAGCCCGTGCAGCAGTAAATCTGACAAAATGTGACACCCCGATTAAAAACAGACAGAAGACATCATTAAGTCGAATTGACTTCCACCGAAACAAAAACAAGAACCAGGCACCTGACCGGCGTGGGATTCAGAGCCGGGCCTGCAGCCAAAACCTCCATCAAAGTTCATACACGACAAGACAAACTCCACCGCTTTGTCCACGTCGATGGCGTCCATCCTGCCCTATAACCAGGAAGACGAGGCAGAGAAACTGTGGGCATTTTAGGTCCGACAACTTTTTATGGTTAAAGGTTTGGATGAAAATACACACCAACAATGAAAGGGTGGCTACTGCACAGAAGGAAAATCTTGTGTCGATTTCTCCTACACATGCAAAAGAAATGAAAATGTTACATGTGTGTCAGTACTTCCAAACGGCAGATGTTGTACCCCATTTGTCTCCTGAAAATGATCCGTCTTCCTGCTGCAACCCTTTAACATAGTCCACTACTTTTTCCACATCCAGCGCGTCCACGCTGTCGTACAGGCACAAAATCTGGCAAGGAGAACGGGACAAAAAAAACTGTGAGACCAAGTGAAACGATGGTCAATAGAGTTGGGAAGCGTATGGATACCTGCACGGCGCTGAGCGTGTAGAGCAGATGGGGGTCATGGCCGATGCTGGCGCTGACCCCGCCGCATTCGTGCTGACACGCTTTGATAAAATCCACGATCTCCTGGCGGTTCATGCGTGGAAGCTGAGCCATTAGGTCCATCACGGTCAGACCCCAGTAGATACCGCTCATCCGCAGATATTCGGACAGAGTGTACTCCTGTGTACGATATTTAATCAAATAGCATCTTTGATGCTAATGTTTTTTTGCTCGGAAACAAAATGAAATTCAAATGTGACCACTAGCTGCAATTATTCACTAATTTCATGTTTAGGTTCCAACAAATATTTTACTGCAGGAAATTTTCTGACTCACGTGTGACATAAATATCGTTTAGTACTCACATAGTCGTCCTTTTTGGAACCGTATGCAGCGATGTAGTCTGCATGTTTATCCAGCAGGAGAGTGTGAGGTGCTTCAGGGCTAATGAAGACGTCTTTCATTTGCGTACCCTAACAGTTAAACATACGAGAATCATTCAAAACGTACAGTGTGATAAAAATATATTTTCACCTATAAGCTGACTAGAAGTTCGTGATAAGGTGCTCAATAAATACAGCATTTGATGCAGTGAATGTGCTACATGGTAGCCCATTTGCTAACCATTTTCAGAAGCCTCTTTCGTGTCAATTGCTCAGCATGGACAGAACCAGATTCTAATTACGTTTACATACATTTGAGTTGTTTTCTAAACAAAGGTATTTACACCAATTGTATTTATATAGATATACTTGACATTTAAAAATTAAAATAAATGTTTACCATCCTGAAAATTGACGCATGACCATACTTCAGCGGCCCGCTCTTCTTTGATGATTGTCAACAGGAAGTAGCGGGTAGACTGATTAGCCAGGTGGTTCTTTACTGCCACCTGCACATTGGAAGGCGAAGTGCAGCCATAAATTGTATTTGGATTGAATTAACCGTAAAAAAAAAAACCTTTGTTATGCTTTCCGTATACTGTTTGTCATAACTCTTGTCCAAATGGTACCTACTATGGAATCACAGCAGTGCTAAAATAAAAATAAATATAAAAGGAAATAAATGAATGAATACATTTGTATGTGATAATTAGGGCAGTAGTAGTCTTAAAGGCCATATACCTGGGTTGTTTGTCAGCCATTTTGAGTCAGAGCAATATTATAGTTTCTTTGAAATAACTTGACTTTATTTTCAACTGATTTTCAAACTACTTCTATTGTCATAAACCCCACAGAGAGAAAAAATACTGCATATTTAGCAACATATAACATGTATTTCATCATCCATATTTGAACAATAGCTACATTAATACGCATGTTGTAATTAAACCGTTTCTAAAGGGATCAATGATTCAATGAGCTAAGAGAATTGCAGTGGAGAAAATTACAAACTTTAAAGTCACTACCATAAAATGATTCTGACGCAAGATGACTACAGACTACTTACGGTTCAGACTACGACTCTACCCATCTAGCCTTTGATTTTATGTATGAAATATCTGTCAATACTGTGAGCAGTAATCGACGTCAACATGTTGAAAGAATTGGTGCGGAGGCGATTAATTGAGGCTGCTGACGAAATATTCCGACTTTTTGAAAGCACAATACTATCATACGAGGAGCAGCTTTACCAGGCAAAGAGGGAGAACGAGCAACAAAGACAACAACTGGAAGCTGTTGGCAACACTCAAACTGTGTTACGTGTTCAAGGTGTTCACCAGATTTCTCTTGCTTCTGGCAATCTTCTTTTAAACATGGCCTATTGCGTAAAAATGATAAACATCCTAAGTTGGAAGGTGGAACTTTCAAATAACTACAACAAAATTAGCTAAGGAAAGGCGCCATGTTGTTTTTACAATGAACCAATCTGAACGCGACTTTGATATCACGTGACATGTTTCGTTTAGTGGTCCTACACTCCTGTAACTATCCTTATGTTCTGTAACTAATTAAGGATAACAACTTTACAGTGTAAATCTTAGCGTGAGAATCCCTGTTTGGAAACCACTGATTTAAATGTGTTGTATCCCGCAGATGCCCTGCAAACAGCAGACCAGAGTGGCCATCAAAAAGAGCTCCCCCCAGAATTGGGGACCCCGAATTGGGACAAGCACCCACAGCCCTGCAGTGTCAAAGAGGAACTACAGCCCCTCCATGTTGAGGATACACAGGTCTTCCACACTAAGGAAGAGATAGTGGGTGACATGCCACTGACTGGACTCCCAGCACAAAGTAAAAATGAAGAGTTGTCACAGGTTCACCCTCAAAATCCAAGTGGAGACCATTCCGTAAACCCACCGCCGAACAATCGATTGGCTCCATCATCAAACAGGGTTGACACAGCCTCATGGAGCAGTAACAAAGACTCGGAATGTCACGAGAAGAGGACTGTGTTGTATCCCGCAGATGTCCTGCAGACAGCGAACCAGAGTGGCCATCACAAAGAGCTCCCCCCTAAATCAGAATTGGGGACCTCGAATTCACAGCCCTGCGGTGTCAAAGAGGAACTACAGCCCCTCCATGTTGAGGATACACAGGTCTTCCACATTAAGGAAGAGAACGTGGGTGACATGCCACTGACTGGACTCCCAGCACAAAGTACAAATGAAGAGTTGTCACAGGTTCACCCTCAAAATCCAAGTGGAGACCACTCCATAAACCCACCGCTGAACAATCTGTTGGGGCCTTCATCAAACAGGGTTGATATAGCCTCATGGAGCAGTAACAAAGACTCGGAAGGTTACGAGAAGAGGACTTTGTTAAAGAGACAGAAGCATTTAACCTGTTCAGATTGTGGTGAAAGGTTTGGTAGAAGACCAGACTTGCTCTACCACAAGAATACATGCAGAAGCCCTTTTAGTTGCTCATTGTGTGGCAAAGTATTCCCTATGAAGTCCAACTTGGTAGAGCACATGAAAAATCACTATGGAGATAAACCATTTAAATGCTCAACTTGCAGTAAAACATTCACTCAAAAGTACAGTCTGAAAAGGCACATGAGAATGCACACAGGAGAACAACCTTTTGTGTGCACATTTTGTGGGAAAAAATTTGCTTACCAGCCAACCTTGTTTAGACACCTAAGAAATCACACTGGTGAAAAACCCTTTAAATGTCCAACTTGTGGGACAACTTTCACCCAAAAATCAATCCTGCATGAACACAAAAAGACATGCTTCTTTGTCAGTGAAAGCTGGGATTTAGCACATGGACTGAAGTTTTCATGAATGTACACTTTTTAACCTAATCATGTAAAATCAAAATAAACTTCTAATCTTTATCAAGCTTTTTTTGCAAAGACAGCTTTATTAGCTCAAGTTATACACTGACAATGATTTTAATTTATAGAAAAGCAATGCAAACATGAATTTCTTATGGCATCTGTACACATGATTTGTAATTCTAAACATTCTGGTGCCATGAAGATCTCATTTGTGTACATGTTGGGGCAAATAAAGTCATGCGTTAGAACGGAAAAAACTCTTTAAATTCCACTTAGCCAGGCTTTCAGGTGACAAGGCAGGTTCATTTCTTGGCTCTAGCCAGGTGTTCACGAGCAACAATGAGCCTTTGGATTTGAGCAGTTCCTTCGTAGATCTACAACAGACAAGCACATTGTTACAACATGTTAACAAAATTCATATCTATTCAAGAGCAGCAATAAACCAGTCACACATTGCCACTTCTCCAGCCTAAAACCCACCTGGTAAATCTTGGCATCACGCATCAGCTTCTCCACTGGGTACTCGCTATTAAATCCATTGCCACCGAATACCTGAACAGCATCCGAGGCCACCTGGTTGGCTATGTCACCGGCAAAAGCCTTGGCAATAGACGCATAGTACGTATTTCGCCGACCGCGGTCCACCTCCCAGGCAGAGCGCTGGTATGCCATGCGGGCCAATTCCACCTTCATTGCCATCTCGGCCAGCAGAAAAGAAATTGCCTGGTGCTGCCAGATGGAATACAACAATTTAACAATCTGGTAAACTGCCCTATAGCCTGTTAGGGCAATTATTTCTAATCTGGGTGAAAATTGGTACCTCAGCAATCAATTTGCCAAAAGTTTTTCTCTCCAGTGCATAAGAAGTGGCTTCATCGAGAGCCCTCTGTGCTAAACCAGTGGCTCCCGCTGCCACCTGTGGGAAGATAGTGAAATTAGCCAAATGGCTGCTTATAAAAACAAAAGTGTCACTTGACTTACAGGTGGCCGTGTTTTGTCGAATGCACCCATTGCAATCTTGAAGCCAGCCCCTTCACCGATCAGGACATTCTCCTTCGGGATTCTCACGTCCTCAAACGTAATGCCTCGTGTGTCTGAACAACGCTGGCCCATGTTAATTTCTTTCCTTCCTATTTGAATTCCAGGCGTGTCTGCATCCAAGATGAAGCCGGTAAATGCCTTGTTGGTGGGACATTTTGGATCAGAGTCTGTCCGTGCCAGCAGAAAGTACCTGGATACACAAAAAAATAAAAAATACACTGGAGAAGTTGAGGGATCACAACTTGATATCTGAAGACCACAATACACACCAGTTGGCTTTACCGCCATTTGTGATCCACATCTTCTGGCCGTTGACCACGTATTCGTCGCCAGTTTTCACTGCTTTAGTCTTGACGCCTGCAACGTCTGAGCCTGCCCCTGGTTCCGTGACGCAATATGCCTGTGGCATAAAGTATACTCTTTGAATGTCTCATTGTAAATTCAGTGCTAATCTAAAAATTGCATTGCGTGACACAAAAACATGATCGTTTTGCACCGCCAACAGAAAATCTCATTCATTTTCAACCGTTTTAGAATTACTTACACACATAAGTGGCTCCTCAGTCATCCTCCCCAGGTATTTCTTCTTTTGAGCTTCAGTGCCAGCAATAATAACAGGCATTTGCTAAGGGGAGACCAAAAAGCATAACCTCATAATTCAAACCACACATAAAAGTAAACATTTTAAAAACCACTTACGCCAAGCGAATTTGCCTCGATGGCAGTTTGGACTCCCGTGCAGCCGTAGGCAAGCTCTTCTGTGATGAGGCAGTTGTCAAAGATACTCAAGCCCATTCCACCTATCAAAGAGTAAATTAAAATCTATTGGCATTTTAACTTCTATAAATAAACCAACCAAACTCACCATACTCCTCGGCGATGTGACCGTTCATCAGACCTAGCTCCCATGCTTTCTTGATGATAGGAACGGGGTACTGAAAAAGAACCAGATTGTAGCATTCCATTGCACCTTACGCAAACCAAAGACAACTCACCTCCCCGGTCTTGTCATAGTGTCCTGCATGCGGAACTATTTCCTCACGCGCGAACTTGCGAGCTAGCTGCTGGAATTCTAGCTGTTGCTCGGTAAACTCTGTGGGACAGAGACAGCAAGAATAAATTGTCATCTCATTATTTTGCATTGCCTGACTACACAGACTCTGGCTCATAATGAAAAATTAGGAGCGTGAAACAACTGTTCAATGAACTCTGTAAACTAGCGACAAACATGTTTTTCTTGTTGAATTTCTTTGCTATAGTTGTTTCATCGTGAACAGTAATGAAAAATTAAAGATGTGAGGATATACAGTAAACTATCCCAACATTTAAGGCAACTCTTCCAGGGGCAGAATGACAATAAAAAAGACATTCAATTCAAGTTTGTTTTGATTTTGTTAACGCAAGAAGCTCCGTATCCATTTAATCCCCTTGTTAGTTCTGTTAACTGAAACAGACAAACAAACAAAGGGATACAACTAAACAACTAAAGTAGCTACTACTCACCAAAGGAGTAGCCGGTGGAAGCTGCAGAGTGATCCCCGGACGGGTTAGCTTGGGGGGCCGCTGCACTTGAACTCTGCAGTCGGACGACACCACAACGCACCCCAGCTCGAAGAACCTGGAGATGGTTGGAGTGACCACACGAATATTAACAAGCTTCTAAGAACACGTTTGAACGTCACACAGTGCGAGAACATTGTCAAAAACATGCTAACGCTAGCCCGTGACCTATACGTGTTAGTTAGCGTGCTTTTATATTGACAAGAAGCACAACATCAGGCACATTTGCTAGATTAAGTAGCTGAATGTACTTAATGAGTAAATACACTTAAATTAAGATGACAATAAGGATTAAAAACTCACCTTGTTTAGGAGCATTGTTGCTGCGTTCACTCAGTCGACGCCACAGTCAGACAGCTTGCCCCTACTCAATTATGACAGGCTTCTCGACCAATCAGGGCAGCCGATTTGGTCACGTGACCAAATGTGGGCGTAAATAGAGTGAACTTTCCCCCAGTATTGTATGATCGTTACCTAATGTTTTACATTGGCATCCTTTAAATATCTTCCGTAACATTTAAACTGATCTTACACAAGGTGCGTTTAGTACTCACGCTAATTAGCAAACAATTGACTTATTTAGTACTTAACAAATTTGTCACACTGTATTTTGTAATGTTGACTCACTAATTTTATTAATGCGCAAAGTGTTGTTTTTACATTTTATACAGAACGCAGAAGGTCTAGAACAGGGATGGGCAAACTATTCCTCAAAGGGCTGCAGTGGTTGCAGGTGTTCGTTCCAACCCATAAAGAGGACACCTTTAACCAATCTGGTGTCCTACAAACTGAAATCTTTGCTGGATCGGTAAAACAAAAATCTGCACCACAGCAGCCCTCGAGGACAGGTTTGCCCACCCCTGGTCTAGACAGATGATGATGATCAGGATGCAACACTTGGAAAATAATGTTGAGGGGATTGGATTTTTATGGAAACGTACTCTTTTTTTAAAGTGGTGGGTTCTGTTGAGTTTGGATTGTCCATGTGGCTAGACACAGGGTCTGAAGCATCCCATTTTGTCTTAAGATATCAGATTCCCACCTACACACCTATTAATTTATCTTATTATAGTATAGGAGTCAAATCATGCATTAATTTGGAACTGTTTCGACAACGAGAAGGCAAGTTAATTTGAGGTTGAGGTAAAACCACAGCAAGATACTTCAAGATTGAATAAAGTTCTTATTTTTCTCAATAGCTCTGATAGAGGGATGTTAATGCCAACATGACCAAAAGAAGAAAAGCAATTTAGTTTATTGCCTGTGAAAAGCAGCATGAATCCAGGTTGATAGCATGTTTGATTGAATTTAAAATACTAACTAATCTCTTTTGCTAGCGCTATTGTGATGCAAATGTAGTTGACAGCATACAGGTCAACGATTGGACATAACGGAAGCAGAGACAAGTGAAAAATGTATATTCCATTTCACTGGAGGTTGCTTATTAAACATTCTCTGTGCCATTTGTTTCAGAGTATGACATAAACTTGTATTGGGTGATTGACACATCTGATTTTACAGATGTAATAAATAGATTTCTAATAGTGGGCAAAATGACCACGCATTCTATTTCTTACATAGAATCACTTGAAGGTGAGTTGTTCATAAACAAAACCAAGACAAGTTTGTAACATTTACTTTTTTTATTATTGGCATATCAAACATCTATTTGCCTTTCTTGGCCTTGATCTTCCTCAGGTAGAACTCAAGTTCTTTTCCCTCCAAGATGTAGCCGTCTGCACGACCACACTGGCCTGGCCTGGCAGCGATGCAGCCTGCAAGTAGAGAACAAGAGAGCATTCCTGTTATAGACCCAGGTTAGTAAATTGAGCAACTTAAGAGACTTACCAAGCAATTTTCCCTGCAGGAACTGCTCCTCCAGGAGGGCACCGATTTTACCCGTCTTTTTACACTCATCGTACTTTTTCTGGGTCTTTTTGGAACGCTTTTTGTTCAGGACCTCTTCCCCCTCTGCAGTCTGAAGTACAAGGATCAGGGACATGTCATATATGAAGCATCATAATCTGACAGATTTCAGGGGTAATGCATCAGGATGGATGACAGGCCTTTCTCAGAGTCTCCGTTAGCATCACTTTCATTCAGTAGCAGAACTGGACAAAGTTATCGTCACCGAAAGACTTTTTTGCTAGTCAAATAAAGCTTGCTCACCAGCTTGGCTCCCTTCTTGCGTCCAAGGGGAGTGGCATAGTGGCCCTCATACCACTGCCTGTACGGAAGGCTGTCAACCAGCACGATGCAATTCTTCACTAAGGTCTTGGTTCGGACCAATTCGTTGTTGGAGGCGTTGCAGACCACATCTGAAGTCTGAGGTACAAGGATCAGGGACATGTCATATCTGAAGCATCATAATCTGACAGATTTCGGGCATAATGCATCAGGATAGATGACAGGCCTTTCTCAGAGTCTCCGTTAGCATCACTTTCATTCAGTAGCAGAACTGGACAAAGTTATCGTCACCGAAAGACATTTTTTTGCTAGTCAAATAAAGCTTGCTCACCAGCTTGGCTCCCTTCTTGCATCCAAGGGGAGTGGCATAGTGGCCCTCATACCACTGCCTGTACGGAAGGCTGTCAACCAGCACGATGCAATTCTTCACTAAGGTCTTGGTTCGGACCAATTCGTTGTTGGAGGCGTTGCAGACCACATCGATGATCCTGGTTTTACGTGTACAGCCTGAGCAACAAGAAATACATTGATTGATTTCCACATATTTATTAAAATCAGTTGTTAGAAATTGTCATCACTCACGGGACATTAAAGGAGACACCATTAACATTTTGTATTCACCTTTGAGTTGGCAGCAGGGCGCCCGAGCTCATACTTCCTCCTCTTGTGATACGGTTTGCGTTTATGCCAGTTATCCCTTGAGATACCTGGATCAGAAAATGGGACTCCCATTAAAAACGTGGCAAAGACGACGACAACAGCATGCTGCACAGTAGTTGACTATGCTTGAGCAATCAGTTCTCCAAGGTAGTGTCCACATCGTATATTTAGAATACAATAAAGCTTCATCATGTCACTCAAGTACAGTCTTGAAACAATGTATCTACTGCTAATATAAACGATGCTAGCAACAACGCGTAGCCTTGCTAATGCTAGCAGCGGCTGCCCGTTTCCTGAATCATTTCAGCGAAAGAGCAGTCACTGAATTTTAAAAACACAAAGAGCACCAACAACACACGTCAATTAAAAAAAAACTTCCAAAAACGAATAACAAGCGAACTAAAAAAAATGTCATCATAAGCTTGTACCATGGCTAGCAAGGAGCCATCTTGGAGCATTTCGCACATCCACGGAAAAGGACTTCCTTATAACATCATAACTGGAACACGCGCAATCAAGTCGTAAACATACCGACTACAATTATTTTTAACTTTAATTTGTAGTTTAAGAAAGTTAAAAACTCGTTAGAGAAAACGGCAGATGGAACAGGATTCCCCTCCGACCAATGCAGGAAAACACGTATCCATTCTCAGGCGCCTGCTTGAAAGAGGAACCCTAAAGCATCATGGGAAGGTTTGAAGCCGTGTGTTCTCGCGAGAACTCAGCCAGTTCGCCTTGTGTGGTGTAATAGGTGGTTGGGGAATATCGCGAAAATTCCCATGGCATCAGGGTTTTATGGTCATTCATAGTCTTAGTGAATGTATTTGTGCTTTTAAAAATAAAATAATTCATTCACATGCTGAACACAAAATTGATTGCACTAGATCTCATAAAAGGTTTAAAAGTTACTATGTCGTGTCAATAGTTTATTATCCTGAGTTTCCTAGAAGGCATTTGACTTATATGTAGATATTTTAATACAATTGCCCTATCAAAAGGAATATATAGCATAAGTAACAATTTAATTCAGTGCCTACTGCTCGTTGTTGGCTGAGAGAGGGTCAAGGACCCTCCACAACCCTTAAAAAGGATAAGCGGTTCAGATAATGAATGGTATATATATATATATATATATATATATATTTAAAACATAACATTGAAAAAATATTATCATTATGGAAATGGTTACTTTGCTGGATCAGTGAAAACAAAAATCTGGACCACAGCAGCCTTCGAGGACAGGTTTGCCCACCCCTGGTCTAGACTGATGATGATGATCAGGATGCAACACTTGGAAAATAGTGTTGAGGGAATTAGTTTTTTTAAGGAAACATTCTCTCTTTTTTAAGTAGTGGGTTCTGTTGAGTTTGGATTGTCCATGCGGGTAGACACAGGGTCTTATAATTTTGAACTTTTAAAGCTGTTTCGGTAACGAGAAGGCAAGTTAATTTACAGTTGAGGTAAAACCACAGCAAGATACTTCAAGATTGAATAAAGTTCTTATTTTTCTCAATAGCTGAGAGGGGTGTTAATGCCAACATGAACAAAATCAGAAAAGCAATTTCGTTTGTTGCTTGTAAAAAGCAGCATGAATGCAGGTTGATAGCATGTTTGATTGAACTTAAAATACTAACTAATCCCTTTTGCAAACACTTGTGATGTAAATGTGGTTGACAGCATACAGGTCAACGATTGGCCATAACGGAGGCAGAGACAAGTGAAACATTTATATTGCATTTCACTGGAGGTTGCTTATTTAACCTTCTCAGTGCCATTTGTTTCAGAGTAGGACATCAACTTGTATTGGGTGATTGACACATCTGATTTTACAGATGTAATAAATAGATTTCTAATAGTGGGCAAAATGACCATGCATTCTATTTCTTACATAGAATCACTTGAAGGTGAGTTGTTCATAAACAAAACCAAGACAAGTTTGTAACATTTACTTTTTTTATTATTGGCATATCAAACATCTATTTGCCTTTCTTGGCCTTGATCTTCCTCAGGTAGAACTCAAGTTCTTTTCCCTCCAAGATGTAGCCGTCTGCACGACCACACTGGCCTGGTCTGGAAGCGATGCACCCTGCAAGTAGAGAGTTCCTGTTATAGTCCCAGGTTTGTGAATTCAGCAACTTAAGACTTACCAAGCAATTTTCCCTGCAGGAACTGCTCCTCCAGGAGGGCACTGATTTTAGCCGTCTTTTTACGCTCATCGTACTTCTTCTGGGTCCTTTTGGAACGCTTTTTGTTCAGGACCTCTTCCTCCTCTGCAGTCTGAAGTACAAGGGTCAGGGACATGTCATATCTGAAGCATCATAATCTGAGAGATTCCAGGGGTAATGCATCAGGATGGATAACAGGTCTTTCTCAGAGTCTCCGTTAGCATCACTTTCATTCAGTAGCAGAACTGGACAAAGTTATCGTCACCGAAAGACAATTTTTTGCTAGTCAAATAAAGATTGCTCACCAGCTTGGCTCCCTTCTTGCGTCCAAGGGGAGTGGCATAGTGGGCCTCATACCACTGCCTGTACGGAAGGCTGTCAACCAGCACGATGCAATTCTTCACTAAGGTCTTGGTTCGGACCAGTTCGTTGTTGGAGGCGTTGTAGACCACATCGATGATCCTGGTTTTACGTGTACAGCCTGAGCAACAAGAAATGCATTGATTTATTTCCACATATTTATTAAAATCAGTTGTTAGAAATGTGGAATGGTTACTCAGAGTCCAAAATATCAGCACATTCATTCAGTAGCAGAACTGGTTAAACTTCTCTTCATTGAAGGAGACATTAGCGAGCCCGAGAACCAAATTTGTTTGGAACACTTACACTCAGACCCCCATGAGAAGTTGCCCACATCCAGCCTCAAGGCCCGGTACTTCTTGTTTCCACCCCGAACTCTCACGGTGTGGATACGACGAGCACCAATCTGAAGAAAAAAATTGCGCGTAACTAACAAACTTCACGAGCTTCATTTTCTCGTTTTTCATCCACACGCATGTCAGTGTAACTATGACAAAGGCCTAGCATTGGTAGGTCCAAAGCTTTGCACCAGAACGATACAAATAAGACCCACCTAAGGTCCGGTTTTCATCACTCACGGGACATTAAAGGAGACCCCATTAACATTTTGTATTCACCTTTGTGTTGGCAGCAGGGCGCCCGAGCTCATACTTCCTCTTCTTGTGATAAGGTTTGCGTTTACCGCCGGTCTTGCGGCGTTTATGCCAGTTATCCCTTGAGATACCTGGATCAGAAAATGGGATTCCCATTAAAAACGTGGCAAAGACGACGACAACAGCATGCTGCACAGTAGTTGACTATGCTTGAGCAATCAGTTCTCCAAGGTAGTGTCCACATCGTATATTTAGACTACAATAAAGCTTCATCATGTCACTCAAGCACAGTCTTTAAACAATCTATCTACTGCTAAAAGAAACGATGTTAGCAACCACGCGTAGCCTTGCTAATGCTAGCAGCGGCTGCCCGTTTCCTGAATCATTTTAACGAAAGAGCAGCCACTGCATTTTAAAAACACAAAGAGCACCAACAACACGTCAATTTAAAAAAAAAACTTCTAAAAACGAATAACAATCGAACTAAAAAATTGTCATCATAAGCTTGTACCATGGCTAGCAAGGAGCCATCTTGGAGCATTTCGCACATCCACGGAAAAGGACTTCCTTATGACCTGATAACTGGAACACGCGCAATCAAGTAATAAACGTACCGACTACAATTGTTTTTAACTTTAATTAGTATTTTAAGAAAGTTAAAAACTCGTTAGAGAAAACGGCAGATGGAACAGGATTCCCCTCCGACCAATGTAGGAAAACACGTACCCATTCTCAGGCGCCGGCTAGAAAGAGGAACCCTAAAGCATCATGGGAAGGTTTGAAGCCGTGGGTTCTCGCGAGAACTCAGCCAGTTCGCCTTGTGTGGTGTAATAGGTGGTAGGGAAATATCGCGAGAATTCCCATGGCATCGGGGTTTTATGGTCATTCATAATGTCTTAGTGAATATATTTGTGCTTTTAAAAGTAAAATAATTTCTTATGGTCATTCATAATGTCTTAGTGAATATATTTGTGCTTTTAAAAGTAAAATAATTTCTTCACACACCAAACACAAAATTGATTGCACTAGATCTCATAAAAGGTTTCAAAATTACTATGTCGTGTCAATAGTTTATTATCCTGAGTTTCCTAAAAGGCATTTGACTTATATGTAGATATTTTGATTCAATTGCCCTACCAAAGGAATATATAGCATAAGTAACATAATTTAATTATACATTAAATTAAAAAAGAAAATGTGACTATCTCGGTCTATGATGGCAATCAGTTCAGTGCCTACTGCTCGTTGTTGGCTGAGAGAGGGTCCAGGGTTAGGGTTACAACCCTTAAAAAGGATAAGCGGTTCAGATAATGAATGAATGGTATATATATTTAAAACATAACATTGGAATATTATTATTATTACGTAGTATGAAAATGGTTACACAAATAACATATTGTCCAAGAGGCATGAGATGAATTACGTCTCCACATATATTCATTTATTATTTTCTCGTTATTATTTACAGCTGTGATGACTTGGCAGTTCTTCCATTTTAAAAGTGAAATGAGTGCAGCGTAACTCCAAGAGCAGTCACTCTTCCCAAGGGCTCACGTCTGTGTCGATGGCCACACAGTTGTAGGCGGCGTAGCGCAGCTTCTCCTCACAAACTTTGGCACTGCCGTGACAAAATCAACATGTTTGGTGTACGTACATTGTGGTCATATAAATATATATGTAAAAACAAAAAAATAGACATTCAACTGCCTACCTTGGATAGTTGGGTAAATAGAGTGTGCTGGAGCATGTGGAAGACTGCGGAAGTGCGTCGCTCTCAGAGCTATATCAGGATATAAAAGTAGTTAAAAGGACAAATGTCCTCTTCCAATTCTTCTACTCAATAATTTACTTGCCAAAATACTTGCTTGTCAGAAAAGACGTAGATGGGGGCCGGAAGACGACTTCGACCTGTCACGAACCTTAGAAATCTGCTACGGTCCTCTAGAAAGACAAACAAAAATAAAGGTAAAATTAATCAGGTCTGTATTTTTGCTTGTCGAATGAAAGGAGAATGTGAAGTAGTCAACTGACCATTGGTGAAGTTTGTGAGTGCCTCCCATAAGTATTGCACGCGTACATCGTTTTGTTCTAGGTCCTCGTAGCATGCTGCGAGACACATTCGGATCATGTTAGTCTCCTTTACACAAATATTCATAATTCAGCTTTCAACAGTGACATGGCAAACTTCAATCAGATAAAGGACAACCGCGAATGTTGTCAGATAGCAAAGCATAGAGGAAGTGAGTTTGATGTGTTGAATTCCATACGATTGCCTTTTTTTTTTATTACCTGACACAATCTAAGTTGCCCCAAAATTCCACCTTTCTGTCATCGCCTTAATACAGGCACTTTCCTCACATGGAATAATAGCAAATCTATGTGAAGTGAACTTACTGAGTCTTTTGAGTGCTTCCACGCTTATCTCTGGGTCTCCACACACCTTCTTCTCCACTTCCTGCCAGGTGAGCAGATCCAGAACCGCCTGTGGGACCACCTTGAGCAGACCGGCTTGTAACGCTGCTATCTGTAACATGGCCCAAAAATTGAAGACGTGTACAGAACAAAAGGTGAGGAACACGACAGGGGATTTTGGACCTGCTGCTTGCTCTCCTCTAGCCGAGCCTTCTGCACCAGGCGGATGAAGTCGCGTCGATCCTCATAGCGGACCGCCACGTTGCCGCCGCCCGGCACTAACTCCACCATTTGGCCGTCGCTCAGGAGCGTCGTATAAACCAGCTCTTCGCCGAAACGGAACTCGAACGTCTCGCGGTCCATGTTATCCATGGCGTCCAGCAGGTTGACCTGAAAACACATAACATTCAGATATCTTAATGATCAGATTCTGAAAAAAAAAAAGAATATAAAATTATAGTTTCTAAATATCCACACAAGTAGGACCTTCATCACTGGGTACACAATTAATATCTGTTCTATTATTTAAGGAGTTACTACTGGTAATTACATTTTTCCTTTTGGGATGAAAAATGTAAACATCTTTTTGATTTGTTTATTTTTTTCCATCACTTTTCAGTAACCGACCCACAAATTAAAAAAAATGATGTTAATAGCCGATTAACATTCCAAAAACAAGTGGTCAAATATTTAGGCTTGACATTGTCAGTGAATATGATATTCGAAAACCTGAAAATAGTCTATAAATGATCCTCACTAGCACAGAATCAACTGCGTGGAAATCTTTGCTCCAGCTGACAGCCTCCCCGGTCAGCTGCTTCCACACCATCCCGGGAAGAGCCAGAACCTGTCAAATCAAAAAGAACCCCCAAATAAATCAAATTTGGTTGACAACCAGGAAAAAAAAATCAAGAATCACTCACAAGGAAATCTTTCCCTCTAAGCGCTGCACCCATGAGCTGCCCGATCCACTCGTACTTGTGGAATTCTTTGCAGGATGGGTTGGGGACGTAGTAGTCCCTGGCTTCCAGGGCACCCTGAGGAAGATGTCAGCACAAAAATCAGAAATATACTTTTTAAAAGTGTCACCATTTTGAGCTAACTAGAAAAATGTTGCTTTTTTGTGACATCGTGTCATACTGTTACTTCTCACGAGAACCATCAGGGCACATCACTAAAAAGGGCCTCTTGAGCTCTAGTGCACATGTGTCAAAGTGGCGGCCCGGGGGCCAAATCTGGCCCGCTGCATCATTTTGTGTGGCCGGGAAAGTAAATCATGAGTGCCGACTTTCAGTTTTAGGATCAAATTAAAATGAAGAGTATAGATTTATATTAAATTTCCTGATTTTCCCCCTTTTAAATCAATAATTGTATTTTTCTAATCATTTTTTCTGTGTTTTTAGTTCAAAAATCATTTCGTAACATCTAAAAATATATAAAAAAAAGCTAAAAATAAACATTGTTTTAGATCTATAAAAAACAGAATATTCAGGGCTTTTAATCCAGTTCTTTTAATCCATTTATAAAAAAAAATCTAAATATTATATCTAAAATGGTCCGGCCCACGTGAAATCAAGTTGACGTTAAAGCGGCCCGCTAATAGACCCGAATCTGACACCCTTGCTCTAGTGTAACCTGGTTGGACGTTCTCGTGAAGAAGGGCAGCGGCATGAGACACTCGGCCGAACTGGGACACAGCTCTTCGGACATGTCGGCCAAGCTGTCGCGGAATCCGCCGCCCTGGTCGATGATGCCCTCCGCGATGAACTTGCATTCCCACCATTGGTCGTAACGTGCGGGCCACCTGTAATCCAAAGTCTTCTCCATTTTGTCGGACGGCTTTAGGCCTTCGTACACCTGCGCGGTTGCGAGCACAAATATGATGGGGAATGAATGAGCAGTGATGGGAAGTAATGAAGAATAATTTTGGTGCTACTCGGCATCACAATTAGTACATTTTTTCAGTTTTCTCTATTTAAGTGTTACCATCCAACAACATTATATTTTTACTGCCCACAAAAAACAGATACTATGTTCTCCCATAGCTTACCTGACTGAACACAGCATTCTTGCAGCTGGGGTCCAGCGAAGGATTGTCCCTGTGCTCCATTGCCAGCCGCCGGTTTATATATAGGCACGGCAGAAAGTTGGGTTTGCTGGTTTCCGAGTCCTTTAGGCACTGCGTGACCAATGTGGAGCGGCGTTTGGATTGCAGGAGGAATTGCTTTATGCTCTGGGAAGTACCAGGGAGAAGCAACACAAAAAAAATGATTTTTTTTTTTTTAAAAGAGCGCATCAGAAGTCTTTCACCATGAAATCCTGCAAAACGTCTTCTACAATTTAGAATACTAAACGTAGAGAATACTAATCACAATATTGAACTTACTTTGATGAGGTTAAAGGTGCCGAGACTGTAATCCCAGGCTGGTACAAAGTGTGGGAGGACGCTATCCAGTAAAGATATGAACCTGTGGAAACACCAAAGAATAATTTTAGCGCTATGGACTTGTTGAGCAATTCCATTTAGCTTGCTTAATTAGATCTGATTGTACCTCTGGATGATCAGCGCTCGGCGGTAAAGGACATCGGCCGGCATCCCCTGCAGACGGGGGTAACGAACCAAGTAAGAGGACTGAAAGACGTCAGCGTTCAGTCCCAAGTCTCGCTCGCACGACGACTTAATCTTCAAGCCTCGGATCCGTACGTCTATTCCCTCATCTGTCCAAAAGAAAGCGCAGAATACGCACACGAGAGGTTACAATTGAGAAAATGACCACACATTTCCCCAAATGGCCACAAAAATCAGTTCTCACCCCGACATTCCTCAATTCGGACCTCAATTATTGGCAGGTGAAATGACATATCTTCCAGCACGCATATCTCCCCAATCAAATTGCTGCAGGAATAGAATGGGAGAGTTGGTTAAATGTGTGGTGTTTCTTAAATGAAATTGGAGAAGTAGCATCTTTGTACAAGGCTCACTCATCAATAGTGACATCGCTCAGCTTTTTAAGCGTGTCTCCTTCGCCTCCGTACACCGTCACCCTCTTTGGCATATAGTTGTCGTCCGTTGAATCCACTGTCAAAATCAGCTTACTGGAATACAATAAAAAAAATGCATTCAACAGGGAGGCAACACTGGTTTGGGTGGGGTTGATTCTCACTTGACGACGGTCCCTCTTTTCATGTGAAGACGTATCCAATGTTGTCCTTGCATTCCGTCACTTTCCCAGTACGTTTTGGTGTCGCCGTCTGTTAGGCTGTTTACACCACCGGTCGGATCCTCCTAATATTGACAGTAAATTTGCAAGACTTTGGATTATGCGGTACCAGCAAAGGTTTAGGAGCTAGCTCAATAGCATTATTGATGTCCAAACTTTTCACCAGTGCTTCATACTTGAGTTATAAAGTGGTCCTTACTGAACAAGAAGAAACGTCAATACTGGTCACACTCTGCTTCAGGCTGCCCAAATTCTCGTCTTCTTTGCCGATGTGATCGTAGAAGTAGTGCACAAGATCCTCGTCGCATTCATATGTCCACGTCGGGGGCACGTACCTGACGGTTGCGAGACAGCAGCTTTTAGCCACTTAGATTTGGGTCTATGACTGGTTTTAAATCTATTTACATGTACTGTTACTGAGTCTTATGGAAGGTTTTTACTTTCTGTTTTTGTTCATATGCCCTTAATGATAGCTTAAACAGGATCTGCCCAATTTTTGCAATCAAATTACATTTAATCGGAAGCCAAAACTAGCAAGTGTGACATTAAAACACTCACTTAGCACTGCAGTGGTGAAGATTTATCAACCCAGACTTACTTCAGTTTTTCTACAGCAGCAGCATCCGATTCTGCAATCTTGGGTTTGGCACCTAAAAACAGGGCGTTCTCCACGTCCACAACCTGCTCCCACCTGGTGCACGCTTTGTGGTCGTAGCCAAAGAGTTGCTGCTGTCTGCTCACTGTTTCGGGTGACTCTACCGGTACCAGTCTGTCGCCACCCTCGGTGTGCTTGCACACCAGGATCCAACCCTCTTGTAGCTCCTGCCCAGGACGGTGCTCCTCCAGCTGCTCCTGAACACACATGCGAGTAGTTTAAGACACCAATGAAAGGTGATGAGTTCATGATTTCAAATTTCCTTGAAATAATAATCTTTCATTTCAATTTTTATTGGAAAAATTCTTGTAAATCCGCTCAAATCATCAAACGGTTACCATGTTATAATCCTGGTAAAAAGATTTTTTTTACCCCCGACACCTCAAAATGCTACTGTGTTGACTACAGACCAGATTAGAATCTGTTATTTAAAGAAATAAAAACGGTTAACCTGCCATTAGGATTTTTGAAAACAAAAATAAAAACTCATTAGTTCAGTATGTTTAAAATGTTCAGTCAGCTAGCATGACAACAGTATCAATTCCATCATCTGAAAAGAATGCTTTTGTCACTTATCCGTGCAAAAGATCAACGGACTACTGTACTTCTTGTAAACCCCCCACCCTCCAAAAAATAAAAAATATATAACTTTACTTAAACCTGTGTCCATCACATTTTGGGTAGTGCAGTATACCAGATTAACTGGATTTAGTTTGAACCAAGCCTATTGTTTTTTCTTTACTTCACACAAAACTGTAGTAGTAGCCAGTTGGCTAAAATCAACATTCAAGCTATTTATCCAGTTTTCTTAATTTCTCTGCCCTTGTCAAATGACTGATTCTTACCTTATTGATCTTGACCCAGAGGCCTTGGCTATTACAGTACTCCTCCCCAGTGGTCCGAATGCATATCCCTTTCTTTAGTTCAATGGTGTACTTGCATAGTTTCTTATTAATGGGACCCTGATGGGGGCTGTCAAAGACGGAGACCACTGTCCTGCCCGAGCCCCCCGTGGAGGTCCCTGAAGCTGCAGCACAGGAACTGGAGGACGAATCCTTGCAGATTTTGTAGCACACTTCGCCTGGCACGTAACACAAGCAATCTGGAAGGGGCTCGTTCTTCCGGAAACACTCAATGCACCGGTTTAGGAAGCGAATGCGGCCGAGTAGCATGTGAGGACTGTCGCCAAGAGACATTATGAAGTTGGAGATGAATACAAGTGGCAGTCGGTTGTCATGACCCCTCGTTCTTCCCCGTTTTTGCTGGGTCCCCCCACCTGGGAAAATAAACAAAACGAATATTCCCGAGCTTTAAACAAGGCATACGAAGCAGACACAAACAGGGCGTTGTGATCACGCTCTTCCGTAGATAAGCTAAGGTTAAACCTGGGAGCAAAGGTCAGAAATTTAGGTTTTAAAACAACATACCGAGCTAACGAGCATAGCAATATGGGTAAGAGTTAGCCATTCGCGAGTTAATACGAGTAAACGTTTAATAATGAAACATTCAATTTGTGTCAAGTCAATATTAAAAAGTAAACAATGTATGGAAACAGTATGTATCTACATACCGTTTATGGCTACCAGTGATGTAGTTAGTTTGAATATTTAATCAGTGTTGCTTTAGCAGAGTATTGACTGGAAGGATCTAGTGCTGAGTAGACTTTTGACTTGTTCGTATTTCCGTACCGCAAATGACTTGGCTTGGCTCTAGATATCACACATCTAACCCTAGATAGCTGATACACACTGACAGTGAAATGGGACAAGCGTAGTTGCGTGTTGGCCATTTTGCGTCAGCAAATATAACGACACTGTAATTGGTGTGTGCTTTGAAATACCTGCAAATTGCTCAAATTTAAAAAAACTATCAAGCCTTATATATGTGATTCATAAAATTTGTAACTCAGTAGTTCTTTTCTCTTATATTGTTTATTAGAATATGTATACAAATGTAGAATAGATTTTGCATATAATGTATTAAAATGCATACAAATGACCAAATAAGCAAATGGTACACGTTAAAAAATGACAAAAACATCAATGTATAGTTGTAATATAGATAATACAAGCATATTTGACTAAAGTGAAGGACGTCCTACTTTTCCCCCCACAATGCACAGCGACAAAAACTATTTCTAGGAGTACGCGTCTTCCGTTCTCTCCTTCTTCATCTAGCTCTTCTGCTAGTATGTGGTCTGGTTGTCGTCTCTTTTCTATATCCAGTAAGAAATTTTTAAATTTCGTTTTTATGAAGCGTTTCAAATTTATTGTATGCTGTATTTATAAATTGGATCCATACCGAAAAATCTGTAGAAAATATATTTTGCTTCCAACTCTGGCCCTCCAGGCCTAATTCTAAATTTGGTATTATTTTTGAAAAATAAACTTCATATTAATTTCATAAACAACCTCCATTTTGTAAAATACACAAATCGACGTCCGCAGTGCTAAAAGCGGCATTACTTTTCGGGCTATGTTATCACGAGGCGATTTAGCGACTTATATATATGTTACAGTTCGTTCGAAGCGTTATTACAATCTGAAATTATTGCAACCTTTTTTTGAGATGTCCCTTTTGTATGTTTCAGAGATCAAGATGAAGGATGCTAGGCGGAAAGAAGGCCGCACGATGGACGTGGGATGAATCTAGCTAGCGACTTGGTGTGCCAGCCAATTGATAAATAACATATGGGTAATTATAATTCTAAATTTGATTTAATTTTGCGTGACCACCCAAAATTGTTTTTTTTAGTAGATTATGCTTCCGACCCCCTTCTCTTTTGGGTCACTGTATCTTGTACTGTCCACCAGTACTAAGTCAGCTGCCCAGACAATGTGTTTGGCTCGGTGTTACAGTGCTGGAAGAGGAAGCCTCTGTACTTGTCCTCTGCGCAACAGGTTCTGTTTTAGAATCTGTTGCTGCTGAAAGGCTGCAGAGCGAGGCCTGTGGAGAGTGGTCCGCCTCGGACCGTCGAAGCGGACCTGGTACTAGGCCATACATATTATTGTTCTGGATTTAAATATCTCCAGTTGTGTAACATCCCATAAGCTACTTCAAAGTATTACTAAGGCACGATACGTTTTAGTACTTGGTCTGAAAAGTGTTTTCAATTTTTTTACTTTGTGATGCCTTTTTCTTGCAGTGTAATATTCGGACAAAATGGCCTTGTCATACATCAGGGGTGACTCTCCATGATGAGGTAATTGAGGTTTTTTTTCCTCGCCCGTTCTACCTGTGCAATGATGTATTATCGACACATCATTCCGATTCAACGTGGTGAAATTTTAAATTTTAACACTGAGCACAGCAGCGTCTACTTGCCAGCTCACTTTGTTTTGGGCATGGTTTTGAATCTGCTTTTCTTTGTCTCCAGTCTCACATGCAGCACGTGATTGGCTGTTGGTTGTGGACATACAATATGAAGTTGACTTGAGGTACCTATGACTCCTTTTACAAATACTTTAAATCCCCAATCTTTCGTCACTGCCATGGCAGAGACCACCTCCTCTGCTGTGCAATCAGTATTGGGAGAAAATTCGTCAGGGCTATGGCACAGGTTCATGTAAAATCCAGTTTACCCAGAATCTGACTTATGACCTGGGACATTCCTAATGTAATCTTAAAATTTAGATGTGATTTTATGCTTCACTCTGTTTAAAGGTTTTGGCTTTTTCCCTTTAGTGACAGCAGGACGTGATTAGCTGTTGGTCGTGGACACAATTCAAAGTTGACTTGAGGTACCTATGACTCCTTTTACAAATACTTTAAATCCCCAATCTTTCGTCACTGCCATGGCAGAGACCACCTCCTCTGCTGTGCAATCAGTATTGGGAGAGAATTCTTCAGGGCTATGGCACAGGTTCATGTAAAATCCAGTTTACCCAGAATCTGACTTATGACCTGGGACATTCCTAATGTAATCTTAAAATTTAAATGTGATTTATGCTTCACTGTGTTTAAAGGTTTTGGCTTTTTCCCTTTAGTGACTGCAGCACGTGATTGGCTTTGGTTGTGGACTGCAGCATGTGATTGGCTGTTGGTTGTGGACTGTCGAAGCGGACCTGGTACTAGGCCATACATATTTTTGTTCAGGATTTAAATATCTCCAGTTGTGTAATATCCCATATGCTACTTCAAAGTATTACTAGGTTTTAAGACATGATACGTTTTAGTACTTGGTCTGAAAAGTGTTTTCAAAATGTTTACTTTGTGATGCCTTTTTCTTGCAGTGTGATAATCTGACTAAATGGCCATGTCATACATCAGTGGTGACTCTCCATGATGAGGTAATTGAGTTTTTTTTTTCCCTTGCCTGTTATACCTGTGCAATGATGTATTATCGACACATCATTCCGATTCAACGTGGTGAAATTTTAAATTTTAACACTGAGCACAGCAGTGTCTACTTGCCAGCTCACTTTGTTTTGGGCATGGTTTTGAATCTGCTTTTCTTTGTCTCCAGTCTCGCATGCAGCACATGATTGGCTGTTGGTTGTGGACACACAATTTGAAGTTGACTTGAGGTACCTATGACTCATTTTACAAATACTTAAAATCTCCAATCATTACTGCTATGGCAGAGACCACCTTCTCTGCTGTGGAATCAGCATTGGAAGAAAATTCGTCAGGGCTAAGACACAGGTTCATGTAAAATCCAGTTTACCAGAATCTCTTTTATGACCTGGACATTCCTAATGTAATCTTAAAATATAAATGTGATTTATGCTTAACTGTGTTTATAGGTTTTGCCTTTTCCCTTCTTTAGTGACTTTCTTCCCCTACTGGTGAGGCTCATTAAGATGGGACTGGAATTCTGCTTTCGAGTCTTGCATGGAGTTTCCTGTGAAAGCATGCCGACGACTATTATACTGGAGGGCATTGTGTTTGTCTAAAAAATTAAATAAAAGTTTAAACAGCTGGAAGGGACTTGTTGACTCATTCTTTTTAAAGAGCTTTTATTTGTTAGGCCTGTTATTTTTCTGGCTATACAATACCCAGGAATTACCGTAGGAAGATGCTCTCAACCCAACCTTGCTGGCATAAATAATCACAGAAATAGTTCATGGTCATAAAAATAAATATGTGGTGACAAGGTGAGCCATCTACCTTAAATATTAAAGTGGTATCTCAAACTGACATGGTTACCTGGCTTGTTTGTTGCTTTACTTTTTGTGCAACATTTCTGGCATGGATAGCTTCAACCAGATTTTAATTACTTTAAATTTCATTTAATTACCATATTTTCATTGTTCACACAAAGATCCCCCTCTACTGTGATTTCATTTACCTAGCAATGATGATCATCCTCTTCATTCAGTGTTATGAAGGGGCCAATTGCTGTGTCACTCAGTGATGGCAGGCTACATCCCTGCTGGAGGCTGTCTTTGTTGCCCTCCCTCAGAGGGAAACCATCGCCAGCCTGCTCCATTTCAAGATCCTCCAAACTCATTCTGCAAATTAGACATAATAGCTAGTACTTAATCAATGTTGAAGGACTTGAAACATTCTGTATGAATCAGTTGAATAAAATGGAATTGAGCCAGTGACAATATCAGGTTGAGAATGGTACATAACATATTTGACTAATTTTATAAATCACGGTGGCCTCACAGTAGGGGGACCTGGGTTCAAATCCAGATTCAGACTTTTCTGTATGGAGTTTGCATGTTCGCCCTGGGCCTCTGTGGGTTTTCTTTGGGTACTCTGGTTTCCTCCCACATTCCAAAGACATGCATGATAGGCTGATTGGACACTCTAAATTGCGTGTGAGCGTGAATGGTTGTTGGTCTCCTGCCCTGCGATTGGCTGGCCACCAATTCAGGGTGTCCCCTGGCCCTGGCCTGAAGTCAGTTGGGACAGGCTCCAGCATCCCCCGCGACCCTCGTGAGGATAACGCGGTTCAGAGAATGAGATGAGATGAGGTATAGATCAGTGTATTTGGTCAGAAATGTAGATCATGTACTTGGCCAGCTGTTCTATTATTTGTATGTATAATGCCAGGATATGGCAACACCTCATATCAAAGGTGGATCCTTTGAAAGCTGGTTTGAGGCGGTCTGCTGCTGTGGATATGGTATATGGGATGTTGAAATGTCTTTGGGCCCAGTGTTTGTCCTTCTCCAGGGGTGCCAGGTTCTGGTACATGTCATCTACTGCCAGCATGGACACCTGTGGGACTCAGTGTCAGTACTGGAAGCAACCAGAATAGAAAACAAGATGCTGAAATAGAATGAAATATAAATATGAATATAACCTGAATGTTTCTGTCAATCAGCTGGTTAGTCTCAAAGTCGTCGTCATCCTCTCCAAACGGGTTGATGATCAGTTCCCCGACTTTAAGCCATCCAGCGTAGAAGAAGAACTGCAGCAGAGTGATAAAGGGCACATACAGGTCCAGCTTGTGGTCTTTGTAACCTTTTTCCGGGTTTAGGAACTGGCGACCGATGACGCACAAGGCAAAGAAGGAGTAGACGGCTAACGTCACCACCTATGGACCGAGGCATTTGGAGAATAAGGCTGAGATGTGTTAAGAGGAAATCTGGTTGTCACACCTGAGTGTAGACCAGCGGGAGGCTAATCCAGTCATAGTGGAACAAAAGGCTGCACTTGGACCGGTAGTTATTCAACTCCTGGAAAGATAATAATAAAAGGTTTCTCAAATGAGTTTTGGATTATTTTTATCCATGGATATGTTAACCATCACACTGTGTTATCTGAAAACTTTGGCTAATGATACAGATATAATTATGCTGTTACCATATTATATAACGGTTTGACAAATATTGGACAAGTATATAAAGCTATGACATTTTGCCAAGGTTAGGCCTAATGATCATGATACGGTGTATAGTCCAATCACAGTAAAGATTGTATTATAGGCCATATGTCTATAATACAATCTTTACTAAAAGTACCAATTCTGTCCTTAATTTGGGAGAAGTTATTGTAATATTTGTCCAAAGGTAACCATATCATAACACATTACATTATGGTGTTTTCCTGGGGACATCCAAAAATTCTGTCTGACATATCACAGTTCTTAACCAATATGCACAATACTATATCGCCCAACACATTAGGAACGGTCTATTCCATTTAGTTAAATTTAGTTCAATATCCCACCATGATATAAAGATAGTATTTGGCTGTTAGTAAAATTATATCGGATTACAACCCATCTCAAACGGATGCACATCAGGTATTTGATCATGTAATATTTCATGTAAATGCAAAAGCAAAGTGAGTCACATCCATGAGGAGTCTCAAAGCGATGTCGTCCCTCACTCGGCCCTCCTCTCTTGCTCTAGATGCCAAGTTCACGAACCAGGTCAGCGGCATCCAGTACTTGTTAAAATCCGAGTCTAGCGACTCTAAAATCTTCAGCTCGCGTGATGTCATGAAGCCTGAAGGCAAATATTCACATGATTATTTTGGACTACATTTTCTGTTTGGATGTGAAAGCGAGGTTTTGGTGTCACCCACCGGCCTCCACAATGTGCTCCAGCGTGGGGAAGCGCTTGTGCACTCTGGTGCTGACAGAGCGCAGGATCAGCACCGACGACAGGTTGGCGTATCTCATCAGCGTGCGTCGCAACAGGCGACCCTTTTCGTCGGCCCCGTGGACGTTCCCGGAGACCACCATCATCAGGTTGTCGGGAAGCGGGAAACTGGTGTATTGACCCCACCAACGATTGAAGGCCAATGTCACGTAAAAGCCTGAAAATGTCAGCCACGATGGGTTATTCGTCTCCACGTTTTTGTACTGTACTTGGGGAGAGAACAAGACATTTTGATATTCCTACTTTGTCCATGACGGATTGAAATTTGACCTCATATACTCTACCTACCGAGCACAAAGAGAACAGGGATGAAGTTGGTGTTAGTGAACTGGTTGCAGTATAAGGAGAGAAGCTCAAACACAATCTGCTGTTCGGATGTTAGCCACAACCTGTGTTAAAATGTGTTAAAAACAAGAATACTATTTTTTTGTGGTATGGAATCAATTATCATTACGATGATATAAATTACAAATATTTTTTTAAACAATACAGTGTTATGATACTGAATTTCATAACATTTTTAATATGAAAATCACTTTTTTGTAACTTTGCGAAGAACACCAATATTAAATTCTCACAATACCAATAAAATATATATTGGTCTCACCTGTACAGTAAACTAAAAAAGATGTAGAATGCACAGAAGAGCAGAAATTCCTTGTAGAGTAGTTTGTAGATGCTGCCCTTCCACCTGAACAAGAGCTTAGAAAATCCTCCAAACCTCACGTTAGCTACCTCAAGAGTGTATGAAACAGTCATGTCTGGAAAAGCAGAGGCGCACAACAGCAAATATTTAACACCACTAAATACTGTAGACAAGGGACTTCTCTGGCCACTGACTCCTAATTTAAAAGCAACACACCCCACACACACTTGTGTGTCATCATATCACGACACACAATTTATTCAGTTGATGAGCTGGGAACTCCTTTCCAAAAACCCAACACACACAAATCAACCTTATCAGAGCTCCTTCAATGATAGTCACAAAGTTCATAAAACTGCTTTTTTTGCTATCACTATAACAATTACAGAAGCTAAATAATGATGAATGGATGCCTGTGACTATATGCAAGGATGCAAGGTTGCAAACATTATGTAACCATAGCATGATGGTTTAAGTTTTAATTGGTCATATACCTGTATATAGAGGAAATTACAAACATGTCTAAACCATTTAGCTGTTGATTACTTGGTATGATCACAGTTTAACTCAATTTTCATTATTGAAGTAGCATTTATAAATTATTTTACTTCCTAAGAAGCTTGAATCTGAATACCATCATTGACTTCAATTAGTTTCATTTGGGGAAAAATCATTAAAAATGTGTTTTAATAAGAATTCTAATAGTTAGTGTAATTGAGTATTTTGATCAAGATTGGATGTAAATGCAGGATTTGCTGCAGCTTGATGAAAAGAGAAATCTGGAGGTAATTAAAGCGCTAAATGAAGGGTGTAAGACTCGGGTTGGTTCGCGGGCCGCTTTAACGTCAACTCGATTTCATGTGGGCCGGACCATTTTAGATATAATGTTTAGATATTTTTAAATAAATGGATTGAATGAACTGGATTAAAGGCCCTGTATATTCCGTTTTTTATAGATCTAAAACAATCTTTATTTTAGCTTTTTTAATATATTTTTGGATTTTACAAAATGATTTTTGAACTAAAAACAAAGAAAATATGGATTAAAAAAATAGCAATTATCGATTTAAAAGGGGGAAAATCAGGAAATTTAATATACATTTATACTCTTCATTTTAAAATGATCCTAAAACAGAAAGTCGGCACTCATGATTTAGTTTCCCGGTCCACACAAAATGATGCGGCGGGCCAGATTTGGCCCCCGGGCCGCCACTTTGACACCCGTGCGGTATATAATGTATGTCTGTTGCACACTTAGGATTTAGAACTCCTTTCCAATTATAGGGATGTGTTTCTGGGTGATTTAACGCATTGTCTACCAGTGACACAAGACTATTGCAAACAAGATAATTCACAGATCTGGTTTTGTTTGTTTTTCACATGTACTTGTGCTGTAAATCACCCTCACGTTGATTTTTATGAAGACACCTCGCCCTCTTTTGGACGTAACGTCAACTTCTCTTTCTCACTAAATTTGGGCCGTGTAAAAAGAAAATTTTGGACTTTTGCTTTGTCCATACTTTGAAAGAGGAGAAGTAGCAGTGAAAGCAAACTGAGTTTTTTCAGAGAACATTTATCCATCATTCCTCTAAATTCTATTTGTGAATCTACTTCAAAGTACCCCATTCTGACAAAATCCTTCTGGATTCCAGACTTCTTAGACTTTTATCCGCTCCCTCTTTCGCTAAAACTTGCTTCAGGTCATTTTGGATCATCTTAGTTAAACTAGCGCTCTGGGAAAGAGGGAGCGTGTTGTTGCATGGGAAGCCTAAGGCACACGTGTGGATTAAATGTGCTCATATTGCATGCATGTCCCAGTTTATTTCACTTATAAAATGCTACACACACATGGATATATGTACTATACATTTTGAAAGAAAATGTGTGTAACCCTCGCCTGGTGCCCTTAGTTGGTAAACTAAGATAAATGATTAAAAAATAATAATGTGGAAGATATTCTTGTAAATACATGAAATGTGTTTGAAGATAAGTGATAAAAAACAAGCTGAGAACAATTGAGTGCTGAAGTTATAGCCATATACTAATTTTTGTCCGGATTTTTTTCCAAACAATAACAAATGTAGACTACAAAACAAACAGCGATGCAGATACAATCGAAGATATATCCAAAATTTAAATAAATATTAACATAAATACAAATAGGAGACACGCTGTAATACACATGGCAGAAATACCCTATGTCACAGCTGTCAAAGTGGCGGCCCGGGGGCCAAATCTGGCCCGCCGCATCATTTTGTGTGGCCCGGGAAAGTAAATCATGAGTGCCGACTTTCTGTTTTAGGATCATTTTAAAATGAAGAGTATAGATGTATATTAAATTTCCTGATTTCACTGGACACTCTAAATTGCCCTTAGGTATGAGTATGAGTGAGATTGGTCGTCCATCTCCTCGTGCACTGCGATTGGCCGGCCACCTAATCTGGGGGTCCCCCGCCTCTTGCCCGCAGTCACCTGGCATAGGCTCCAGCGCCCTCCGCGACCCTAGTGAGGATGAAGCGGTTCAGAAAATGAAAAAAAAAGTATGTAGGCACCCTTTATAATATGCAGCAAAATACACACAATTTTACAAGACAAAAATCACCAACAATATTTTAGGTGGATGTAAAATCAAATCCCCACTACCACTATATTTACCAAAGCACACCATCAGTGGGTTAATTTAACCTTTTTTAGTAAGGATCAACACCCTGTTTCTTTTAATATGCAAATTAATCGGATGTCACAAGGTTAGAGGTCAGGTAAAGGCACATGTTCCTAACTACAATACTAGTAGTACTTGCATCCTTACAATACGAGCGTGTTTCTTTCTCTCCACTTCTCATGCTTTAGCGACTTATCGCTCATCAAATCCGTCGCTACATTAAGTGAGCTTGAAAAAGTTTTGTAAACTTGAAGCAGAAGCAAGAGGGCGATTGTTATTTTATGCTGGTTAATAAGAAAGGAAGTCCGTTTCTTCACCTCGTTTTAATCAGCTCCAGGTGCCGCTGTCGTCAGCTCCGGCCATCGGTGACATCCCAAACAATGGCTGTAAGTAGGCATTTCTTCTTTTATAAAAATATAGTCCACCATTTAGGTATCGATTCCGTCTTAACTTATATGTTGATTTCATTCATTGTTTTATACATACTTTGATAGAAATGTGCAGTTTAAAATGAGCGATGAGAGATGTGCGGACTGTTGCGATCAATTTTCATCAATGTGTACACTACAAACAAATTGAAAGGAACTATAAGAATTATGTAGTATAATGAAAACAGTCGGCACGGACACGACGACAAATGCTTTAAAAAATATATATAATCACTCATTCTTTTTATCGATTGCAACTTTTGCAGGCATGTTAAAAATAGTCTTAGCTTTATTATTTTTACCTTTTACTTATCAATCGGACATTATTTTCTGTTACTCTTAACTTTGATTGAACCATATCTCTAACATTATTACCATATACTTCTTAAACATACACTATTAACAAAAAATGCACTTAATAACTTTGTACTCGGCCTCAATTCTCAAATTGGGATAGCCTCTAGTTCAACAATATGTTTTAGATATAACCACCAGGTGTCACTAATGTGCTGCACATGCTATGAATTGTACCGCTTTCATTGCAGAACATTTTAAAATTGGGTTTCTTGTAGGATTTCTTAATATCTTCACTCCTCCACCCCTTTTTAATCCCTGTTACTTATATGTTCTTTCTCCCTTGCTTTCTATTAGACTAATGTAAAGGTGACTTCCTCAAACTAAACGAGGAGCTATACTATATAACATTGACTTTTTAAATCCACTTTAACTGCTCAAGCTTGTTACACCTTGCACATCCACTATTTGATATCTGCCTTATAACATTATGTTCACGAGATTATAGCAGACCACTTGCATGCACGCATGCAGCAGTATTTATATGCACATGCTTTATATTATTATTCACACTCTGCAAATAAGGGAAAATACTGAGATGGTGTTGAAATGTGAATGTGGAAGATCAGTATGTACAAAGCAAGCAGAAGCACCAGGAGACTGTTTCTGCTTTTGTTTCTGCTTTTGCTGAAGGCAACGTCTTCCCCTACAGCACCTGAAATGTCATAAACCAAGCAGATAGTAGCAATCCACCTGGGCCAAATGACATTTGCTTGCTTACCAATTCCCAGACATTATTTGGCTGTTTACGGAAATGCTCACGGCCAAGGTCCCGTGGTACTTTTTCTCCAGTGACTCCTCATTGATGACCTTATATAGCACAGAGAGTGAAAGATAAGGGGAGGAGTAGCAATGATACATGGGGCATATCATTGCATCAATGCCTGCAAGTCTATCAAGTTACAATGCCATTAAAGTAAGGGCGGAGTGGACATCCACGGCAATGCCATCCATTTACAGTTCATAAAAAAAGCATACACAGTGCACGCAATGTGTCTGAGAAGCGCTTTAAATTGGTTATCATTGACACTGTCTGACCTTATCACCATAGCTTTAGATAACATGGTATCTTTATTTACTGTAACTGCCCGCCTACTGACTTTCTCACGCAAGTGAATGTATGTACAAATACAGTGTTACCTCGTGATACAACATGCTCGTCATACAACATGCTCGTGGTACGACGAAAATTTCGATCGAATAACTCGCTCGCGATACGATTAAAATTTCGAGATGCGACCAAGCCAGGTGGCCATGACATGAGAGGGTGTTTATCATTGTAGCCGCATCTCTTTCGTGTATAACTACTTTATCTACAAGGACTGAACGATTTATTCAGACGAGTTTCGACCAGGAAACGCACAACGCGCATGCGCGGGCAAAAAGAGGGCTTTCTGGGTAATGAAGTATACTCGTGCACACAACACCCATAGGCAATGGCACCCTTTCTCAGAGTAAAACTTCATTAGCCACAAGCAATACGTGGGAAGCTCAGCTATTGCATTTCCTGTTATTCTTTCTAAGGAAAGAAGGTCCCGCGATCGTTCTTTAAAGACTATTTCTCGTTGGCAAGTGGTCGTGCGTTATCCTATTGTGAGGACATTTGTGTGCATCATTTTGGGAATATTTTGAAGGCAGTGCAACAGCAAACAGTCCATCGATAGCGAACGTGAGGGTGGAGGCGTGGCAAACCGCTAACCCGGAAAACGAAGGTAACAAAAGATTGAGATAAAACTAGAATTCAGTTTTGTGTAAAGTTACTTTAAACGTATGTTTGAGTGTCTGTATGTATTTATCCAAGTTAATTTAAATTAGTTTGTTCGTTTACGAGTGCTATGGATAAAGTCCCCCCGAACAGCCCCCCCTCCACCTCCGTGTGTGTCGTTGTCTCTCCCCTCCGCGAAATGCGTCTAATTTTACATCTATTAAACACATTTTATTACTATTAAACCACTCGTTATTTATTACTTTGTCAATATATGGCGAATAAGAAGAAATAAAAAAAAATTCCAATCCAATATCCTGTTTTTGGTGTTTTTTCAGAGGGTTGGAACGAATTAATTTGTTTTCAATTCATTTCAATGGGAAACGCTCGCTTGAGTTACGAAAAGCTCGACATACGATCTCAGTCTCGGAACGGATTACGATCGTATGTCGAGGTACCACTGAAAATTCTTACCCCACCCACTATTCTCACTTTCTGGTGTACATGAAACCCCACCAAAACAACTCGAACACAAGTTCTCTGCTTATTTTACTCTGTGAGCAAGTTTGGAATGCAGGAGTGGAATGGATAAGAGCAAAATTGAAATTATAATGTAGTTATCACCACATGTTGTTATCCCCCTCGCCTGGAGCTCAGCATTGCCCATGTTTGTTGTTCTCACTCTGGTTCATAATATGAAGCTCTCGTGATAAATCTTAAAGGTAAATCCCTCTGTGTGAATTCATGCTAATGATATCTCTCCAGGCAACGTGTGTGAAGAGGGTGCACGGTTTGGATTCATTTTTTCCCTAGGAAATAAGTTTGGGGGAGACATTTTGGGATAAACAGTTGCCTTTTAATGTGAGATTATTAAATTGCCTTCTGCATTGTTTACCTAAAGGAAACAGTTTTGTGGATTAAGAGCTTTTTAACATTAAAGTGGCAGGGATTTAGTAGGCAAAGTTTATAATAATCAGACCCGGATGAATAATATTTCATTTTAATCCCTGATTTTCTCCTGTACAGGAGTCTTTAATTTCCCACAATTCTTACATGCCAGGAAATATGACCTAAATCAGGGGTGTCAAACTCATTTTTTTGTCGCGGGCCACATGGTAGTTTCGTTTACATCCGGAGGGCCGTTATGTCTTCCAACTAGGCTGCCAAAATTAATCGATTAATAAATTGACAGCTTTCTCGATCGTGCTAATCGATAGATCATTTTTGGACATTCAAATTAGTACACATTTTTGCAATTATTGATTTAAAATGAGGAAACACAGGAAATCGACAATCTTCATTTGAATTTCATCATAAAACAGACATTTGGCACTCATCATTTACTTTCTCGGGCCACACAAAACGATCCGGCGGGCCAGATTTGGCCCCCGGGCCACCACTTTGACACATGTGACCTAAATTATAGAAAATTTAATCTGACATAGTTTTACTTACCTATGCTGACACACACTGATAAGCCTTTATGGAGAATAAATTAATTTGTGATTTGTTTGTAACTAAATAAATTCATGAATTAATCCAATATAAAAAAAAACAATGAAATTAAAATGCACTCAGTTATGGCCCCACATAATATTGTAAAGTAGTTAAAAAAATTATGATAAATCCGCTCGGATAGGCTCCAGCACCCCGCAACCTTGACAAGGATAAGTGGTGTTGAAAATGAATACGTAATAATTTAGTTGGATTTAACTCTTCGCATGCCATTCTTAAAGCCATTCTCACTCCAAACTCAAAATGTGACCGCACACTAAGTTACTACTTTGGAGTGGCTGCTAAAGGGGTCTTAATTCAAGGGCTGCACAAAAATACTCACACATACATGCTTCCGCTTCCCAATACTACAACCTTGATTGTAATGCAGCTATAAAGAGACAAATGAAGCGTGGTAGTTACCCATTTCAGGAGAAGGTCAGCACTTATCGTGCCATTTGATGATGCTTTGACTTCCCCTCGATTGTGTAATGGAGCCCACCAACACATTAGGCCACCTACGTGAGTGTTTGGCACATGGCACTTGAAGTAAAACCGACACTGATATCGTCATATAAACAGGATGAACGACTACATGTCTTTTATGGCCTACAGATTGCTGCGGTGATGTATCACAAAGAGAATTAATCTCCTCCCCCTCGCCCTTTTTCCGTGTGCCACCTCGATACAGCTAATACTAAAATCGGGGCTATTACCAGTCAAGAAACTCCCCCTGCCTTGTTTTTAGTTTTCACACAAGAAATGGTATTGAACGTATTTGCAATTCCGAAACGTTCTCCTGGGTGTTCACTTAGAAAGCTTTGTAATACGCTGGAGATTTGTTTGGATTTGCAAAAGATTTTTTCCCCCTGCTGTTATTTGCATTTACATTGCATTTACCTATCTGGCAGACTTTTTTTTTTATCAAAGGAGACTTCCAAGTGGGGTGCAAACCCTGGAGTAATCACTTTGTACTATTCAATGAGACAAAGTGCAAGCGCTACATTTTTGGGATGTTGGGGAAAGTGGTGCTTTCAGAGACAATTAGTACAGAGACACTTGAGGACATGGAGAGAAAGCTTGTTGGCACGATACATTTATTCATCCATTCTTCAGATAAACCGATATTAAGGTTTGACATCGGAAGACAACTATAAAACACCAAAGTCAATATTTCAGCATTTTCGTTCCTGGTACTCTCATCTCAATTTAGAAGTCATCTTATTTTTGTTTGAATCTGCTTATTTGTCACAAATTTATCTCCGCCAATGTATATACAAAAATTTTAGTCAACAAGATGTATCACTTCAACCAAGTCCGTTATGCAATCACTACTTTCTCATGAAATATAGTGATAAAGGGGTCTGATTTTCCATCTTTACAGCATTAAAGAGTGTAAAGAAATGGCAAAGGTTAACTCCAGGATAGTGTCGCCTGAAAAAATATGTACAGTAATCCCTCAAATATCTTGTTAAATGTAGACCAGACATGGCCACGATAATCGAAAAACTGAGAAGTAGGGTCAGCCCTATTATAACTCTTTTTTTTCTTCAGTGCCGAGTCCTAGTAGCAAGAGTGGCTTCAGCATGGATTTTCACATTTTTGTGAACTTATTGAAAAAAATAAAAATTAATAGGTCCCACTTTGTTACGACTCCCCCTGGTGGTAAGAGGTACTAGGGAGTCGCAACTACCACAGCAGAAAAACTCAGTCAATGAGGAGCCAGACACACAAGGCAAGTAGCATTAAATGATAATTTATTTACAACAAAGTCCACCGAAAACCTGGACTACGGGACAACATAGGGGAAGCAAAAGATACTAAAGTGGCACCCTCAAATAAAAAAGGTAAAAAACCACCCTCCCAGACAGGTGTTCAAATGAACACCCCCAAAAATACAGGAAATAAGGCCTAAGGGTGCCACTGTCAGAACTGATGTAATAAAAGTCTAGACAGGGGAGTAAACTACGTGTATAAGTGTAACCAACTATATGTATACCCCGGGGTGTCTAAACTTATCTCAAGTCCCCCTATGCAGCCCAAAATAATGAGCTTTATCAACATAAATACTCAATATAACAATGAATATCGTACTTACAAATCCGGTGAAGCTGGGGCAAAAATCGCGCAGTAGTGAAGACGCGATAATCGAGGGATTACTATACATTTGGGAATACTGCAAGTCATAAATACCAACTTATCCACCCTTTGACCACTAATTGCCCTCCAAATTCCCTTTAATTTAGCACCTATTGCGTCGACAATTGTATTTTGGAACACAAAAGTAAGTTCCACATGATGTCCCATTTTTAAAGCTTCCAGAAGCCTCACACTTGAGCAGCTGTGGCTGAGCAATCTGTTTAATTGTAATGGCAAATGTTCCTTAAAAGTTGTGAAAATGGTTTGGAAGTGAAATTGGAACAGGTGTTTGAATGTTCTTTCCTGTGATTGTCGGCAAACTGGCGCAAGAAGAGGGCAACTAATGCTTTGGGTAACCTTCAATTGCCTTGAATGCAGCAATCAGCAAATATAAATTGGGACATTTTAACAGGGGATCATTCAGCAAAATGCTCTCAAGCTATTATGGTTATTGTAGTTATATTTCGGGTTCATGGAGTGTTGGAGAAGTGCGAAAGTAATCACCCCGGTTGTAGCAAATCCATTATACAGTATATTGCCAGCTGTTCCTAATTAGCATTGGCAAATAGTCTCCCATTCCCTATAGAAGAACATGAGAAGGCATGCTGGGTCATGGCTTGAAAGACACAGCGAGGAACAATTGTTGAGACTAAATAAATTGCCAAAATGTGAGAGGAAGTGCTGCAGCAGAAAAATAAAGCTACTAAACTTTATGACCACTGACAGTCTAAACCAGTGCTTCTCAAACCGGGATCTGGGGAATCCGTGTGTGGTCGTTTGGTCGCCGGTCTTTTGGTCGCCTGGATGTTTGGTCGCCCGGACGGTTGGTCGCCCGGACGGTTGGTCGCCCGGACGTTTGGTCGCCCGGACGTTTGGTCGCCCGGACGTTTGGTCGCCCGGACGTTTGGTTGCCGGGACGTTTGGTCGCCGGTCTTTTGGTCGCGGTTTGGTCGCCCAAATGATGACAGAGAGAGGGAGAGTTTAGAGTTTAATATCTATTAACACATCGGCTGCTGCCACCGACTGTCAATTTATTAAACTGTCAATTTATTAAAAAGAAGACAAAGCAAATTCACAGATGGTGTTTTTATTGAAGACCAAAAGACTGGCGACCAATCGACCGTGTACCCCGGTTTTTTGGTCGCGTTCGGGCGACCAATCGACCGTGTACCGGGGAATCTCTGAGTTCCAAATCTTCAACCCTAAACATAAAATAAATCATGCCCATACTGAATTTAAAGTAAATATAATATAAATTGGACAAATCACAGTATTGTGCACAACATTGCTGAAAGGCAAACTCAAGTCAATGCTTCGCCTCCAATAAATGTAAGCATTTTCAATGTTTGATTCAAATTAGAATTGACTAATTATGGTGAAGTGTGATTCCAAATCGGCTCCACCCAGATGATCTTAGGGTAGCGGTTGTGTGTGCACGGCAGCCAATTTATGTTTCCTGCTCGGAAGCTCATGCAAATTGCCACCTCAAGGGCAACATAGAGTAGGGTGGGGATTTGTCATCATTGATGGGGAAAAAAATGTTTTTGCAAGAACACACACAAAAAATGACTGCTAATGCCACCCAGCAGCAGAGTGTCCAAATTAATTAGCACCATCCCACGTGAAAACGGAATGCTAAGCACTGGCTTGGACTCCTTATTGCACTCAAATCTTTTTTTTTTGCCAACTCACAGTTGTACATGGGGACAAGTAGGGTCTCCTCTACATGTTAAATCAATTGGGAAAAAAAATATCAAGTTTTTCCAAAGATGCCTTATTTGGTAGGCAAATATGAATGGTGTACAGCACATGTGTCAAAGTGGCGGCCCTGGGGCCAAATCTGGCCCGCCGCATCATTTTGTGTGGCCCGGGAAAGTAAATCGTGAGTGCCGACTTTCTGTTTTAGGATCAAATTAAAATGAAGAGTATAGATGTATATTAAATTTCCTGATTTTCCCCCTTTTAAATCAATAATTGTAATTTATTAATAAATTTTTTCTATTTTTAGTTCAAAAATCATTTTGTAAAATCTAAACATATATATAAAAAGCTAAAATAAACATTGTTTTAGATCTATAAAAAACTGAATATTCAGGGCTTTTAATCCAGTTCTTTTAATCCATTAATTTAAAAAAAATCTAAATATTATATCTAAAATGTTCTGGCCCATGTGAAATCAAGTTGACGTTAACTCGGCCCGCTAACCAACCCGAATCTGACACCCCTGGCATACAGGTAACCAAATTTACTAAGTGCTTACTGTGAGATGCAAGAGATCCATTTTTTTCAATCTGCACTTGCATTAATTCTATAATTCTTGGAAAGATGAAGCAGAAAATATTAGTTTTTGCCGCAGTCAATTATGTGAAACTTGAAGGTCAATATTAATGATTAGTATATTAAAAGTGATTTGCTCCTGTTGATTTGTTCTCTCTTAATATTACGGTAATTATAACAGCGTTAAACTCAGGGCGATATACAAGAAACATGTTATCAAGCAAAAAAATCTCCTTCTCGGCCCACTCGCTGCTCTTTCCCAATCCTTCCTGGCCACGCATCTCCTCTTCAGTTGCTCGTTCTCAGCAGCCCACATTGTCCTTTTTTTTTCTCCAAATGGTTCAATCAAGATTCCGTGGGTATGACTTGCCCCAGGAAATGGCTTCAAAGCTCATTTTTAGAAGGGTGCAATTTTTTGCCTCTTCAACAGGTCTGTAGTTGCCCAATGTTGTTTACCAGCAAAGTGGTTCCATTTTTGCGTACTCGAGGAAATCTTGGAAAAGGATGAATCTTAAATTCAACTTTCCATAGAAGAACTTCTTGATTGGAACATAATGATAATAATTACAATTTACCAGATCATAGAAAAGCAGTTTGCGAATCTGGATACAGAAATTTATGTAAATCTGACGCCACTAAAATGATGAGAATTCCTCTTATTTCTGTTTCTGCTAAAAAATTGTCTTTTAATTCTTGAATCTTTGTAGTATATTGAGCAATTTATGTCTCAAAATGAAATGAAGACACATTGGAACATTTTTTAAATCTGTGGCATCATCTTTAAGGCTTCGAAAAACCTATTTTTTGTATTTTGCTCGTGTTACTGTCTTGTTGAGGGCTATTTAAGTTAATTATTAATGTCTTTTTCAATGTTTTAAATCAGATACAGTTACTAATTTTGCTTTCCATTGTTTAGCATATACTTACATAGTTTTTTCTTCAATTAAAACACAAAACTTAAGAGATAAGGCATTTTCGCTGGAAAGTTAAAGTTGGATTTAGTAAAACCAACAGAAAAAAATCATGAAAGTTTCATCTAAGACCCACAGCATCTATTTAAAACACACAGTGCACATGCAGAAAAATCAATATTGGAGAAGAAACGACCACTATTTTACCATTAACATTTTATTGTGAATACTTGGACACAACATAAAAACCAGAAAATGTCTTCACCTTAAAAATTGTTTGTTTTGTCCAAAAACTGGGACAACAAATGGTACTACAACTGCAACGCAAGTGTTTCCATGTCCTGTTTTTTTAATAGATTTTTCGAAAAATGACAACAGTGGGCTGCTCAGGTTAAAAAAAAGTGTATTTGCGTAATTGAGGGTAAGAATACAGTGTAAATATGATTAGAAAATCGAGGGAGACTGAGGGACAACCCAGGAAAAAAATATTTAAGCCACTTTATCTCAGTATTGTTTAAGGCATCACTTGCTTTTTATTCTGACTAATACACTCAGTGGCTCGTCTGGATTTGTTAGACGAGTACAATGCTTCCCCAGTGAGTGTTTACCACCTACAGTAAACATAAATAAATTCCACCTTCTCTGTTTGCTGCTTTTGCTTTCACAATATCACTGTATTCATTACATTGACTTAAAAATGATATCATCCACAACACGGATGATTCTTTCTTGCAAATGTTTTGAGGTCTGAAGATCTAATTACTACGCTCTATCAGATGTCAGTGCTTGTGTCATCCTCACTGCGTCTGCTATTGAGATGGACGGTGTTGTTACAGTCTTCAATTGGCAGAATGATATGCTAATTATGTTCTACCAAAAATGATGACACTGCCCCTTTACTGTAAATGTGTGTGTGTGTTTGTCACTAATGGGATTGTGTGATTTGGAGGATGTGCGTCAGAGTGGAGCGAAAGTGACTTTGCATGCGAGATTGAGAGCCGGACCCCCTTAGTGTGGGATGACTGTGAGGAGCTAATTGCCTGCAAATGCTGAAGTTTATTTTTATTTTTTTAAAGTAACTTTGAAATTCACTTTTCTTCATGAATACATTTTCCTGATGCTTCCCTCGCTTTGTCACTAAAGTGCAATGTAGGCTGAGTTTAAGCACATTGTGTGGGCCGTATTCAATGTTGTTTTCTTCATTTGATTTAAAAACGGGCCAGTGGGCCGTAGTTTGGACACGCCTGATTTTAGATGGCTTACTTATTGGCTGCTATTGATAGCTAGTATAGATACATTTTGACTGTGTGGGCTGCATGGGGGAGTTGATTAATTTGCGGGTGGAACCTTTTGGTAGACAATTTGATAAAATGGTACCTGGACAGTTCGTCGACCGGACAGTTCGTCGACCGGACAGTTCGTCGACCGGACAGTTCGTCGACCGGACAGTTCGTCGACCGGACAGTTCGTCGACCGGACAGTTCGTCGACCGGACAGTTCGTCGACCGGACAGTTCGTCGACCGGACAGTTCGTCGACCGGACAGTTCGTCGACCGGACAGTTCGTCGACCGGACAGTTCGTCGACCGGACAGTTCGTCGACCGGACAGTTCGTCGACGGAATTTCCGTTTTATTTATTGCCTTTTATTTTAATGTCAAAGTTCCTTTAAAAAATCTGAAGTAAAAACTCTCTGTCTCACATGATTATAATTTTGAGAGAGAGAGATTACCTGGTTGATAATAAATTATTTATGCAACAAAACAATCGTTCGCGAGGTTGAGGTTAGGTTAACCCTAACCCCTAACCTTAACCACTAACCTTAACCACTATCCCCTAACCCTAATTCTAACCACTAACCTTACGAATTGTCCGGTGACGAAACGTCCGGTCACTGATAAAATGATGCTTTATCATGAGCTTCATCCGTGGCGTCAATATTGAAAGTTGCCGCATTTTACAACAGGAGTAAGTAATATCATTCTCTCATTCAAACACGGTTCAATTCGATTTAGATAAAATACAATATCCGTTCTGAATTTCCCGGCCAATTTGATGAGATGGAACATTATTTGTTTGCCCGTGTCGTAACAAAATGGTAAAAACACTCTTTGTTTGGACAGCGCTTCCACAAATAGACACAAATCTATATTGTCACCCGCACAGTGATATGATAAGTATGCAAGCGAGTGAAACTGATTCACTGTCACCTTAAATAAATAAACGCATTGATAGGAGACTGTAAGTAGAAGTAACATCAGGAAATGTGAGCCCACTTTTTTTTTTTTAAGTTCTTTTATTTTTCTTCTAATGTTAAATAATGTGTGCGGGTGTTTATTTTTATACTATGGGTCTCCTGGCAATAGCAAATTCATCTGTCAACCTGAAACACGTTAACACATTAAAGACAAAGTGCAGTAATCTCCTGTGGGATTAGCAGAAACTTTAATCATTTGTAGATTAATAGAGTGTAAAAAGTGTGTGCACACTCTGCAGTGTAAAAATATGTGTCCCCGGATGGCTTTATATCGCTATAACTCTCACCAGCTATATTTCCCAGGTTGGGTATTACAGAAGAGTCTTTTTGCCTGAGTAGGATATATTCACACTTCCATTTAATTGCTATTGGATCACAACATTAAACGCAATGTAATGGCAACATTGATTACATTACAGCGGCATATACTCTTAACAACACTCCAGTGTTGAAGAAAGTGCAAGCTAGATAGTAATGATGAATACTTGTATTAATCAAGAAACTGAGAATAATTCTTGAAAAAAAAAGCTTTTCACTGATTTTCTGCTACATATTTGTCAATAATATGTATTCAAAAAGTATCAAACCATGGTAAAGTTTTCATGACAGTGGTAGAATCATAGTTACTGGGTTGAAAATCTGTTAGCTTTTTTTCCTGGAGCAAATTTACCGAGCTGTTAGCAAGAGGGCAAACTGAAAAAGTGGAGGTTCTCATGTTTAGTAGGATAAATACAGTCATTTTTACTTTTTTTCCCCTTCCAAGAATAGCTATGCGTGTATTACTATACATGCATATTTGAGTGCCCTACTCATTATGTGTGTCATGACGGACCTTATTGCGCAAATCACTGAGCAGATCTCCTCCCAGCATAACAAAATGCAATCCAATTATGTTGCTGCAAGGTCTCTCTCTTCTCGTATAGGACAAAGCCACTCAGAGAGGATTCGTTACTTTTCCCACGTCATTTTTCCCCCCCTCCCAATTTTTGTAAGACAGTCTCGCCATAACCACAAATCTAAATCCAACAGCCATGCCTGTTCAGTTTGCCTGAAGAACGAATCACTCATCATCAAGGACAAACCTGGGAGATGGATGATGACGAGATAACAGGGAAAGGTCAACATAGCAGTTTTTTTTTAAATCCGCTGATGTATAAAAATAAGAGTCTAGACCTACCTATGGTGTTTTTAATCCTCACTATAGCACCTTTTCTTTTTGAATCCTCCTCTATACCGGCTAGCCTTTGTTCCCCCCTCCCCAGACTTACCCTGACCTGGCTGACTGATTGTGGAAGAAATGCAGGCCAGAAATGACCGCAGATTTCTTCTTGGCCTTTTTCTTGTTATTCTGCTGAGCTCAGGAGGCGTGAGTGAATGTCAGCGGGTAGTGTAGCTTGCAGTGCTGGCCAAGCCTCTATAGAAATTGCAAAGGTATTTATCAGAGCACATTCTATACTGGGAATGAATGCACTGTTTTTTTAGGGACTCCATGTTGGCTACTAAATATACTGCTGCATTATGGCAGATGTTAAATTCACTTTCTTTCCATTTTATTTGTGAGGAAATACTATAACACCGGCGATATTCTTTAGACCAAGGGTGTCAGACTCGGGTTTGTTCGCGGGCCGCTTTAACGTCAACTTGATTTCACGTGGGCCGGACCATTTTAGATATAATATTTAGATTTTTTTTTTTAAATAAATGAATTAAAAGAACTGGATTAAAAGCCCTGACTATTCAGTTTTTTTATAGATCTAAAACAATGTTTATTTGAGCTTTTTTTATATATATTTTTAGATTTTACAAAATGATTTTTGAACTAAAAACAGAAAAAATGGACTAAAAAATTACAATTATTGATTTAAAAGGGGGAAAATCAGGAAATTTAATATACATCTATACTCCATTTTAATTTGATCCTAAAACAGAAAGTCGGCACTCATGATTTACTTTCCCGGGCCACGCAAAATGATGCGGCGGGCCAGATTTGGCCCCTGGGCCGCCACTTTGACACATGTGGTTTAGACATTTGGGACCAGTGAGACAAAAAATAACTCGGGTTATGTTGGATGCAGAGATTTGACAGAAACCTATTATGGTCACAATTATTGAGGATGTAATATGGACACTATTTAAGCATCTCATTTTGGGCAGCTTGCCCACAGACACAATGTATTTGAAATGTCATGAGATTTAATGAGTTTATTTCACACTTTTTTTGTGTGGTAAAATCCTACAGGAACTCAACTATTAGTATAAAAGCAATTAAAAAGCCAATTATCCCTAAACATATCCTTGTTACATAATTTTAGTCTGACCTTTAACTCCATGCTGACAGTGGCTTGGCGCGGGTGCTAAATAAGCAACATGCCTCTGTTCCACATTATCCCCCCCCCATGTTAACATCAAATAAACCAATCATGCCCATATGCACAAAAAAGGCACCTTTAATGGGAACAAATGAGCCATGGTCCTATTTTGGAATGACAGCTGCCAATATGCAGTTAGAATCTATCAAGAATGTCATCAACTTTTATAGCGTTTCTAATATCTGAACATACGCAGCTACACATCGGCGCTCCTGTTATTGCTGTCACGATTTCCTGCGTCGAGGTCACAGATCAATGATTTAATCTCGTTCTCCTGCCGAGTTGCCTGCTTAACCAACAGCACTGCTGCCGTCTCAGCGTCTTCCACAACAGAATCAAGAGGCTGACAATAGGAAACGGGAGACTACATCTCTTACATTGCTATTGGGTTTAAAGACATTAGTGTTGCTCTTATTTTCTATGTAGTATTTGTCTGCATATTCCCTTTTCTCCCTCTGGTAAATTCCAAGGGAAATTGTATTGTATTGCATGTCAATGACTGGCTGGCGACCAGTCGAGGGTGTATTTGCCTTTCGACTGATGGCAGCTGGAATAGGCTCCAGCACCCCGCGATCCTGACCAGGATAAGTGGTGTTAAAGAATGAAATGAATGGATTGTATGTATATGTGTGTAAATAGGGATGGATATAGTATACGTAATATGACTCCACACTAGTTTTGCTTTTCTCAGGGCCCTTTTAAACACACTTTAAAAATGCACTTCCATCATGCATGACACATGGAAAGAGATTAGCATGTTTCAAAACCTGTGGGAGTCGTAATTGCTTCACTCTGCGTCTTTTTTTGCTTCTTTTTTGGATATCAATCAGCATCTTGCACAAATGCTGATCTTACTTTAAAAGACCGATTGAGCTTGCATATAAGAATACGACATCTCTTTGGTCTTTTGCTCTTTCTTTTGCTTTTTGCAAAACGTCTCCACAAAGCCTCACAAAAAAGGTTATTTAACTTCCAAATGCATTGCATTAACTTTTTTTTTTTACTTTTAATGGTTAAATTGTTGCACCTACAGTACAGCAACAGTTCTAAAGTAGTTTTTTTATAAGTGGTGTCCCAATACTTTCGACCCAGATACTACTGTTAATTAAGAACAATAAAACAAAAGTTTGATAGTCTAAATTACCTATTTTGGAAAACATATGTATAGAAAAATGTACATTCATTGACTTTTTATTTATATACTTTTTTTTGTCTGCAATACTGGCGCAAAAGTTGTATTACCTAAACATAATGTGCACACTTAAAACATCTTTGATCAGAGCCCATTTTCTTAATTGTTTGCGTTATTTTTTCATTTATGTGCATTTTTGTGTGTGTAACTAGCTAAATTCGAAAATATGCTGAGGCAAAAAAAACGAAAAAAAGTCAACTTCAAATGCATCTCCAGTCAAAATCAACACGGCTGTAGTGAAAGAACCGCTGTCAACATTTGTTGATTTCAAGAGTAGCGCAGCGGGAGCGCCGAAAGGAAACACTCACGCTGCCTGAATGGAAGCGAAATCACTACTCATGCATGCAAACAAACAGACCTCTAATTACATCCACTTCATGTGGATTGCTGTCATTCTATTTGAGCTTGTTAATCTCACTCATCTTCTTTTCAAAAGGTTCAGACTCAAGCAGTACACTTGATTTTTCGAGAAAATACACCAGTAATTTGATGCGTCGGTTATTGCTACAATACTTTTTACTTTACTTTGTACTTTATACTTTTTACTTTGTTTTTACAACTTTTCTTATTCTGTTAGTCTGGCTTTTTTCCGCTACTTCTTTTTGACAAAAGTCCCGGGAGAAGAAGCAACGCTTCTAACCAACCATTCCATCATGGGATAAGATGGAAGAGCTGTCAGTGCTTACCAGGCCAGAAATGGAGTCGAGGGGTTCTACTCTGCTACTGTTGTCTTGAGCTCCAGACTACTGAGGAACTCTGCGGCTAAGCTTGGAAGAGTGACTTTGCATATTCTCTACCTCGGTCACAGTCTGCAGAAGTTCCCCATCTTGTGGAAGATTTCCTGTGTGTGGTTCTGAGTCTGTATCCGTTTTTGCTACCGCAACCAAGATGGCGCCGTTCAAGTGGCAGCCGGTGGCGGTAGCTCCGTCCACTCTTGTTCGTTTTGTGTTTTTGCTGCTTTTCTGTCTTAATGAATTGATTTGGTGATTCTTAATTATCCTATTTACTTTGATTTGTGTCGTACTTTGTGCTTTTGCGTTGTTGTTCTGCGGCCTTTGCGACTGTACTGTCTAACTTATAACTATGCCTTTCCTGTATCTGCATTCTCACCCTCTTGCTACTGTCACAATGAAATTTCCCGAATACGGGATGAATAAAGTTATCCAATACTGTGTGCACCGTAATATTTTATTTGGGTGCACCAGTCTCCTCCAAAATTTTGGATTAAATTTGTCCCTTTTTCTAAAGTACTGTCAAAAAAAAGCTCATTAAAGCAGACAGCCAGTGGTGGTCCACGACTTTTGCACAATGGTGTACTCTGTCAATAAACAAGACTAAAATAGCAGATGGCAGTAAAAGCAAAGAGAATTGCAAGTATGACACACTGGAGACAATAAATAATTGACGATAACATAAAAGTAAGAATCTGAAAAGAAGGAATATGCTCATTTGGCAAATTCTGGGCTATATGTTGTTGTGTTGCGCTTTCAGTCAGCAATTCGCAAGTGTCCGCAGGAGTCCGTCACTCAAATGCCAATCATGTTCTCATCCTTGTTGGAGGAGAACGGCAAGAATGGCGGGTGGCAACAGTGGCACATATCCTCACTTTTGGATTTCTAACGTATTGGCTGCCATCGACGGATGTCCAATCCATTTGAACTGAAAGTTCTCAGGCTAATTTGATTGGGCAGTCAGTAAATTGATTGTGCATTTGCAAAGATTAAACTTCCGGAAGGTCTGTCACATTATTTAGCTCATTGCAAAACAAAAAAGTTCCTGTCTTGAGGTCATTTTTTCTCATTTTGCAGCTCACATAAAAACTCATTTATGCTGCTCAAAAAAACGTATTAAGTTGCGAACTACCAGTTAACTTTTTACTCCAAAGTAGAAAACAATTCCACTTTCTGAGGGGGTAAAATTGCAGATCAATATTTTAGGATAACCAAGAGGTTTCAAAAAAACCTTAGGTGATGGAGTGGCACAATGTCCGCGGGAGACTTCGTTTTTGCCACTTGCACACTGAGCAATTCATTTTCTTTTTTCTTTTCAAAGTCAATCACACAAAAGATTGTTTTGGGGAGCTTTGCTTTTCTCGTTTGAGTCAATTTCTCTGTTTTCTAGTGGTGACAGAGTTGCAGTGTGAAGGGAAAAGCCGTATTGATTGGGGAGCGGGAGGCTTTATCCCCCTGTCAGCACTCGTGAGCCTTTCGAGACACGCACCCATACCAACTCATACTCTTTCACATACAGTGGTACCTCTACATACGAGCTTAATTCGTTCCGGGACTGAGCTCGTATGTCAATATTCTAACTCGAGCGAACGTTTCCCATTGAAATGAACTAAAAACAAATTAATTTGTTCCAACCCTCTGAAAAAACACCAAAAACCAGATATTGGATTGGAAAAAATGTTTTATTTCTTCAAATTCGCCATCTATTAACAAAGTAACACATAACTAGTGGTTTAATAGTAATAAAATGTTTAATAGAACTAAAATTAGACGGCTTAGAGGAGCGGAGAGTACACGGACGGACATATCAGGCGGGGAAGGGGGGGTTTGGGGGGACTTTATCCACGGCAACGCACTCGTAACCGAACAAACTAATTTAAATTAACTTGGATTAATATATATATACAGACACACCCAAACATACGTTTAATGTAACTTTACACAAAACTGAATTCTAATTTTGTTTTAATTTTTTTACCTTCGTTCTCTGGGTTAGCTGTTTGCCACGCCTCCACCCTCACGTTCGCTATCGATGGGCTGTTTGCTGTTGTATTCCCTTCAAAATATTCCGAAAATGATGGACACAAATGTCCTCACAATAGGATAACTCAAAACCACTTGGCAACGAGAAGTAGTCTTGAATGAGTGATCGCGGGAGCTAACAGGCTAAGGAAGGAATAACAGCCTACCCATGTATTGATTGTGGGTAATGAAGTTTTATTCTGAGAAAGGGTGCCATTGGCTATCGGTGTTGTGTGCACGAGTATACTTCATTACCCAGAAAGCCTTCTTTTTGCCCGCACATGCGCGTTGTGCGTTTTCTGGTCCATGTGTAGGAGAAACTTGTGTGACGAAACTGATCAGTGCTCGTAGATATCTGTTATACACGAAAGAGATGCGGCAAAAAAGACAGTGCGCTACAATGATAAATAGCCTCTCATGTCATGGCCACCTGGCTTTCTCGCATCTCGAATTTTTTCTCGTATCTCGAGCGAATTATTTGCTCGAAATTTTCCTCGTATCTCGAGCATCTTGTAGGTAGAGCTGCTCGTATGTAGAGGTACCACTGTACATGCAAGCAGACACCCACCCATGCTTGTCGTGTGGCGGTCTTAAACATTTTTTTTTATCATGCCCTTGTGTGATCATTTTGATGAAGCAAGATTTTCTTCCAATGCTGCCTTACTTCTTTACCTTACCCAGTAAAAAATGTCCCAGCACAAGACGCCTGTTTTGTGTCTGCAATAGAATTAGCTTCCCAGACCGAACAGTGGCATTATTATTCAGTCTCCGTATTGATGTTGGCTGCCCACCCCCCCCCTTTCAACAACCATTTTGCAGCCGCAAAGAAAGGCGAGCGCGCACAGCCCAACACAAGCAAGTGTTTGATAAAAACCCCTATTACAGGCCTTATTTAGATGCTATTACAACTTTGTAAATACAAACATTGACGCTTGCAAACAGAGCGGGCAGTTAAGTGCTGTTTGACTATGCGGCATGAAGGCTATTGGGAGCAGTTAAGGATATGTTGATAAGAGAGTACTGTGATTCAAATCATTGCTAAGCATCAAATTTTCATGAAATGCTCGACTTCACCGTAATAGCCGACGCTGCAATGAATGGTCGCACATTATGGGATATTGACAATACATTAGTTTCCCCAGGACTGCTTGTTTCCAGAGGTAAACAAAACACAAAGTGAAGAATCACTCTTGTAGCTTGCTGTTACGCATGATTTTAAACACGAAGAAAGCTTTAGGGGACATATCAGGCATTTCCGTCACAATTTAAAACAGTTTAGATGTATCACATGCATTTGATATACCTCAAGGGTGAATAAAAACTGTATATAATCTCTTTGTGAGTTCATGAAATTAGTAGATTGTCCGCAAAAAAAAATCAATTCATTTTTTAATATATTTGATCACCTATTTCCTTTTTCATATCACTTTCTATTGATTTTGGGTCATTTTTTCCTCAGAGAAAAGGAATGGAGCCATTGGAAACAAATATTTTTATTTCCAATGGGTTTCATCTCAGCTCATTTTCTGAACCACTTTATCCTCATTAGGGTCGTGGGGGGTGCTGGAGCCAATCCCAGCTGTCTCTGGCCCAGAGGCGGGGGACACCCTAAATCAGTGGCCAGCCAATCGCAGGGCACAAGGAGACAGACAACCATTCACAAACACACCCATACCAAGGGGCAATTTAGAGTGTCCAATCAGCCTACCATGAATGTTTTTGGAACGTGGGAGGAAACCGGAGTACCCGGAGAAAACCCACGCAGGCCCGGGGAGAACATGCAAACTCCCCACAGATGGACATGACCTGGATTTGAACCCAGGACCCCAGAGCTGTGAGGCCGACACGCTAACCACTCGCTCCACTGGGCCGCTTTCCAATGGATCCTTGAGAAATATTTTTGGGGTTTCAAATTTGTAAATGTAGCTTTTAAGCAAACATTATATAAATTCAATTTCCTGAATTCTTTGATGACAAAAGTATGGATAAAAAATGTAGGACAAGACACTTTTCGAATTGTGAAGTTTTTGCCATTGGACAAAAATTGGGTTTATTTTGATGCAAATGTAAACATTAGTCGTGAAATGAAAAAAAAAGCGCATGTGTCGCAGGAAGGTTGACTTCAAAATGGATTGGACGTCAATGGCTCTCAGTGGCAGCTAATGAGTTAATTTCTTTCCAGCTCTCAGTGATCGCTCCCACTGGAGCTGATTTCTCAGCTGTGACCGCTAGCGTCAGGCTCCCTGTCTAAAGCCGTCTAATGGCACCCCCTGCATCTCTATCTATCTAAGCCAGTAGCTCAGCGCTCTGCCCACACGTTGCTGGAGCGCCAGCAGCCTTTTTTTCTTCTTCTCCTCCAGCAACGCCAAAACACTATGGCTTCTCACCTTATTGTGATCATCGCAAAGAGAACTTGAGGAGAGGGCTATGACTCATACAAGGTTAGGCAACACCTCCGCTCTCTCTAAATTGAACTTTGGATTTAGATAATTAGGATTAATTGAAATGATTGGAATAGTCTCTGAAATTGAAGTAGGGCTATTTAGTATTCATGCCTGTCTGGAAGGACGAAACACAATCACTTTGCCATCTTAAGTGTGTATTCTTGATTCAAAATGATTTTGGAAACATCTTCCTATTATACTCGAATAGATTTATTATTCATTTTGAGTTCACATGGTGCATCCTTGGAGATATTTGTCGTTGTTGTGATTGACCTTTTTTTATATTCTGTTGTATTTTGCACTCCAAGGCCAATGTAGATCTTCACAAAAGGCTAGTAAAAAACCAAAAAGCTATATACTATCGTGGCATTTATTTACCTAAATGACTTGTAACATTTTGGTAAAATTCCAATAATCGTCCGCTTCCTTCAGAGATTTTTGATTAACACTTTATTATAAAATGCCTTCATTGTGTTCATTCACCAAAGACTTAAAATTTCCCATGGTTGTGACCAATGTTCCCTCTAAGCTGTGCGCGTGCGCAATTGCGCACTACTCTCGTCTTCTCTGCGTACAGCAAATCATATGGAGCGCACAAAATAAAATCCCTTTTTTTTCTTTTTAACTGAGGCCGACGAGCGAACCACTCATCCGCCGGGCCGCCCATTCATAGATATTAATCATTACATTTTATTATTACTAAATCATTTATGTGTAGTAGACATGCACCTGCTTATGGCAGGTGTGATACTGGTGTGTGCCCATAGCGAGCAATGAATATATTGCTCACACCGGTACTCAGTGGAGGTTGTCGTTCTGCCCAGACAAACAAAAAATTAGAGGGAACATTGGTTTTGACTTATTGCATTTCCATTTATCTGTGAATGACTCTCAATTGACCAATTTCAAGTCATACAATCTCACTATGTACGACCACTTTCTGTTTATTTTTCAATAATCTTTTTCCTGGGTCTTTTCTGCAGGTTTTGGGTGCACAGCCAGTTGCCCGGGCGAAACACCAGCGCCCTCAGGGATCACATTAAACACAGCATTGAGGAATAAAGGCTGCCACTAGAGGCTGCACTCTCCGTGACACCGTTGTGCACGTCAATGACGAGAGATGGAGAAAGTACCTGAGAAATCGATTGAAAAGGTGAGAAAATCGGCGAGTAAGACTGCATCCGTCAGTCGGTCTTGGTGTGAGGGAGTGACAGAGTGAAGGGGGGAAGTCCAAGTGAGCATCTGACAGTTTGAAAGAGAGGGAGCTAGAGAGAAAGAGAGGGAGTGTGGGATAGGTAGAGGGGGCGTTTCAGCTTCCCAGCGAGAGAGCAAGTGAAGCAGCTCGCTTAGTTTGTCCTCACAATCTCCACTGCAGCTGAGCGGAGGGGATGAGAGAGCGCATCTGAGCCCAGCGCAACCACAGAGGACCACCGACAGCATCACCATCAGAAGATCTTCACCCGCCGAGCTCCATGTAAAACTGCCACCGGTCCAGGATTTGTGTGAAGCAGCCGCCGTTTGAGTGAGAGCAAAGAAGGCGGACGCCTGCCTGACTTGGCAAGGTTTTGGCAAGACACCTCAAAGCGGGTGAGTGAAGTTGTCTTAAGTTGGGTGGTCTCTTATGTGCTTTTTTTTCTTGTGTCGTCTTGGAAGAGATGCGAGGTAAGACACTGAGGAGTAATGACAGATTTTTGGATGTGATGGTTATGTTTAAGTTGTTGGCACTCATCCTGATGACAGATTTTCACGGAAAAGCTTATCTTAAAGGGGTCGGGGGGGTGGTGGTTCACATTGAACTTGTTTTTTAAAAAATGTGTTGTGGGCGTTTCGGGGATTTTAGGCTCTTTTTATGGCAGTTTTTGTGATTTTAGAATTGCATGGCAGCCTTGAATCAATGCTCTCCAGGTGCAAAGGTGTGTCACTCATCCATTGTTTAGAATATACTATTATAGATTGCTATTTTTAGATTCACTTTGAGTTATAAGAAAAAACGGGGACTGTAGAAAAAATGTCGTTTGTGCAGTTGCATGCCATACACAGTTTGTGAGAGATTTTATTACCATGAGGGGTTTTCTCAAATGTTCAACTTGTGACACTAATTAATAGTTCACTGAGAGTATCAATCAAATATATATTATCACACTAATGTGTGGGATTTAAGGTGTATTTAAAAGGGGGTTGCAAGTCATATTTGTCAAAACAGCTATTATAATTTGACAGTAGTACATTACAACTTCATTCAAGAGCTGTAAAAAAAATGACTCCTCTTTTCACATCTTGCGCTTCTAATTTGATACTGTACTTTGTTACCTCTGAAAATCACCCAGAATGACATTACCCTAAATTTTTATTATTTATATTATCCATTTAAATGAGGAAATGCACTTAAAATGGTCATAGTAGTGGTAGTTTGAAATAAGGGATCTATTTCTCATTGGCTAAATCATTTTAGATATCATCTATAGTAGTTTTTTTAATGATGTTATAGAACTCTTTTGCAAGAAAAGCCTGACAGAGCGTTTCTCCCGCTGATAGACAAACGTTCAAACTCATAAAAAGTGCCGCTTTACATGCGCACCATTTCTCTGCTAATCGCCGAATGAACATCTCACACAGTCCAATTTGTAAACGCCCTGGCGTGGCTGATACATCTCGCCATCCATCCGCATACGCATCCCTTTTTCTTTCCAGTCTCGGCCGAAAACCGTCCAGCTGCTGCCCCTTCGTATCCACTCGCACAGTCCTGCGAAGGTTATTCCCGCCGGTCGACTCGCTTTAATTTCTCAAAGCCAGGCGAGATCCATTGACCGTTTTCACAGCGGAGAGAAGCAGCTGAAAGGGGTGCTGATGTGGAAACCTAAAGACGGGAATTCTAGTGAAAGCTTTTAAAATGAGAGGTCGAGCAATACAATAAAATATCAATAGACTTTCTTCTGTGAAGACTACCCACAAGTGACTTTCTGTCACTATTCTTTTCCTATTTGGTAGCATCATACTGTGTCCTGCACAGCTTTAGTTCCTCTCTTTTCGGTAATGGTGGCATCATTGAGCTAAGACGCAGAATGTCAACTCTTTTTCTCTCTGTTTTTCTTTATCTTTTTACTTTGAAAACCCTACAACTCCCAAAGAAGATACACAAATATCCATTTTTAGCACTACGTCACCCAGAAAAAAAACATAGTACTTGCTACTCTATTATGGTATTTACATGTCTACTTTTATTAGCTAACAAAAAGGTTTTGATCTGTTCCGAAGCACCACAGTGGAGTTCACATTAATATTTTCACTACAACTCCTACTCTTTTGAGTGTTGTCCTCGAACCGTGATAGATATCCGCATTTCTCGATAATTCATGGTTGCCTGGAGCTCTGATTTTGAGTTTTAATATACAATTTACAAGCAGCGCGGAAAGTGTTTTAAAATGGATTACGACGCACGTTATAGGTTCCGCTGTATGATGATTGAATTTAAAAGGTCTGAAACAATCTAACTCCACGGAGCTCGTGCTTGCTTTTGGTTGCCGGGCAGGTTAGAAAAAGAATGGAAATCAGTCGTTAAGAGCTTCAGCACCGTGCTAAAATCACAAATGCAAAACATTAACATAAATTGGCGGATGACACAAGTGGTATTTGTTAACCTTTGCACACACGGTTGCTGCTTATGCATTAGCTTTATTTCCCAGCCGGTAGGGAAAGTCAACTAGACTGCGGAGGTTTTGGCTAGTAATCACCAATTCGCATAATTCCAGGAAAATAGTTTGTCTTGCCTTCCGTTCGTGGAACTACTCTGCTGTCATTACTTGCCATTAGGTAGAGCATTAAATGTGGACCTGGCTGGATATCATGACTCTCTATCCATTAGATATCATTAAAATTAGTTCAGAAGAAACTGTGCATTCAAGTATAGAAAACATTGCCTGTGACTAGACATGACTTAATTTCTAAAGTCACACTTTTCTTTTTTAGGCTAACAAACAGTATTTTAGCAGCAGTCTAAGAAATATGTAGTCAATGTTTGCTCTTTATAAATTACTGTAATACCGTTCCACTCATATAGTAGGCAGATTTTTTTTACCCCCAACCTTTATTGGGTAAAAGCAGCTATTTCAAATAAGAAATATATAAAAATACTATTATAGTGATAATTTTAAGTCATCTTATCCACTACTTGACTTGGCCTGAAATATGGGCTTGGGTTCTTAATAGCAAATGACAGGTGTAAGTGTACGTTTGTTATATTTTCTGTTAGCTAATGCATATTTCTAAGCTCAAAAATGAAATGTTGAGTTCCTGGCCATGTGACTTGCAACAAATGATCTCTTGAAAAATCCCGAAGAGGTTGTCAAGGGGAAAAATGTTAACCCGTTAGTAGACAAGCACTTTGAGAGCCGCAAGACGTGCAATTTAATACAAATTTGCATGAGAGGTGACAGTTCAAATGCAAGCCGATTGCTGCTTTCTAAGACGTGTCAGCCCATTTCTCCTCAGGCAAGGTCATAAATACTACATGAGCAGGCACTTAGCTGTTTCATGCAACCGGTGCCAGCCAACAACCGACATCTTGTTTTGTCTGTTCGTAAAACGATACTACCACAACAAAGAGGGAGGGACATACAACTACTTTTTTGATGTCACTGCAAAATGAGGATGAGCAACTTTCACTTGTCTTCAACAAAGTTGAACTTTGAGTAGCTTTAATGGTACACGGTCGATTGGTTGCCCGGAAGGTTATTGAAAATTACCATTTAAATCGTTGCTCAAATTCCCTAAATACAAACTGCGAATTACTATTTAGTCATACTTAATGCCCTATTAATTATTAGACTAAAGAAAAGCTCCAAATTTCCCGGACATTTTTTATTTTTTGTTGGAGAACTTGTTAAGACTGACTGACGTACCTTCTTAAAGGGACAACGCATGTACATACAAACTCATATACATTCACACGTCAGCTTAGGGAAACTGCTCATGGCCATTGTTGGCTTTTATTGATGCGTAGACCGTGTTGTTTTACCTTGTTTTGTCGCCGGTCTTTTGGTCGTCGGTCTTTTGGTCACCGGTCTTTTGGTCGCCGTTGGTCGTGGTCGGGGCGACCAAAAGACCGGCGACCAATCGACCGCACACTGCTTTAATGGCCTGCTGTCTAAATAATTTGCCCACATAATTTGCTATTTCACCTTTGTCAACTCCATTATATGTAAGTCAATTGGAGAAATGTTTTAAATAGCATCACATAGTTGCTTAGACACAGGCAGAATGCAGAAATAAGATGAAAAAAAAATCGCAATGACAATGGACTCCCTGTGGCTTGTTCACGTTTTGCTGTTATGTGCTATATGTTGATTTAATGGTGCGCAGCACGTGTCTGATTGTATTTTTTCTTTTTCCCCCCTATGGTCTTTTATTATATGCAGCGCCCCAAACTTAGGAGCTCGTTGTCGTTGATATCCTGACCACACAGCACTTTATTAGTAGGGCAAGGATGAATGTACCGATTATGCTCGTCTTATCATGCTATTGCCTGGGGTCTAACACAGTTTTTTTTCCATACTAATATGGAAAATAAGGAAAATAAAATGATATGCTGACAAAGGAACGGTGGCTTTGCAGCATTTAGGGATTGTCTTGTTTAGCTGAATGCTGTGAATTTGACAAATGTGGACCGTGCATCACAACTAAATCACAAAAGTGGCACTGCGATGTGGGCTGCTGTTGAAAGCTGGGCTTCAAAATGTGAACATTGAGCTAAGAAAGAAAAGCCTTAGAGAATCTTTAAAATGTGAACTGCCGTTTGGAAAAATGAAGTATGTGGAGTAGAGCAGAGTTTGACAGTTGAGATTTTTCTCTCCCTTATGTACCTTCTGAGGAAAATGGCCCACGTTGGACCGTGTTGTGGACGTGGTAGACAACTTTTATTGAATGAATCCATACATACAGAGGTTTTTTTTATAGATTAATTAGTCAGGTGATGTTTTGACTGATGGAATTGTTGCGTGATAATGAATTAATAATGACATTTTCTGCCAAAACTGTTATTTCCGACCCATTTAAACTATGACAAACTGTCCATAATAGTCTGGAAAATACAGTAAATACCATTTATCGTTGCAGCGTGAATTTTCCTGTTGAGTATAACATTCATAATTTTCGGTCTTAATTTTTTGGAGCTGTTTTAGATGAACAATTTAGCATTTTTATTCAATTTATTGGGGAAATTTGATTTCAAGGTACCATTATAGTCACATTATGTCGATTTCCAGGATCCACCAGGATGTACTGTTGCATTGCTTTTTAAAGCCATTTTTTTTAATCAACATGAGACTGCCTCATGAAACCAGGATTTGCTTGAGATGTTTTATTTTTAGCTGCCATCTTCCAGTCCGACCTAGCGTTGAGGGAATCTGGGAATCTGCGTTAATGCTCCTAATTAAGGCAACATGCTGGAATCAGAAGTGGAGTTGAATTGAATTGAATTGAATGCTTTTCTTGTCATTCTTCCACTTTAAGTGCTGCATAACATTTGCGCTGTTCCTTTACCCTGCTCACGTTCTCCCGCTGACTCTCACACATCCCTCAACAGTTAATGTCTTCCCTCATCCAGCTTTCTATTTTCCTCTTCCACCTGAGCTCCTGAGCTAAGAAATAGTCTGCAAAGGTCTTCCCAATCTTTCATCCGCTCCTTCAGTTGCGTGCTTTTCCGAGATATTTACTGTGCCGCATAAATCCTCCGGCGCTACTGTGTGCTTGTAGTTGAAATGTGTGGGTTTGGATGCATTCAATGAGGAAGGATTCCAAATGACCTCATATTCAGCTTTTTTAAAAGTTTTTTTTTTCCCTCTCCTCCTGTGAAGCACTGAGAATAAAGTTCAGGTGATGAGACTCCCTCCAGGTCACCTGTGAAGGATTTTCAGATACAGAAACATGAGACGCCATTAACTAAATATGCTTTGCTTCTGTTTATACAATAACTGCACTGCGGTGCACTGTGGACACTCTTTGATATCTGACTAGTAAGGGATTATGTGAGGCTCTTCAGTACAAGTTGCTCTCGCTTCATCGTTTTGATTGTTACGTAAACATTCTCCTTTGATTTGATCATTGCGGGAAGGTAAGTCAAACTTCAGAGGGAAGAATATGTTGTAAAATGTAGCCAGAATTTGCCAGTTTTCATAAGTCGGAGCTTTAAGTGATGGTTGTTTGACTTAAAGATGGAAGTATGATTCGATATTTACTTTCAAATGAAAAGATTTACTGCAGGCTGTCTCCTCCTTGACTAATTAACCTCTCAAACTGTCAAACCCAAAACCCTCTTACAGGCTAATAAACTGTCAAGTTAGTGTTTGTATAGGTTCATCTTTATAATTTAAAATGAATTTCTACGCTAGTGTAGTACGTTTGCACAGTAATTCAAGATGAGGTATATTGAAATTGCCATCTTTACCTTATTTATTTCTATACACAGTCTTATGTCACTATTATTGGATTGGATTGGATTGGATAACTTGACACTATTCTTGCCCTCAAACTAATTCCAGAAATAATTCAGAAATAATTTTATCTACATGGATAACCTGGTTGTGAGCTAAAGAAAAAAAATCCTGTACTTTTCACACTCAACATACGCCAATCAATACACTTGAACCTCATGAGCACACTGTTCAATATAGGTTCTGTTCAGACTATAGAATATGAAAAAATATTTCCTACGGGTGGAAATTGAAAAACCAACTTGGTCTCAAATTGTCTCCATCCAAAAAATCTTTATTCAGTTTGCATGGATTCGTTCAAAGAAAACCTATCCAATTATTCATCCATTTTCATTGTATTCTGCTCAAATAGTTTTTCGACAAAAGATAATCACTTGTGTGATAAATATTGGAATTTTAATGAACGTTTCTCATTTCTGTTGAAAACATCTTTGTGATGTTTTGTTGGATTTTACAAGCACGCGTGCAGATTTTAGTAATTTAAGCCCTTCAAAATATGCGCTCTTGATGACATTGCTACCACATTTTTGTCATTCACTCCGAAAAGCACAATAGTGATGATTATTCTTCATATTGCATGTTTTTAATTGTTCACAGTCCTTCTCGCAATCATCAACACACCTAAAGAGGGGGCATCTTTTTCTAAAAAGGTGTTAATTATCTCAACAGAAGCCCCTTTTAAGGTTGCTATGTCGGCTCATAAAGGCTCAATAGCTCACACTTGTATCTTTCTATTCTCTAACAATGGTAACTCATTATTGAATGAAGGCTAATTTCACATAACACTTCATAACTATCAGTTCAGGGGTCCACGGACCAATCAAATCAGCACCTTTGCGTAAGTTAATTGCGCCTGCCATTCGCCTACGCGGTCCTTCCATCTGTCGTCTAATTGTGCCGTCATTAACTTGACATCTATCGCTCACACGCCATGACCATATTTAATTCCAAGCACACCTACAGCAAATGTATCTGCTCCAGTGGCCCCATTTACATATATTTGTGGAAAATGCCTTTTCCAATGAGTTTTTTTTTTTAACTTAATATGCAAAACTGCTTTTGTCGCTTGGTTTGCAAGATATACCTAATAATTGGCTTCAGTGAACTTAATGACATTCCTCATGGTTTCAACATATGAGCAATTATTGCTGTATGGTACAGTGAAACAATCTGACCTCAATTCATTTCCTCTTGCCACACGCCAACCCTGTGCTGTCATCATTAGTCAACGCGTTCACCCTAAGGGGGGGTCAACATTGTCCACATCCTAGATGCCCTTGAAATTGACTAACTTCAAATGGGATGCGGCACATGACTTGTTTTAGCCTGAATTGCTGCATTTTCTGTAGTAACATTTTGAATGTGTAAGGATTTTTTTTTTGCCTCGGTTGCTTCGACCAAGGCTGTGTATTTGGATCTCGGTGTCTGCTGTTTTGTTTGTAATTTGAAAGAAATAACTCAAGAATGAAATTGGGATTATTAGGAAAATTAGAGGATATGTTTATAATTCAAGATGGAATGTCACAGTGGTCGGAAAAGGAATTTCAGGATAACTTTATAATGGATGAGTTTATTGACCCCCTTTTAGTGTAGGTGATATGACGAGAAGAGAAAGGGTTAAGGGTCACATAAGACATAAATATGACGATGCTAACTGCGAGATTTTAAGGCAGGGGTGTCAGACTCGGGTTGGTTCGCGGGCCGCTTTAACGTCAACTCGATTTCATGTGGGCCGGACCATTTTAGATATAATATTTTGATTGTTTTTTTATAAATGGATTAAAAGAACTGGATTAAAAGCCCTGAATATTCAGTTTTTTATAGATCTAAAACAATGTTTATTTTAGCTTTTTTAATATATTTTTAGATTTTACAAAATGATTTTTGAACTAAAAACACAGAAAAAAATGATTACAAAATGACAAATATTGATTTAAAAGGGGGAAAATCAGGAAATTTAATATACATCTATACTCTTCATTTTAATTTGATCCTAAAACAGAAAGTCGCCACTCATGATTTACTTTCCCGGGCCACACAGAATGATGCGGCGGGCCAGATTTGGCCCCCTGGCCGCCACTTTGACACGTGTTTTAAGGCATTGATCCTCATTTATGCACATCATTTCATTCTCAGGCTCAAACGCAACAGTCTGTTCTGGTAGACTTAGACATTTCCCCTTTCATGATTCATGACTTCATGAAACAAGGTTTAGTTGGAACAGTTCTAGCCTGAATCTGACTAAATTTGGGACTCACACTTCCAAGAGCAACACAAACAGGGTCTTATCAGAACCCTTACAGCACAGTGCTGATAATGTTACCATGAGCCCAGGGCCAAAGAGAAAGTGCAGAAGGCAATTGAGGGCTCCCGTCAAAATCTGCACTTCTTTAAAAAAGAAAAATATGAAAAAGATATGCGTGACAGACTTTAAACCTGGCTATATCTAAAAACGCTGGTTCAAATGGGCTAACAAATAGTCAAGACTCAACTCTCTGCTACAATACCTGTAAGTGAACAACCACAGGACAGTGGTATAGGTATGCGATGGGTTAAAAATACGTAGCCATGAATTACAAGCCTTCACCATTCACATTAATATGTGGAAAAATAATAATTTGGCTTATTTTACACTCTAATGTCTGTTTCAGAGATAACATAGGATTGCATATTAGGATTTGCAGACTCCCGCCCCGCAACCCCATGCCACACACACTGACAAATTCATACTTTTTGACTCACACCAACCTCCGCAGCAAACTAGGTGTTATCAGTGCAGTGCAACACACTGCTGATAATGTTCCAACAAGCCCAACGGCACAAGAGAAAGAACATGAGCACTTGAGGGAGGCCTTCCAAACCTATCGTTGCTCCAATTGGTCAGTTGTGAAAAGCACGTCTACCAGCACGTGTATTTCTACAAGGGACAGGTGCAATGTGGGAAAAAAAGAGTGGCAAACAATATTGTCATTCCATATGTCCCAAGTCGATCCCTAAAAAAATACACAGTCCAGTTTTGATCGATTCAATCCTGAGAGTGATTTAATGTACTTTTTTCCCCATAAAATATGGAAGCTCCTGACTTGTCACATTGCAATAGGTTATTGCTAATGGAAAAATAATTTTCTTGACATAAGTTACAGTTTCACAAAATATGTTACTTTATATTTATTGGTAAACAGTCGCAAGGTAGAAAAGCAATATTTTTAGAGCTAGGAATGTGCTCAAGTAAGACTTCTTTTGAGATCAGGACACATTTACAAGCTACTTTGCATGCAACCACACTCTTGTTTGGGAAGCAGGATGATTCATTACGAGGACCAAGTCGACTGCCAGTATGTTGATCATCTCTTTTATAAGATTTGTGATTTGTGTTTTACTTTTTGTATTAAACAACGGATCCTTGTGACGTGATGTCTGGAAATCCACTTGGCCAACCGTCCCCTTTTTTAAGGTTTGATATTTGAGTTAGTCTTTGTGGGGAGGACAGATTTCCATCTTCTACAACACCTAGACATGAGTGAGGCAGTGACCTTCTCAGCCAGGCTTTGGCAAAACAAAATGTCAACCTTTTCATTATTCTAAGTCATTAGTGGAAAATGGTATTGTTGAATAGATCTATCAGTGATCCCCAAAGAATTGGTCTAAACCCCTGTTAATAATCCTTTTAATTCTGCCCCCTGCTTTCTGAAATAGTGACTTCTATCAACCAATAAGATTGCCAGCCATTTTTTTCTCTGCGCCACAATGTAATAAAACCAGGGCTCTGTGAATTAAATGTGCCATAAAGTAGCGATTGCAATCTATGGAAACACTGTTTAATTCTGTTCCTGCAGTATTGCCTGCTGTTTCTTCAGGATCAGTCTGTTAAAACTAGCCCAACACTGATATTTTTAAACTTGACAACTGCACCAATTGTACGAAGGCGTATAAATTCATTCATTTTCCGTTTCACTTATCTTCTCCAAAAATTTGAAATGCCAAACCTTTTTAATGATTATAAAATGTTTTCTCAATCATGCAGCTGCTACATATTTCTGACCAAATTTTGGATATGAGAGGGAGTTCGATACTTTCGCTAGACAAATTTGTGCGAAAAGATCTCGTTCACCGGAACATTACCGAGTTTTTTTTTCCACCAAAAACTTACTAATTTACCGGTGTAATATTTTGAATTAGTTTGGCAGTTCTTTGTTACTTTGATAAAACGTTACTTAAACTGTTATTTACGGTACTCGGACGTTTGGTCGACCGGACGTTTGGTCGCCGGGTTGTTACTGTTGAAACTAGCTCTCAAAATTATAATCATGAGAGAGAGAGTGAGTTTAATATCTAAATATCTAATATCAAAATATCAACAGTTAACTCTGTCATAAATTGAGAGCGAGCGAACCCGGCGACCAAACGTCAATTCTACCAAACGTCCGGTCGACCAAACGTCCGGTCGACCAAACGTCCGGTCGACCAAACGTCCGGTCACGGTCATTGATTCAGGTGCGGTTATGGCCGCTTTGGTTTTTATGAACATTTGGATATTATGACCAAAGTGGTCTGATCCCAAGATGGTCGTAGCAACTAAATAGTTCTACTCTAGATTATGAAGGCGACACAAGCATGCTTGCATTGGAAAGGCGCATGACTTCCTGACAGCCACTAGGTCACACGGCAGTAAGTACTGCTGTTGCTGATTAAATTCACCCAATAATTAAGCAGACATCATTGATTCCCCGCAGAGCAATGGGCAAATGGAGTCTGCTTGTGCGTGTTCGTCGCCCGTGTTTGTGTGTGGGAATGAATGCCACTCTTCCTGTTGCCCCCGAAGCGGTGGGCCAGTCAGATACGAGTAATTTGGGAAATGAGTAGAAGTCGATTCTACTTAAATCGCCAGTGGTAGTTGGACTCGTTGATGTTCCATGCATTGTTGACTGATGGCATTTTCTTCGTCAGCGTGATGAATCGGCCTTGATTTTCATAACTTTCCGTGTGAAATGCATACTTATAACTACACACTTTTTTAAAAAATCAATTGAATGTAACAAGCGGTCTTACAAAGGTTTTTTTCTCTCCCCCAAATAAATAGGTTTAGAATTGGATATTTTTATTAGACCAAAGTATATAGAGTTGAAGTAGTAGTAATTCTAAACTAGTTGGGTACAGCTGCCAAATAAAGTCAGTAATTGTCATAAAATGGGACATTCTGTGTAGATTTGTAGCAGTCCTATCAGGCACAAGCATTTTAAGGAGTGTTTATTTTTTCCCCTTGTGAATAGTTGTAATAAATAAATATTGACGATTTAGTTCACTTGGCAAAAACATTGAGTGCTCTGAGTAATCAGACAATTATGATAATTGGAATTGCAATCCCTGGTTTGTTTTTAAGCGTTTTACTATAAAACCTTTCTATTTTATGCGTGTACTGGCCAAGTTTGAATAAATCCAGTCTCTGTTTTCAGCAGAAGAATTAAGAAATGTACGAAAAGTACTGACCTTGCACAGTCCTTATTATCAACTGCCTCTTTGTATCAAGGCTATTCATTGAAAGGTTAAAGGATTTCTGAAGGCCTTATCGGGTATTTTTTTAATAATTTATATGTTTTATAAATTTTAGAATGAGCATAGTATTGTACATATTTGTAATATCGTGTTAGAGGAGTAGGATTAGATTTAATTAGTATATTTAGTGTATCGTTATTCAAAATATTGTGAGGACTTTGAAAATATAGTACCTTAAAAGAAGGAAATGGACATTGAAAACACTCAAACGACAGTAGAAGTCCAATCCATTTCAACTGGGAGTTGTGTAAACGGATTGGACGTTAATTGCTGTCATTTACGCAATTTTTATAGGATGATTTCAATTTTTAGCCCGGCTTCCCATTTGATAGCAGTAAAGACTCGAGGCAGCATTCATGGATGGACACGTTGATGAATGAGTCCACATTAACTGGTTAGCTTTTCTTCTAAATCATGTTCAATGACAGTTGCATTCATAATTTTGGACTTTATGAGACAGAAACCAACATAATCCACAAATAGATCATTGTGTTCCGTTAAGATGCCTTGCTTAAAAAAAAGGCCTCTGAAATACAAACATTTCCGTTGTCCGTGCAGCAGCACACTAGACTCACAGTTTTCAAAGCGTTTCATTAGTTGCGAAAACAAAAAGAGAGCACTGTGTTCTGCTAGATAAGCCTGAGAAGCGCTAACACTAGTATTGCTATTTTCCTCTTTTCAGCCTCATTGTACAATGTTGAGGCAGCCGCTTTGAATGTTTGCAGTCGGTTGATTTGCAGTTGACTGTAGAACAAAAACTGCCTCTGTACAATAAGTCTACAACAAAAGACATGCTGAAATGGCCCATTTGAAAGAATGAGGAAAGTTGGATACTTACCGAGCACATTTTACCTCTAATTAGGCGCATAGTGTAAGCGTTGCAGAGGAAGAAACATAATTGATTTTTGTTGCAAAGCAAATATCATGAGCACGAGCGTATGATGTTGCCAGGTTTAAAAAAAGGTTGCAAGATTTTTGTGACCAAGTTGATCTTGTTTCTTTCTAGTCTGCTTTTATTTCCTCCTTTTATAAATACCCTTTCTTCCAAATAACTCTAAACTACAAAAGATAGCATCAGCCTACATAAATGGGTTGGGAACGAAATGGCGGTAAATAAATTGAATACATGTTTTTTTCGGGTGGAACGTTTAAATGGAACGCATGGGTCGGATAGAGGCAATCATGCCTGAAATTGGGTTAAAGTAGACATTAGCGGAACATAGAAGAATCTCCGTTGACGCGTTTTTGTCCTCGCATCAAGGGTTTGGATCATACACACCAATCTTGTTTGCATGGCGTGTACAATCTGAACCCGTGTTCTTGCATCTCAATTTCCAACCAATTTGGATAACTGATGCAATTAAGCGATTCAAGCAGGGTCACCCGCGTAGTCAATTGTGGACTAATAATCTACAGTAAGTATTCTATATAGTCAAGTGCATGTGTTGTGTACATAGTACGTCACAGGTGTCAAAGTGGCGGGCCGGGGGCCAAATCTGGCCCGCCGCATCATTTTGTGTGGCCCGGGAAAGTAAATCATGAGTGCCGACTTTCTGTTTTAGGATCAAATCAAAATGAAGAGTATAGATGTATATTACATTTCCTGATTTCCCCCTTTTAAATCAATAATTGTAATTTTTTAATCCATTTTTTCTGAGTTTTTAGTTAAAAAATCATTTTGTAAAATCTAAAAATATATAAAAAAGGTAAAATAAACATTGTTTTAGATCTATAAAAAACTGAATATTCAAGGCTTTTAATCCAGTTCTTTTAATCCATTTATAAAAAAAAAATATCTAAATATTAAATCTAAAATGGTCCGGCCCACATGAAATCGAGTTGACGTTAACGAGGCCCGCGAACCAACCCGAGTCCGACACCTCTGTAGTACGTGATGATAAAGCATAATAAGCTAAACAAAGATGGATGTGTTGAAGCGTGGAAACGTGTTTGATTTCGTCAAAAAGTTCTCAAGGCAGATAGCTAGAGGACCAACCAAATCTTATGAACTGATGCTGATCACTCACTGAAAAAGGATTGGAAATCTTGCATCGTTAGTAACAGCCAATGGGTTCAATTATTCCTTATTCATTAATGTACAGTCATTTGCTCAGTTTGTGAACTTTTTGTGTGTTTCCTCATCATGTTCGAATAAGTTGTAACTATATTATGGGTAGCTGGGCAGAACAATCCTGTTATTCCTTCTCTCAGCCCCAAATTCCCTTTACTGGCGCCTTCTTTGACACCGTTGATTCTCCAGGCAGACAGTCAGTCTTTCCAAACCTGCATATCACTCAGCCTGACTACTGAATTTTCGGGTTCCTCTTTGGCCAACGCAGACGGCCTTCATTTGCTGATATTTTATAGCTTCTTGATGCTTTCACCACTGAAAACCCAGGGGCATGTTGTATGTGGTTCACAAGGTTCACTCCTCCGGGTGTGAATGTTTGCTCGTTGCCATGCTCCATTCACATTTTCCCTCGTTCCCTCGTCTGACAGCCACACTGTCTCCTCGGGCAGCGACTCGTCTGAGCTGGAATGGCCGGTGCCAGACATAATTAAAAAAAAAAAGAGACAAGAACTTCTTGTTCGGTCAATTAATGTTTGCACATGCATACTGGCGATTCTCTTTTATGAGCGCGTAAGTGAGACCGACGGAATGGGGGGCAGCACTTGTGTCAGCAATGTGCGCGTCAACCAACCTCATCATCAGTGTCCTAATTTTGCCTTGCTTAGAGGCTTGTTTCCAGTCTATGGATTGATGTGACACTGATCAATAATCTCCCGAGTGTGCGTGAGTTCTATCCTAGCACGCGCTCAGTCCAGCGTGCGTGTTTGACTCTGTCTTTGGATCGTTAAGGACCTCGGGGAATGGCTGTGTTCGCTTTCCATTGGACAGACATCAGGCGGCGGGGCGGTTGTGTCACCACAACTGGGTCTTCACACTGATGGATAATCAAAATGCAGCGAGGGACAGGCGAGATGGCAGGACATTGTTGTACGCTTGTCTAATGTGGACTTTAGCCGTTCCAGCGAGAGGCTGATGAGGAGTAATGCATCATTAATTATCCACATCTCTTTTGTGAAAGGCATAATCTGAGCCACTCACAAAATGTCCTTGCATTATACGCTTTGGTTTTTGCTTAATGTAGTTTAAAGTATGGGTTCAAATCAAAGAAGTATTTGATCGGAGTTATATTTCCTTTTCATTTTATCTCATCCCATCGGTCATTCTTTTTATAACCAGATCAACATCGGACATCTTAAAACACACTGAAGGTATGAATGTAGTATAAATACAAATGCAGCGCTTCTGTAAAGAGTATTTAGGATTTTACTATTAACAGTGGGATGTAGTGTTCTTTCTTTTCTCATTTGAATTCCATAAGCCCATTTGGAGAAGAAATTAGTGGGTCCTTAATGATGTCCCCTGGGTTCTTAACTTGAACTACTCCATTAGAACTCAATTCAGGTTAAGTTAGATAGAAATCTGGCATGCCATGACTGTCACATCACAGTCGCTACTACTTAAGATTAGTACAATACTGTAGGACCAAGAAAGTCTTAAAAATCCTCCAACTTGGTGCTGATTGTGAATAAGTCTGAAAAATATAGAGATGAATACACAAGGCTTCAAGTCATTTATTTTTGCTTTCAGATCAAGTTTTTTGTCTTGTTTTTGTAGAGGTTGAGACAAAATATGACTTTATTAGTATTGAGGAAGATGGTTTGAATATGAAGTTGCAAGCATCTCAATTTAAATTACATTTCCTCACATTATATAACGCAATGTCATAAAAGTGCATAATTCCTCGAGGCGTGATACGAGCATATAATATAACTTGTGAGAACAAATGGTTAATTAGTAGTATATGTTGTATACTGTATGTATTTCACACTAGGTGGTCAGATGTCGTAAATTGTTTTTTCCTGACAATTTTACACAAATCATTTCCATTATGTCCACAATTTCACAGTAAATTGCCACTAACTCATGGTTAGCAATAATTGCTGTTTACATGTTTTCTCAGAAATAAGAGACCCTTCTCATCTAATTTTCCTATGTTCAGAATTTTTTTTTAAAATCAGGATAGGGAATTGCAACCTGTTATATAATGTAATATTTTTTGCCAATAATAACATCCCAATGCAATGATCATGCTATAATTGCTGTATTGCATGGGGGAGCAAAATGATACTTCTTCATGTCTTTGTAAACGAGCAGGAAAATTGGAAGAAAAGTAGCAGTATTACTATTGACGAACAAGGGTATAGTAAAAAAAAATGGGGGAAAAAGTGAAGTCATTTAATATATTTACTTTGGTTGTATAGACAATCAGTGCACATAGTGTGTGTTGATACTGTAGAGCGAGAGATAACAATGCAATGTGATGCAATATTGATATTTTCTGCTACTCTGTGTACTTAGTCGATTAGAAAAACGCAGTCTTAGGAGGTCTGCTTTCTATTCTTCTTATATTTTAGGACTATAATTATGGTGAACGGAGTGGAATTGACATTCAGAAAGAGCCTAATCTGTGGGGTTTTGACATAGCAACCCTTGCCCAGGTGGATCCGCCCGGGCAGGTGGCTGTCTGACCGCAATTAGCATTTCCCCCAGTAAAAAGTGGGACTCGATCAATGCGGCAGAATACCACCGGGGGTAGGATTAAGCCGGGTTAGCTGAGGCCAGACCATCCAATTCCTTGTTGAGGAAAAAGTGACAGTCTAATTGACACATCCATAACCATCTGCAGATTTATGCTGCACATTTTTGCCCATGTGATGCAGTTGGCTCACCCGTCCCGACTGTCACTGGCTGATGAGGATTGATTTACTGCTGTTGTTAAAACTGGCGTGACTCCACCTACGCCCATCAGCATTTTTCCATGAAACGAAACTTCATTTACCCGCACCCACCGCGACTCCTCGTCAATTTGATGCGGACATTCATTTAGTAAATGGAATCCATGTTTACTGTATTGGCGGATAAGCCGCCAACTCTTGCCTCAGTCCTTGTTTTTAATTAAGGCACTGCAGCTTAGGAGCCATGCATTGTCCAATAAGCAAAATTTCATTGTGCGGCAGCATTCGTTTCTTAATCATGCGCAAGTTGCATTAATTCAAAAACACTTTCCAATTAGTTACAGTCCAACAAATCCTGCACTCTTTCTTGTTATGCATTATTCACGTCTTGATTAGCATTTTTTTCCCCTATTGTCTATGAGTTTGCATTAAGGCCATTATGAAATTTGGTCATTACATTTATGCTAATTGGGGGATTGAAAGCGCATTTGCGCAAGTGGAAGAGACTTTTGACGCAGGACTTTTACGCTGAGCTTTGTCTGAACGCATCTCGTTTCGAACGGTCAGTAGAGCTGAAAGAGCCTGGGCATGTGCATACTTGAGACAGACCTGATCGGACATGACAACAAGAATCAGAGCAGGACCAATCAATAGAGGGAGAAAATGTACAAGTTCAAGAAAATGCTCTGGGATGAGCAGGTACACGGTGAGGCGGCGTAAATGTCAAGACCCGTGTAAAGAAGAGCGAGAAGCAGAAGAAAAGAGACACTTGCTGACCCTTACGGTCCCCTATTGATAGTGTTGCCATAGAAACCGGTTTTAGAGCCCAAATCAAGGGCATTGGAGGTTGAAAATGGCGAATGTTGCATGCAAAGAGCGCGAGAGCCACTGAAAAGGCCACTGAGCAGGTCGTTAGTCATTAGTCACCGTGCCACTGAACTAGGTATTACCGAATTGACAGAGTTGCGCCTGTACATTTTTCTTTTTTACACAACTCCGCCCTTGCCAGCTAGAAATGATTTAAAAACAAGTTTCACGAAGCCCAAACGATTACTCCGTGCCGCAAAAGCCGATCCTAAATGAGAGCAAAAGGCACCGATAAAGATAAATCTTTAATCACCCTGCAAAGGAAATTAAATGATCGCCTCTCAGCACACATCCGCGTATGAGTGGCAATTGTGTCAACAATGTCCATTGCGTAACAGTGAAAGAAATAAACAGACACCTCAGTCTCAGGTGCTCAGGTTCGATTTTGTTGCCCGGACAATCCATTTTTATTTTGAATTAATACAAGATTAATTTAAAGATAAGTTAAAATAAAACTGAAATACTCTCTACTTTTGTTTTCATAGTATTTAGCTCATTGGTTGCCAAAGATAGAGATGGAGATGTCCGATTCATTTAAACTGGCATGACTGGGAGGGTCTCATTTTTCACTGCTAAAATGGATGGAACATTTATGCTGTCAATGGCAGCCAATGAGTTAAATGAGTGTTTAATAAAAAGGTAAAAATCCTGATTCGTTTAAGAATTGGTGGATTTCTCTGCTCTCTCAGTGCGCTTGCTGGTAAATTATGCTATCAGGAATAGAGATGGCAACAAAAAAAAATCCATAACAAGCAATCTCGCTGCATCCGACACAAAGATGATGATAGAGGAAACCCTAGCTGATATCGTCTCCATTGTGTCACATTTGAAACTCTTTCTCGCGACACGTTTGCCGGTGGCAGGTTTGAGCTGTAATTGTCTGGTCTCATCCCCACCATCTGTAACAACCACTTGAATTGGACGATGGGAATAGAGCAGGACGGAAATCACATGAATGTAAATGAAGCTCCGTTGCCATCGCGGCAGCCAAATCATCGAGCGTATCAGATCCTGCCAAGCTATCCTGGGGATCCAACTGGCTCTGTTCTGAAACAAAGCTCAGCAACACCAACAGCTTCCCCAGGTCTCATCCTGTCTATTCACAGGTGGTGACTGCAGTTGCAATAGGTCTTACGCATTTACTGTTGCCGTTAACGCAATTTGGAGACCCAATTTCAGAGTCCCGTTGGTTGTAAACCTAGGCGGACTAGTGACAGAAAGGAAATTTACCCCAGAACAAAATCTGCGCTTTGACTTTTGGATGATTGATGGTCAATGTTTCCTGCCGAGCCTTCTCAGCAATCACAGAAAAACACCAACCAGGCATACCAGTGTCATTAGAATTTAAAGATGCATTATATTTTGGGAGAAGTGTCATTAAATTTGGAGGATGGCTGTTTTGTACCCCCCCTCACTTGGTTTATGACAGTACTCAGCTGGCAATGCCCATATATTTTGGCCAGGCATTTTATTACAACAGTCTTGGGAGGAGGAAAGACAGCAAAGTACAGCTGGATGCAGCGGTAGAAAATGAGCTACGCTCGCTATCTGCCTCGTGTCGCTGATATTTTCGGAGATGGTGTCACCTCGGTGTGAAAAATAGCGGCTCTCGAAGCTGTATCCTCCTGCTCAACCGGCTAAATCATTTCACCTGAGCAGCACTGTTTTGTCAGCTTGCCTCGGGGTGCTGGTTTTCAGTGAAAGAGACAGCAAACTGTGGGTATTTGTATGAACCACGGAATCGCCAAGCTAATATTTTAGCCTAAAGCTGAGCTCATAGGTGGTCCTTTTTGAAAATCTGAACCCGCCGGCCATTTCAAAGGGTGCAGTTGGAAGAGTTTATAGCCGAGTTATACAGGGTGACCTCAGATGATACAAGTGGCTTTGGAGAGGCAGTCTAAATCACTCTTAACGTGGAAATAATATTTAACAAGCACCACCAGTTTAATGGCTGTTACGTCTATTAAACCAGCAGGTCAACCTGGTCATTTTTTTTAGCTGATGTGGCTGAAAGTTTGTCTTGTGCCAGCACAATTCTTTTTGTATTCAATTAAAACGTGCAATTTTGTAGTCCGCCTGCTATTCTAACTGACTGTGGTTTTGGCAGTTTGTTTTTGGAAAAACAGTCACTACCAAATCCGACGTAAAGTCGGAAAATTCCTGGAAATCCTAGTATCACGTTTTTGTTTAAAATTGCATGCCTACATTATCCGTAAAATACACTACTGATTTGATCAATGATACAATTTAATTTAGCATAATCAATCAACTTCTCAACCAGTTGATAATTATTTCCATCCCAATTCTTTAGTAACTTAGAGAGTAGCAGTAAGTTTCCGTATACTAGATGCCTCATAATGTCACTGATTTCCGGCCAACCACATTTGTTAATGGGCACAAACGAGGAAACATGAGTTTACGGTTCATTTAATTTCCTTGAAATATAGTGGCCATGATAAGTCCTCTGGGTTGGTTGTTGTCGTTGTGCCTGGATAAGCAGGAAACAAAAAAACCCCAATAAGAGCCAGTGAAATTCAATGAGTTCGCTGAAGGGATTTAAAACAACTTCCAAGTACTGGAGTTGAAATTCTGCACACTGTCTTCCCAGCTGTCAGTATGAGCAGCCATTCAGGCAAAAAACTGAGACGGCTTAAATTCAAAATGCAGTCCCATTTATTTATTTGTATAAAGATTCAAGTTGTCATTGCGAAGCCCTCATGCGACACTTTTTTTGGTGTTACTAATGAATCGATCAACGTGTCAGCCAGCTGTTTCCGTCACATAAAATGCTGCCTGGGAAAACAATTGAAGGTTTTGCCTTTAAATCTAACATATATGAATGGAAAAGAATCAGGCCGGGTAAATGCCATACATTTATAGCGCACCCTCCAATGGATTTATGAAGCTCGGTAATAAAACCTAATTTCTGCGGATAACTCGCATTTGCAATGCCGATAACAATGTGCAACTGGGCAGAAAATAAGCTCATTCACCAGACTGGAGTTGGTCGGGACTTTGCCTTGCTACAATTGCTTTCTTTCCGAGTTGGCCAGCTTCTGAATGTTCAGCACTCTTACGGCCAGAAAGGCAGTGTTAAGTCCAGGAGAAGTGACTTGCTTCCAATGCAGCCAAAAGCCCACCATTGTCATAAAGTTAGGCCTTGATCATCAATGCTATGATCCATGAACACCACAACACAAGAATAACAGGCACAGACGGACATACAATCTCTTTACTCCCCTCTTTTCTTTCTCTAGTATTGCCTTCCTCAGAGCCTGTTACTTGAATTCCTCTTCTTGTCTTCAGTCCGACCGTCTGGACTGTCACTAAGAGACGGAGCTTTTCACCGTTTTCCTCAGAATGACCACCCAGACCTTCCATGTCTCGTTCAAACACATGTATACACATTAATACCTCTCACCTCTGACTAGTTTAGTTGTCTGGCGCATGTGAGCGCCAGATGGTCCTGTCAAACCACTCTCGATGGTCGTTTGGATGGCCTTTTGTACCGGCAGTTTCCCCCGGCCGTGCCAGTGTACCAGGGTAGCGACATGTATTATAATCATTGGGATGGAAAAGAAAGTGCTTTTTTTTGGGAGCAGCTTGATCAAAAGTCAGTTGGAAAGTTACTTCACCATACAAAGGAAGAGAAACTCAGTCTCTAAAGACGTAGCTGTGGGAACTTGGCTAAGGAGATAGAAGTTCGCTGGGGGAGAATCCAAATGACTTTTAGTCTGTCAGCCCCAAATCATGGCTTTTCACGAAATAATAATAATGAAACAGCTTGATTTAGCAAAAAACAAATGTGGGTTGGATGACCACTGTTGTCAATGCCAGCCAATTTGGTATCTGATTTAACCCTTTTCCCTCATTCTTGTCTAAAATATATCAAGAATCTCCTCCGCTGATATTAATGGCATTAGATATCAAAATGATTAATAATGAAAACAATTCTAATTGCGATCTGGTTTCCAAATACCTTCGACACTACATTTTTGGTCACGTAAGACACACCAAGATGGTGGCCTACATGACCCAATATTGGATTTTCACGTACGTATGTGGATGCCAGGTCTTATGCATTCCCTTTTTTAATGTTCCAAAATAGTCACTTTTCCTTTAAAAGTCAGGACACCGCCACATTTGTGTGTTTAAAAGTGCTATTAAGTTTTTTTCTTGAGATATTTCGAAAATTGGTGAATACTGCATATAAAGCAATTAACCTTGTTCCAATGTACAAGGTTTCTACTGTATTTGAAAGAATTTCTCAGATAGTAGCTCTTGGAGAAATCCTTTTAAATACCATCATGATTCATATCATAACAATTCTTAATGTATTACATCATTCCATAGTTAATAAAATAAAATAATCAAGACAGAAAGAAAACAAGTGAAAGTCTGCCGATGACAGTTTGAAGAAGTGATAGAAAAAGATTTTGTTCAAATGCTGTTAAGACGACAAATTCATTCAGATTGAATCAATTCTTCACATGGAGCAAATATTTAATGGTTTTGTCCATGTTTGTCTTTGACCCCTTGAGATTTTACCACCTGTTGCACCAATACCTTACAGTGCCAAAGTAATCAGCAGAAGCCATTATTTTCTTCCCCTTCTGTGATAATAAAAACTTTCAAATTTGCAAACATTATGCTATCAAGCCCGTGTGTTGAATTACGATAAATATACCCAATCTCCAGCAGTTAGCCATCGATCAATAGCCGGAGTTGCGCAGCTGATTATAAATTCCTGTAATGCATCAGATTGTGCTTTAATGCATTTCCCACGTATGAATTATGACTCTGCCATAAAGTGTTGCCGTATTTGACTTTTCGTAGCATAGAAATAAATCTTTAGTGTTTGCAAAATAAATCTATAACACTCGCTGAATAATGGCCGACATAACTTAAGGGTAGCGATAAAACTAGCAAGCATAAAAAGACTAATTTGATATCGCTCCTATTTTTTTTATTCCTTTTTATTTTTTGTTCCAAGAGGCGTCATTATTCTGGAGGTCACAGTATGGCATCCTATTAATTTCCTATACAGCTGCAACGGTGAAAATGAATTGTATATATGCAAATGTATTCCAACGTTTTTATGTTGAATCTTGTTCGTTAATTTAGAGATGGAAATATTCAAAATAAACAACCCTTAGGATTTTCCACGCGTGCATCAAGAGTTCATTCTTCAGTATTCATGCATAATGATGAATATTCAGTCGCTCCTGGCGAAAACAAGAAATCTAGTATCTTTGTCATTTTTTTAAGCGTATTTAATGGACAGTGATGAACAAGTCGTGAAGGTTTGTCACATTTAATGACTGTAAAATACTTCAAATGCAAAAGGTTAAGTGATGGAGAAAAAAAAACGAAAAAAAACTGGAGCCATGCTTTAGTTAGAAAGATCTGTTATTCTGTTAAAGCTGTCCCATTTCAATCATTTCGAAAATCACGCATTCACGGATAACAGATGGCTTGTAAATTTGCACCATGTTGGCCATGTGATTTTTTTTTTCCCTCCTAGATTTGTGATCTAAGCAACTATTTACTTTGTTTTCCCTCTGCAATCTTTACTTTAGGGCACATGTGTCAAAGTGGCGGCCCGGGGGCCAAATCTGGCCCGCCGCATCATTTTGTGTGGCCCGGGAAAGTAAATCATGAGTGCCGACTTTCTGTTTTAGGATCAAATTAAAATAGAGTATAGATGTATATTAAATTTCCTGATTTTTTTCCCCTTTTAAATCAATAATTGTAATTTTTTAATCCATTTTCTGTGTTTTTAGTTCAAAAAACATTTTGTAAAATCTAAAAATATATATAAAAAACTAAAATAAAAATTGTTTTAGATCTACAAAAACTGAATATTCGGGGCTTTTAATCCAGTTCTTTTAATCCATTTATAAAAAAAAATTCTAAATATTATATCTAAAATGGTCCGGCCCACGTGAAATCAAGTTGACGTTAAACCGGCCCGCGAACCAACCCTGCTTTAGGGGTTTAAATGCCCACCCCATTTCCTGACTACACATTTTCCAACAACTTTGCCCCTGTCTGATTAATTACAAGGTCACTATAAACAAAAAGGGGCAGTTGTTCACACGCTCCGCTATATCATTGGCCGAGGCTGGCATTCATACTCTAGCCATTCATTCATCACCGCTCCACCCTTAACGCGACTGCAGCCATCGCTTGCTTTCGCAAGGGCAATTCCAATTAACATAATGGACTTGTGGGATGATGTTTTCCTCAGCGGTCTCTCTCAATAACACAGTCATTTGTATTCACATTTGCAATTCTTCAGAACCACAGTCAGCGGGGGGTTCTGAGGTTACCTCCACAGGACATAATCCACCAAGGACTTGTTTTGTTTCCGAATCAAAACAACATGCGCTATATGGTTTTGACATTGAGGAGGCATTGATCTGTGCGCGGAAGGGCCCGCGGATCATTCCGCTGTGAGGCATCGGCCGACAAGAATGCTCAGCTCAGCAGAATTATGAGTCAAATCCCACTATTATGATTCACTCAATATTTGTACTTGTCAGTTGCTCTGCAGTATATAAAAAGAAATCGTTTGTAGTTCATGTTCTTGAAGTACACCTGTGGTTTCAACCATTTTTCAGTAAGTAGCACTTCTAAGAAGATTTACAGGGCCAAGATTAAAAGACGTTTGTGTAGTAGAGCAAAATGTTTTGGGAAAAAAAGGTATTTATTTTTATAAGATGCAGTTTGAAGAATAACACTGCATTTTGATTTAGGGGAAGTATGTCAGGGTTGAAATAAATGGTGTTAAAATTTGTGGATTTTTGGAAAGAAACCTTTCTAAAACATTGAATGGGAATTTATTCTAGTACTCATTTTGAATACAACTGATTTGCGCTTGAGAAAAGCATTGGATTTAGTCATTTTTTACGTACTAGCGGGAGGCCACATACTGAAATCGGTATACGTGCCATATTTTGAGAACCACTGAATTAGACAGCAATGCTTCTTATTGTTGGGCCTCTTGGTTCTCAATACGCGCTAATCTTCCAGAGATGATTGAAAGGCAAACGTCTGTGTCATTTACAAAGTGTATTCAGAGTCGAGGAATGATGTATAATTTTCACATTTCCAATTAGCGAGTTGATGATGTTTGACTGGATTGACACTACCAACACTGATCGTTTTATAACTCTTGTAAGGGGCTGCAAATATGTTCCCAGGCTCTCAATTTGCTGATTAAAAAAAGGTACTTTACTTTACTTCAAGGTCATGACATATAGTTGTGATGGACTTTAATCAGGAGCTACACTTTCTGTTTTGCTTTCACAGTTGTGGTGAGAGAGTCATGCGGATCAAAAACTGGCAAAAGGTCCAATTAAGTAAATAGTGTCAGCATCACGTATCGTTTGTAAACAGCAGAACGCGTGGAAGCGGCCAATTGGGAGTGCGAAATAAAATTAATTGATGTGAATGTGAATGTCAGATTTTAAAAAAACAGATAGAGGGTCAAATGCTTAACAGTATCTGGACATGATCGAAATTATGCATTTGTCAGCAAAGCAAATTTATGATTTAATAAGATCCTTTATTCATGGTCATATCTCATCAGATCAAGTTGTTTAGCCTTTTTAGGCTTACATTTTGTTTCTCAAGACCTGAAAGTGAGTTGGTAAGTCCTCTGTAAATTTGCGGATTGAAAATTTGGATTCCAAAAAGATTAACAAAAGCTTGTCGATGAAATGTGTCCGTTTACTTTGTCTCCTCATCAACTAGATGACTAATCTGTTCAAAGTGTATCAGACCAGGTTAGCAAATACCCACTTTGCGCTTGTGCAGACAGAAAGGCGGTATGAAAGAGAGCTTGAGAGAAAGAAAATGAGGGGAAGAGAGAAACAGAGACACCTAGACATTGTCGATGCCGATGCGAGGTCTCTATCTACTTGCCACGGCAAAGGCCCATTGTTGTCGGTAATTAGAGCGGTGACCTTTCACTCAGGTTTAAAGATTTATCTCCTCCATCAAGTCAATGTACACTTTTGTTTGTCATTGCTAGTCAGCAATGAATGGACTTTATTGCTCACTTTTATCGACATGAATCTGATGGATTTAAAGCTTATATAGCCGCTGTCATTGTTTCATTTATTGACTGTTGCTATTAAAAGCCATTTTGAGGCCTAGGTGGAGCAGTCTAGGATTCGACTGATGTGGTCTGCTTTTTTGTTTTACAGATCTAGTTAACTTCTTAATTCATACCATTTAATAGATTACAACATGTGTCAAACTCAGATCTGGTGTGCAATGTCATTTTTGTGGCCTGGAAAGGCCAAAGAGATGTTGCGAGATTCTAATGGGAGAGCCACTGTATCGTGCAAATTTCAAAATAAAATACAGTATACGAGTGTATTTTGGTTTCGGGTAATGTTAGAATTTTTGAGACTTCTCGTTTCGTAACTTGAATTTCCTTTGTGTCCATAGACAAAATTTTCCCATTGAAATGTTTGTATGTAGAGAGAGACGTTCATAAGTAGAGGCACCACTCTATTTGCTATTGAGGGTCTCAAAGAAAACGATCCGGACAAATATGAGGCCAACAATATCTCTTGAAAACAAAATTGACAAATAAATAAGCATCAAATTGGATACAAACAAAGAAAACAATAAAAAGACATCTGATAAATTCACAAAGATAAAGTGTACACAGCCTTCATAGACCTCATGACAACCAAACCCTCCATATTTTTAATCCTAGTATCCGTGACATTTCTATTTAATGTTGACAGAGCGCAAGGGAAAAAATATGGACTAAAAGACGTGGATGTAGATGGCACACAACTGGAGGTGACTTAATTTCATAACACCGCAAATGGTATTTGGCCACCTGACAAACATAGCGTACAAGAAGGCTCAGGTCTCCCATCACTTCCAAGGCCATTTTTTTTTCTGGTGTGTCAATAAAGACAAAGACATCTGGGAGTTCGGACCTTTTAAATAGCTCAATAAAAAAACACTAATCAAAGTTTACAGCTTTGTAATAAATCTGAAGAAGGTTTTATTGGCCATATCATACAATAAGATATAGACATTGCAGTGTGTCAAGATATTTTGTGCATTAGTATTCTTGTCACTGGTTGGGAATGAGCCATTATTTAATCAAAGCAGAATCTCATTTGATGTTTCTAATCTGCACTCATGGAATTTAAAAAAGCAGTAAAGCTGGTTTCTGTGACCCCAAATGAATGACTTTAATTTGTTGTCCTTAAAAATATTCAGATCCATTGCATGAACTTTTAATGAAAACTTATTATTATTCTTTTGGAGGATACCTAGTGCATGCTTTTCCCATCTCTTACATACGACGTTCTGACCTTAAACTTCTTTTTTTGTGCCTTTATTACTAACATTAAGATCTATTTCCTGCAACCTTGACATTTTCTCAACATACAGCGAAGCTACATTGCCAGTCTCTGTCTGAAAATTTCAATAACTCTGTCCGTCCAATTAATTTCTCTCAAGGCAATTGAATCTGCATGTAAAATCCCCACAGAATGTCTAAAATAGATATGAAATGTGGCTGAATATACATTAAGTGATGATTTTTCAGCCAAAACACTGCAGCTTCAAACGTGCCAATTAATCAAGCCGTAGATTTGAGCTCGATCAGGCAGGGAAATGCGCTAAACAAATGTATCAGGTGATCTGGATGCTAACCCTTTCCCACCCTTGGTTTGCCCTTTTTTCTCGCATGTTTCTAATCCTCTTCACTTGCCTCTGTTTTTCCTTTTTTCCTTCTTACATCATCTTTGCTTTCTACCTCCTCTCTCCTTAATTGTACCTCACCGCAGAGTGCACTTTCCTTGCCATTTCATCTTTTACATAATACAACTTGGGTCATGGCTTTTCCTTGGGTTTATCTTACAATCCCTCCTTTAAAGTTCACTTACGTCATGCCGCCTCCCACACACTCCTGACTTCACCTCACGCAATGAAATCATTATTGGTCTTCATCTCTCGGGGCATGTGCAAATTGACTAGATGGCTGCCTGTAATTAAAACACCATCATTTGCCACTGTCCATCGATATTGGACGCATGTCCTCAAACCTTGGTCATTGTAGGATGTTTATTTACTTAAGGTCATAGTACTAGCAGACCTTTACTAGTATTTTCTGGGATATCTTTAGTTTAAAGTTTTTATTTGCAGCTTGGCTGCTGTTCTTGACACAGGGGTGTCCAAACTATGGCCTGCGGGCAAAGTGCAGCCTGCCTTTGTTTTAATTGGCCCACATAAAATTATGAAACTACATATGATATATAATTTCATAAGTCTGGCCTGTATAAGAAACTTAAATTCAGCCTATATCCAGTTGCATCTCTCATCTTTAACACTCGTTGGTGCTAGTTTTCTTAATCACTTTATCGCTCAGGGGATAAATTCTGACATGTTGAAATCATCGCGGGAAACCTGCAGAATTTCCTTTTTTATTTTTTTTATTTCAATAGAGCCATCTTAATTGTGGTATTCCGAAAACCGTATTTTTAACACTCGATTCCGATTCACTGTTTAACTCCTAAAGGTGGAAGGACTTCAAATTGGCCTTTAATTCTTCTGAAATCGGTCCTCTGATTAAAAAGGTTAAGACACCCCTGCTTTACAACATCTTTTAAGTGCAAAACCTTTTATTTTATGCACTGATACACAAAATGAGGTCTTTTTCAAACAAATAATGACATGTTAATTTTTTTGGGCTCTCATTACAGCTTTTAGCTCACTTACATCATTCACCACCCTACACTTATCTCACTTCACCTCACATGCCAATCAGCATTAGCGGTCTTTATCTCTGGGGGGGCGTGTGTAAAGGTGACTAGATTGCTCCCTGTCATTATAACCTCATCATGTGATGCCGCCTATCGATATTGACGTTGCCATTTTTCCCCTTCCCTGAGGGTCGTCTAGCAAAATCCATTTGGCAGGACTGTTTAACTCTAGCTTTAAATTGGTAAATTTAAAACTTGTATGCGCATTGTGAATACGGTCCTAAAGTTGTATTAAAAGCATAGCCCCTTTTTCTCAGTTTATAGTCTGATAGCCTTGCAGGATAGAAAGTGAAAGGCAAAAGTGGGAAAACGAACAGAGCTATTTGCTCCGCAGCGTACTCAAAGGTCATGTCAATAAGTCTCTGTTTCTCCAGATGGCCATTAATCATTCCGTCGTACATCCGTCATCATAGGGAGCTAATGAGATATACATAGATCACTTCTTGAAGGACAACCTGCTTGGAGTGGAGAGAGGGGACATCTCTATTGATCTTGAATCGCTCTTGGCCAATCCACAGGGGCTGTGGTGTGTCGCTGGGTCCTCTGGTCACTCGATTCCAACCAAACGCTGTCCTAATTGAATGAGTTGGTGGAAAATAGAGTACAAAACTGAGCGCTAAAGTAGCTAATGAACATCCGATATTATTTTCAAGGCATAAACTGAAGATAGTCTTTTTTGTTCATGATCGAAAGCAGAAGACTGTTCTGTGCTGCTTATTCAATTTGACCTTGTGTCTGTGTGCTGTCAGATGCCGACTCTTGATATAGATCTACGGAGGTGTTTAAATCGAAAGACACAATGTCAAGTCTTTTGGGGCCTTTGATAGAGGCAATTGTAACGTGGAAAAGTTTGTTACATAACAAAGGGCTTTTTTTGGAGCCTGAAACGTGGTCAGAATGTTCATGTAGTGTATCAACAAAAGAGCTAGAAGATAAAGTACTGAGGAGGAGGAAGATAAAAGCCTAATAGTCAAAGGAATAACCTATTTTTTTCCTAAAATGAGTGCTGTTAGTTTAAGAGCCACAGGTTCACAACTGAGTCTTGATCTGAAGATTTTGTTCTATCAGTTCCTTAGTGTTTTCCCTATTTTTTACATATTCTATCCTTTTCATTTTTTGGAATTGCACTCTGTCATTAGGTTATGTATTGCAGTGGGAAACATTAAATCGTTTTTTTGTCGGGTAGAACTGTGCAACGCTGCACTATTTTATGGATTTTCATGAGTGATTCATTGGACTTTCAAGATACAACAAATTTTGTAACACCGCAAGCTTATCAATCATGGTGTCAATCAATAAATCAACATCAACGATCAATTGAAGTTGAGTTTAACAATGATGAAAACGCCATTCATCAAGCTGTCGAAAAATGCAACTAGGTCATATACATCCTGGCATTTTTTTTAAGCAGGGTTTGGGCCAATGTTGACTCTTAGTATCAAACTCTAAACTGACAGAATAAAAATGACAAATGGCTGCTTGCCTGGGCAAATATCAAAAGCATTGAATAACATCACAGCTGTCGTAGAACCCACCGTGATTGATGTATACAACTGTCAAAAATATTAATAGTATGTAGACCTTTTCCTAAACAAAGTTGACTTAAATTGTAATTGTAAATAGGCGTTCCAGTCTGCTCTCGTCAGCCACTTGCCGTCATTTGTTTTGATGTTAGTCATAAATTCGTCAGCCACTTGCCGTCGTTTGTTTTGATGTCGGACATAAATTTGGCTCTGATATTTAATTCATGCCGAGGAATTGCGATCATTAAAGTTGACAAGATATCTTTGTATTTGCTGTTGTTAGAGTATTTGTTTAAATAGGTTTGCTAGTGCTGAGGTTTGATCAATATGAATATATCATGCATTTAAATGAACTCCAGCCCCCCCCGTGTTGCTGTCAATATGATTAGCGAACTGTCTCACAGAATTGCTACGTGCGCAGAAGTGTCATCCCGAAGTGGCCGAATCATTAACGTGTTGTTGCTCTAGCTAGTTTTATTTACCCATTTGTATTCCGTGCCTTGCGTCGCATCATCATATTAATCAACATAGTTGAAAACAGCGTTGCTGAAGATGAAGCGTCGCCATTTGAAAAGCCTTTCTGATATTCTGTCCTAGCTGCCCCCTTCTGTTCTTTTCCCCGTCTTTGTTGTCATTGCCTAGTCTTGTGTTTTGAGAATCAATCTAATTATAACAGACATAAGAGCCGCTCCTTTGTGCGTTACATGAATCAAATGGTTTGAAGTCCAGCCTCAATGAAGTCAGTGGACTCTCTCAAAGCTACAAAATTGAAATGCCACCACATTGGTTGAATTTCAACGCAAAATAATCTTAACTCGTTAGCTTCCGCTGACAGCCACACAAGTTCAATCCAATGTACCGTATTTTCACGACTATAAGGCGCACATAAAAGTCTTACATTTTCTCCAAAATAGACAGGGCGCCTTATAATCCAGTGCGCTTTATATATGGACCAATACTAAAATTGTTATCACGATAAAATAAAATAAATCAGTCGATAGGGTACACCATCCTCTACAGCTCTCACAACTATAGCAAGCAGCCCCCTACTCTACTATTTTTCCCGTAAAAAAAGTACTGTGCAGTGACTGCTGGGATATATAGTTCGTTTGTCAATACACCCAGTATGACGGCAACACACTAATATGGTGCTCACCGTCATTTTGGCTGTATTTACAAAAGAAATCCTGCCGCTAGATGTTGGCATCAACAGAGCATTCAACGCTAGACTGCGAACTATATATATATATTATATATGGATGAATATCGAACCGCAACATGAGATTATGGCTACGTGAGGCGTATGTCAAGCGACCGGGTGGCTTTTTTCATGGCTCGCCATCACTTTTGATTTGCGACCAAGTCACAAAAATGAAATGATGACCTCAGTACATTGTAAAATGGCTAAATAAAGTACAACCGAACTCAGTTGTGCTTCCGTTGCCTTTTTGAAAACGTGTTTTTAGCGTGTGGATGTAGCGTGCATGTTTAAGCTGGTGTATGTTTTGCCATGCCTGGCTGCGTCTATAAAAAAGGTGCGTCCTTTGTGTGTGTCAAATACAGAAATAGCACTCGTTACTGACACTGCGGCTAAAAATATGATGCGCTGTATAGTCGTGAAAATATGGTAACTGATAATGGATTGGCCATCCATTCAGTCAGTCAGTAAAGAATTTTAAACATTTTATATAGCTATACACCCAATGTGTTAAGTAACCTAATTTAAACATTGACGCAAGTATGAATAAACTTTAATCTAATCTAAAAATTAAAGCAACAATACAAGGGCCAATTTGAAATCCTTTCACTTTAATCTCTTAAATGGACATGTAGCAATATATCGTTTAAAGCAATTATTATTATTATCTGGCATTTCTTCAGAAAATAAGGAGGTTATTTACCATTTCCCTTTTATTATAATGTCCGTATGTACAAAGTGGCTAAAAATGAGTTTTGACACTACTGCAGTATTTTTTTTAAATACAAATTTTCTTTGCAATTGTCGGATACTTGTACCACTCCAATAAGAAAGGCACATATTTTTCAATGTGAGCATTTGTTGTCGTGACTCAAGGCGGCTCAAAGAAATAAGAATATATTATAGTTGTAGGCTACATCCTGTTTCTGAAAGCAAGCGTACAAAGAGCTTGGAAAAGTACAGCAGTCTTTTTGGATTCCACAAACAGTAATGGACACTGACATCTATTTATAGTGGAAAGAGCAAAAGACTGTGAATAGAGTCGCACAAAAAGAAAAGAGAGAGGGGCCACCGGCACTGTTTGTCTCGGACTTTCCTGCAGCGATGAACAGATAATTTAATGAAAAGCATGTTTGTTGTTTGGAAAGTGCATTTCGACGTCTATGTGGTCACATATTTTTGTGATTTGACAAGAAAGGGTTCTCTCAGGGATGTTTAAATGCACTGCGCTGGTCTCTACTAGAGTGTCGTCACTTTTGCAAAGGTCATGCAAGTTCGTAGAAAAGAAGATTAACTCTTCCTTTGCCATTGACAATGACAGAAGTCCACTTATGAGGCTCGTTTCATCCTCCTGCTGTAATTTGAATTAAGTTTGTTACTGGTAGACATCCAATCTATTTAAACTGGGAGACAGCAAATGATGCCAGTACTCCCAGTTCAAATGGTTGCAGTCGATGAGGTAACCGACTGAGTGTTGTGGTTGAAGTTTAACTAAGATTATTTTTAGGGAGTATAACTGCAACCCTCTTCAAATGGACTGCATTTGGATTGTGTTGTATTTTTTTATTTTTTTTTAGGTATTTTGGGAGGGCAATGACAACCTGTGTTTTTGAAATTCATCTTACTTAGTTCTCTGGGCAATGTCATAAAGCCGCCAGATGATTAATACCTTTTTCTTTTGACATATCCGAAAATTATGCTCCGTTTGAAGAAATCCCCGAAAGGTACTAATTTATATTCGCCATATGAATTGGGCCATCAATACTGAAGGTAAGTGAAGGTCGCTGCGACAGCTTTATAGTTTAGCGGGTTTTGGCTTGCCCTAGTGTCACTGGCTCACAACGCGCCGCACGTCTCATTTTTTTCCCGGGCATTCCTAGTTGGATTCCTTGTGGAAGAACGACGCAGACCAGACTGCTTGGTTCAAACTGCCTCTAACTACTTCCTGCACGACACCAAGCCAAATTATGACATTTGGGAGTAAAAAAAATAAAAAAATAAAACCATAATTGCTCCTTTTAGCTACTCGGTATAGTCTGCCCAAGTCCCTCTAACCCAGGGGTAGGGAACCTATGGCTCGGGAGCCATATGTGGCTCTTTCCATGGGTGCATATGGCTCTCCACTAACATGTGAGGTAAAATATGTTAATCAATAGTGAGAGAGCCGAGTCCCGAACGCACCAATAGGAGCATCACGTTGACACTGTGGCGTTGAGACTAGCTCTAGCACCACTTTAATCATAATTTAGTTTGTATTATTCTTCTGCATGCATCTTCTCATTGATACTGATTAATTAGCAACAGCATAAAAATATTGTCAAAATAATTCAGACTGTTTGTGATTAAAAAGTGGTGAAATGACAAAAAAAATGCACATTTTCATATATTTTACTTGTAAATTCTGAGAATGGCTCTTTAGCAATAACATTAGAAAATAAGAATTGTTTATGGCTCTCTCTTTCAAAAAGGTTCCCGACCCCTGCTCTAACCTAAAATCATCTAATGCACAAGTGTCAAAGTGGCGGCCCGGGGGCCAAATCTGGCCCGCCACATCATTTTGTGTGGCCCGGGAAACTTAATCATGAGTGGCGACTTTCTGTTTTAGGATCAAATTAAAATGAAGAGTATAGATGTATATTAAATTTCCTGATTTTCCCCCTTTTAAATCAATAATTGTAATTTTTTAATCCATTTTTTCTGTGTTTTTAGTTCAAAAATCATTTTGTAAAATCTAAAAATATATAAAAGAAGCTAAAATAAACATTGTTTTAGATCTATAAAAAATGAATATTCAGGGCTTTTAATCCAGTTCTTTTAATCCATTTATTAAAAAAATCTAAATATTTTATCTAAAATTGTCCGGCCCGCATGAAATCAAGTTGACGTTAATGTGGCCCGCCAACCAACCCGAGTTTGACACCCTTGATTTAATGCTTGTTGCCACACAACACTAATCAGGCCATATTTATTTCAAACCGCGTAAAAATAACACTAGCTACAACACAGATGTGTCGTTATTATTCAGTACATGCAAAACATTTGCTCCTTTTCAGGTTTTAACTTGTTAACAAATGCACATATATCGCCGTCACCTGAGCTATGACACCAAATGTGACATTTTTTTTCTTTTTAAACCTGCTTGATCTTTAGTTTTTTATTGTGAGGTCCAAACCAACCTGTTGTAGTCCACAGTCCAACTTGCTATCTCTTTGACTATTCCTCAAGCGTAGCCATTGGCATCAAAACGCATTGTCTTAAGAAAACAGGACTCGTATTTGCTGCCCAAAACATTTAGCATAAAGGCAGCAAAGCTTCTCAAGAGGTTCATTTTTACAAGCCACTTTTTTGGCAAAACACCCCATCGCTAGTTCATGACCCGCCAAACAAAACAGTAAACGTGGACTCCATGCGATGTGAGCTAATGGATGAATATTTCATAACATTTTCTCACCTGTGTTTGATATTAATGAACTCCCTGCATAAGCCTACGCCGCTTGCTTGCTAAGCTGACATATCTGCCCACGTACCTGTTATGAATATTTATAAAACATATGTAGACCAAAGGCTAAAGAAGGCTCATTTTAGTTTTTGGCATGCAGTTAAGCCAGTTAGTTTGTTTTCATATACGCGTACGGTGTTCTGCTGTCCATGGTGCTGAACTAGACGGGTACTTAAGCTGACTCTTTGATACAACAAGCATCTTTGGACACAAAGCAGCTCTCTTTGTAATGCTGGAACAATAACATTTAGCTCATTTATCAAAGTGAATGTTTGTTGATGTAAGTCACGTCTGTTGTGGTCACATTTCAAGGCCGTCAAATTTGATAACATGAACCCAATTAACAAAATAAGAAAAAAAAGGAAAAGCCTAAAATGCTTAATATGCATATGTTTGAATTAAAGAATGATTGGCTGCTGGAAACACATTTTAGTTGTGCTCATTTGCCATTTTATTTATTCTAATTTTCAATTTTCCGATGTTCATTTAGTGCAGCCACTTCTTCCTCATTTGCATCCTTGCAGCAACTGCATCTGGATATGCTTTCCCTTATTTTTGGGGGTCTTTGGAAGAGGTTCAATATTTACATTTTTCACTGAGAAAATCAATTGCTTGTGATTTTTCCAAAGTAGCGTAAGATGTTGATGTAGTCCTTTCAAAATGGAAAAGTAGTACAGTAATGATGCCAAAGATGTACTGCGTTCAAGTGCTCCATCTCGATGGAGAGTGCTTTTAATGTTTGGGAAGATAAAACCTAATTACAATTACTGTAGTGGAAAATATTGGCTGATGTTGTTCACTTTAAGAGCATTTTCAAATTTTGAAATATCTACAAGCCATTTGTGTTCAACATCATGTATAAACAGCGGTAATGGTTGCACTCAAATTTAGGCAACCATTTTGTAATTTAGGGTTTTGACAACCACTTTCGCATGTCAGATGAAATACAGCCATTTTCTGACACAAATGTATGCTGCGTATTCTTAAAGTATGTTTCTCAATGAGGAAATGTAGAAATAAAATATGGTTCATGCCCAAAAGATACCTGAAGATGACATTTATGCATGAAAACACTTTTAGTAGCAATTAGGTGTGGAATTGGGAGAGAAATGCCAACACGTTGGACGTCACACCGCTAATAATTAAAGAACGGAAAAAGATCAAAACAAAAAGAATTGGATTGGTTTGTGGTTTTTGCCCCTTCAGTAAATATGCTCTAAAATGGTAGCATTATGTGGAATTCTGCTATAAAAACAACTGACGATAAATAAATTAATGCTTAGGACCCTCTCATCTTTAAAGAATTAGATGAAAAAACAGTGGTTAACTTATTAAGATTCATCTGCGTAAGGCCACTCAAACAAATGCTAAAAGCAGCCATTTATGCAATGACATGCCTTTTTAAAAAAGATTTTCTTGTTCAGGCTTTGCATGGCAACAATTTCAGACAAACGACTGTAGGATGGAAGGAAGGAAGGAAGTGTCTATGAAAGCAGTGGTCTGTTGTTCGGCTGGCATTATATGCCCTCCCCTTAAACAGGCCCAGGTGGGAGCCATAAAGGGTGTTTATGAGGCTGACAAGTTGACACTGCAGCCTTGTCATGCTCTGATAATAAGGCTCGGGCCTTGTTTCAGCTGCTCGGGAGACAGACAACCTTTTCTGGGTGCTGATAGGGAAAGAGCGGAAGAGGCAGGGAAGCTTCCATAAAGCTTTTTAAGAGGCTGTGAATGCAACGCCTCAGTGCAGTCATTACTGTACAAGAAAGGGCGAGGGCCAGCAGGAACTAATGCTCATTTGCAGGCAATATAGCATGAATTTTCAACGCCTGACTTGTGAAAATGATCATTTTCTTAGAGTATATGATTGGGAAAAATTCCAAAAATGCAATGTGTAATCATCGTCATCATTGCTAAATTCCAATTATATAGGTATGTGCATATTTCTGAGATTGGGGGTTTAATCCTGTGTGGATTTGCCTTCTTCTCCCTGTGCCTGTGTGGCTTTTTTCTGGCTATTCTGGAAAAACAGCCTTCCATTCCATTTATTAAATGCAAATGTTGGGTGACCGAAAATTGGGAAGGGTGCGTATTCTTCTGTACAAAGGATGTTAATATATGTTACAATACTGCAGAAGAGCATTGAAGTAGTTTACCTAAAAAAACATGGTGCACAATGCCATGAATGTGCAAAAGACTGAAAAAATGACAATATTGCAGTATACATGTTTTTGGTGTCTTGTTGAAAAGAATCTGTTTGTTGTATCACATTGCTTTACACCATTATTTATCGCTAATACACAAGTTTCAATCCAATTATTTGTAATTGGATAGCCAAAGATCCCTTCTGGCACACTTATATCTCATGATGGGAACCATTAGTTAGGACTGTATTTTTGATTATTTTCATTTATTTCTGAGTGTTATTTAAAAAAAAAAAAGATAGACACCCACTGTGCAGCCTAGATTATTTTCCCTTTCAATAGTTCTCATAAAGGGGGGAAAAACAACAATACATGATACCAGTCGGCTGTGTTGGACATATCTAGGTGGTAGCAAAACTGTATTTCCTACAATAATATAATCTCTAGTGATGATATTTTTGGGGAATAAAACATACCTTTTTTTGAGCTGTGGTATCAAATGGATATAGAGCAGTATTATTCGATCGAAATTTTCATCGTACCTCGAGCATGTCGTAGGTAGAGCTGATCGTAGGTCGAGCTGATCGTAGGTCGAGGTACCACTGTACTTTATTGTCACTCTTCATTTGGTTTCCATCGTTTTCTTCTTGACTCTTCCCTTCATTGTCCTTTTAACGAGTATGTAGTTTGAGATTCTGCGCATGCCAGCGACAGATGCGAGCCATAAATCAGCTAATCAATGGCACCAAAGTCAAAGTCCCTGAACAGTATTGTAGGAAAACGCCGTGAATGAGCCTTATTGATCCGGCTACACAAACTGTTAATTTCTCGGAGCGGCCAAAGTGTGATAAGCAAGGGCATGGTTGGACATTCCGCCGCGTAACATGCTTATTCAAGTGTAAAACTTACTCTTAAGGAGAAGATGGAAAGATTAAAATGAAAACAAAAATGAAAATGTGACCTTTATAGTTGTGATTATATCTAGGATTAAAAAAAAAATGATATAACGATAGGATGAGCTGTGGTTTTCGTTTTTTTTTTGCTATATCATCATAAAGTAGACCTCCATTTGTCCAAAGATCGGTCCTTTTGTGTCACGAGGTTTCCATTGCTAGTATTTTGCCAGGGACAAGTGGACAGAAGGCACGGAAGCACTACAAAAGAAGCTGTTTTAATTAAATCTGGCAGATTTACTCGCCTGGCTGGCTTTAAAGCATAGATGGCTCAAGGCGGCGGCTTCCGAAAGTGGTGGCTGTAAAAATGACTCATGGAAGCCAGAGGTGGAAAAGAGCCCCCCGAGGGTCGGGCGGGGGAATTATGGCGGTCGGTCGGAGGCTCCTCTGTAACGAGGACAAATAGATGTGAGGTTTGTCGCCTGCTAGAAGGTCAGCGGGCTTCGTGGATGGGATGTCGACACCGGAGAAAGGAGAGGTGGGGGGAAAAGTAAGAGCAAGGGATGATGGGAAAACCTAAGAGTTAAAAAACAAACAAAAAAACTTTTAAATAGTGTTTCGTCAAACATATTAATAGAATTAAAATGAATGAAAACGGGAACATGATCAGGTTATAACACTCACTAACAATCTAAAGTGTAATTTTTTTTCCTAGGGCAAGGGTGTCAGACTCGGGTTGGTTCGCGGGCCGCATTAACGTCAACTCGATTTCATGTGGGCCGGACCATTTTAGATATAATATTTAGATTCTTTTTTTTAATAAATGGATTAAAAGAACTAAATCAAAAGCCCTAAATATTCGATTTTGTATAGATCTAAAAAAAGTGTTTATTTGAGCTTTTTTATATATATTTTTAGATTTTACAAAATGATTTTTTGCACTAAAAACAGAAAAAATGGATTAAAAAATTACAATTATTGATTTAAAGGGGGAAAATCAGGAAATTTAATATACATCTATACTTTTCATTTTAATTTGATCCTAAAACAGAAAGTCGGCACACATGATTTACTTTCTCGGGCCGCACAAAATGATGCGGCAGGCCAGATTTGGCCCCCGAGCCGCCACTTTGACACCTGTGTCCTAGGGAATTTAATTCACCATTTGTTCCCAGTCAAAATTGATTGGACGTCTAGTGGCTGCCATTGAGTTAATACAAAATTAAATGCATGCCTATCAGAATTTTTTTATAGTCATTAGTCAACAGCAACTTTATTCAATATTTTTCGCCATTCAAAATGGCAATTAAGGCTCGAATCAAGAAATGTAGTCATATAAAATCTGCTGTTTATTATATTTATTTTAACATATATTTTTTCCTCTCATCAACATCAGGGGTTATTCTTATCATTACTTTAAAAAAACATTTTAGTGCAATAACTGTGCAGTGTTTATCTTGGTTTATGTTACATAAATGGGGTCAGATGCTGGGTTTTTATTTACTTAGTCTGAAGTAAGGGTCCATCGTGATTCACATTTTTGTGTATCGTTTGCTAAAAAACAAAAGATAATACATAAACCAAAATATATGAATGAGCCAGATTTCTTTTATCTGTCATACACTTTTCTCCTTTTTGTAGTAAATGTAATACTTTAATGTGCTTACAAGCTGTGCATTTCCAAAGTGGACGGTGAGGGAAGATAAATATTTGTGAGAAAGACACACTCCATTTGTTTATTGCATCTTATATGCTTGAATTGAACGTCAAACATAATCTTGACACGTTTCAAGCATCCAGTATTCTCTTTTTGTGTTAACAGGCAAAACCTACTGAGCCGACACTACAAGAAGAAACCTGTTGCCGTGCCCAGGGTGAGTTTCAATTTCAGATAAACATCACTTATGACTGGAAAAGCTTTCATTTTAAATGTATTTTTGCCCTTATTAATTCAGACTGCAAATCAATGCTTATGTAACTTTTTTTTCAATGGCTTGAAATTTTAGCCACCGGTTGTGTTGCAATATTGTCAGAAATGTCCTTAATTTAAGAATTGTTTTATTTTAAATTTTATTTGAATACATTTTTTCTTAACTTAGATGAAAAATGGCCTACTTTTAGATGTATGGACTTATTAAGCACAAAAAAGTAGAATTTTAAGTAAGTGGAATAATCTTACATATTCATTTTTAACTCATTTTTAACAATCAAAACAAGATGGAGAAAATTATTGAAGTAGATTTAAGAAAAGGAATCTCATTAAGAATTTACAGTGTAGAAGGGGAAAAAATTACGATTAGCATTTACGATACACACTAAGGAAGAATGTAGTATTTGTTGATCCTTAGACTGTTTCAAATGGCCCTTTGGATCTTTATTGGTTTGTAGGGATATAGTTTAGGTGAATCTAAGGATAATGTTTGGCATTTTTCAATTCTCCCTGTCGTTAGCTGCGGAGATAGCCCAGGGCAGACAAGTTGCCTGCTTGCACTTGTCAAGAATTAGCCAGCAAAGAACAAAGCCAAGACTGCATTCTGATCACTTTGCCTTGCAGCATCTTTTTTTCTATGAATCCCATTCTTTTATGCTTCTCCCTTTTGGTTTTTCTTCTGAGCGTAACAGAGGTGTGACTTCCCGGAGATAAACCTATTTTAGGATTCCATCTACATTTTACAGTTTGAGGGTTAATTGATCTCATTTCCAGTGTGGCCTTCATTTTTCAATCCTGGTCTTTTCTTTTTTTTTGCTGATTTTTATCAGTTGAGCTTCTTTATGTTGACTTGGTGTGGATTTACTCCATCAATCACAGAGCTCTCTCGTCTATATCTTGATGACCACCGCCTCATCCGTTTGATTTGCCGGCACCTTGGTCTATATGTCCCATTTATCTCTCCAAGATTGTCTCAAGATGCTCTTTCTTGGTCGTTACAGAGAGATTTAAATGCCTGTTAACACTTGCTAAGGTTTGGTTAAAATGGGCTGAAGTGTATTGTGTGCGGTCGATTGGTCGCTGGTCTTTTGGTCGCCGGTCTTTTGGTCGCCCCGACCGCGACAACGGGCGACCAAAAGACCCGCGATCAAAAGACCGACGACCAAAAGACCGGCGACAAAACAAGGTAAAACAACACGATCTACGCATCAATAAAAGCCAACAATGGCCATGAGTTGTCTATGCTAGTCTATACAACCATATATACTGCCTTTGTAGCAGTATCTTATGGCTTCCCAATTCCAGTGGTGTTGTCTGCCGGTTTCTAATAACATATCCGCTTGTAGCTTTACTGGAATTTGTTGTTCCCAAGCTGTGAGTATTGGTCACTCTTGAGGGAATTGTCTGCTGATCCTTTTTGGAGGCTCCACATCTCCACTTGTTCTTGGTCTGTTTATTCGGCATGGCAACGGTTGCTGACCTTGTCTAATGATTTGTGGCTCTTGTCATGTTATATGTGCTGTATGTAGCAATTGGATTGTGTCAAACTATTTCTTTCATGGTTGCTTATTTGACAAACAATTTACAACATGTAATAAGAGGAGCTGTGATTTTTTTTTTTACCAGTTGTACACTATCAAGCCATTTTTTTAAATCCAAGGAATGTATCATGGCACAAAGAATGAAAACCTTATAGTATATTACAAAAGTTTGCCCCAAGAAACTTTTTGGGGTGAAAAGCTTTTCGTCCAGCCCACAGTGTCAAACAGGAGGAAGAGTTTGGCGCTGCATGTTTGCCTTTGTAATGACTTCTTGTAGTAACCCAGACATTGATTGTTACAAATGCCTATTGATTTTGAGCTCCACTCCACACTTTTTGACGTTTGTCCCAAAATACAGCCAAAAGAATGACATCCATGTGCCGCTCTTTTCTGCCATATTGGTTTATGCACTCAATATTTGTGATTTTTCCGTAAAGACAGGTATGTAGTTGTGAAATTGCAGAGGCTATGGAAAACTCACTTTAACATTTCATTTCAGTTTTATGATCCTAAAAGTTTGAGTTTTGCAAGGAATGAAATGGCTTTACAGGTTCACATCTTTCTGCCAATTGGATTAACATTAATTTGAGCCCCATATGTCGGAATTGCTGAAATTATATACTTAAATCATATAAGTAAATAATTGGCGGTCCGTGCATTTTCTCGTAGCGCCTTTAACGGGTAAAATCCACTTCCTAGCAGCATTTAATGATTAGATACAAATACTGGAGCTTTTCCAGACCATTACAACCGGGCCAGGGGGTGATTTTCCCGGGAAGAGACAGCGATGGACGTCAATGGCGAAACGGGAAAAAATGCACAAAATATAATATATAATTCAGATATTTCTTAGGCCAGCAGAGAAGGCCTTGAAGGCCCTGGCGGCCCGCCACTGCTTAAATGTTAACAGTGATAGGAAGTGTAATTTCCAAGTGAGTAACTTGGACCGCTTGTGTGATTTCCAGCCTTTACAGTTTTCTTTCTTTTTTTTTTTTGCTTTAATCAGAATTTGCTCGGCTGTAATTTGCAACTCTTGTTCCTGTGAGGAGTTTGAATAATGCAAAGCCATGTCCTTAGCTTCCACTTAAATTTGTCTGCTCAGCAGAGAAAGTGACAAAGACAGACTCAGTCAGGGAGGGACAGAAGGAACGGCAGGGGGGCTCACAAAAATGAAAGGGACTTTGTAGGAAGGTGGACAAAGAAATGGAGAGTACCGCTTCAGACACCCTGTAGAAAAATATAAATAGAATGGCTGATTGTAACAGAAAGGTCTACACTGCTCTGCATTTTGATGAGCTTTCCAAAGGATATGTAAAGTGATTTGCTTGGGTAATGAGACAAGAAGTCATTTGTACTTTTCCGTCAGGGGTCACTGCCTATCTTGCCTTTTTTTGGTGCATTGTACCTACATTACAACCTCATCGCGATTACTGGAAGGGTGACGACGCGTATTTTTAGCGGAGTGGAACATAGGAGGACGGCACTTGATGAATGGCAACAGTCTTACATTTTGGCATCCACAACCATAACGAGACGGTTATAAAACGGTGACCATTATTTTCTCACCGCGTTGCTTTTTTTTGGCGTCCGTAAGAAACCACACAATATGGACTTTAGTAAATGTTTTGGCTTGACATTTGAAGCAGTTAACGCACATAGCGGTACTGTGAGTGAGATAAATATTCAGTATGCTGCTTTGATATTGATTTCAGTGCAGTTGCAGTTAAGATGCTGCTTGCAAAACTATTATTGAACAATTGTAGTGAGAACTGTGCTGCATCTATTCAATCTTTAATAAGATTTCATTTTTTTAGAATACATTTTGATTCTGTGGAATGGTGCTGATTACATTCAGTTATAGGATATAGTCAGTACCACAGTGGATTATTTAGCTCTAATGACCTTAACACACTGAGCTGCTTTGCTTTTGTAATTAGTTCAGTGCTGCTGCCCTGCGGCACTTAATCAATTTCTAACTCTATTGACATCCCAGATTATTTGAATGAGTGAAAAGGTCTCTTGTGTCTGCCCTCTGATATTAATATTTGTCTAAAAACTGTAAGGATAGAAACCATATTATCATTTCATACACCTAAAATTCTAATTTAAAAAAGGCAAATGAAATTTTCCTGAGGAAATGAATGGGTATACTATTCGTCCAAGTTTTGGAACTGGACAACCGTGGGAAGGTTTTACCTTAAAAGTGTTCGCTCAATTGTAAAGGCAATGTTGTATTTAATGTGTAGTAATTTCAGTGTCACTTGCACTTCCAAGTTCATCCATCTAAATGTTCATAGCAAACCTTTTAAATGTGTCGCTCGATGCGAAGAATCATCAGTACAAGTCAGTGTTTTCTATTTTCACTCTTTTCCTCACCGAAGAAGGAAAGACAACCCAGTAGAGTTTAATTTCTGTAGTTTTTATATGGTCCGCTGACAAGTAATAGCCATTTAGCACTTGTGTCCACGAGATAGATCACATGTGTCAAAGTGGCGGCCCGGGGGCCAAATCTGGCCCGCCGGATCGTTTTGTGTGGCCCGGGAAAGTAAATCATCAGTGCCGATTTTCTGTTTTAGGATCAAATTAAAATGAAGAGTATAGATGTATATTAAATTTCCTGATTTTTTTCCCCTTTTAAATCAATAATTGTAATTTTTTAATCATTTTTTTCTGTGTTTTTAGTTCAAAAATCATTTTGTAAAATCTAAAAATACATATAAAAAAGCAGGCAGGTGAACTCATTGTAAAATAAACAAAGGCCAGTCGTGTGGTCTAGGTGACCAGAAATTTCTTGGAATCATACTAGAAATCGTGTAACGTGGTCTAAGATCAGGAAACTTTGTGGCGTAGTAATCTGCATTTTGTTGTAGCAGTAGCAGGACATTCTTACAACAATACAGTACACAGTAAGAATACATTTAGTTTACGAAAAACTTTTTCAAATGGAATAAAACAATGTAATGCAGAGACTAAAAGTCACTTTTCAACCTGTAATTATGGTGAAACTTTAACCTTTCAACGTCAGCAAAGTCCTGCTCCTGCTCCTGCTGCTGATGAACCTCAAGTCATAAATAAATGATGCCATTTTAATCAATCACACCGACTTAAAGAGGAACACTGGCTCTGTCAAATGCACAAATTCGATATGGACTTCCCTTACGGCAGTATTCCTGCATCTTTCAACTCCTGCGGGAAGCTTTTCGATCGACTGCTGTTTAATCTCAACGAAGGACATTTTTTTGGTCGTTTTATGTCACCTTGCTCGAAGTCAAGATGATGCGTTTGCTGAGATTCAAAATATCGACACACAAAGGGAGTTCACCAAACTCCCATGTGGCATATTAAAACCATCCCAGCCTTGAAAGCCCAGCTGAACATATTATATTCATAGTAAGAATCATGATGTAGGATATTATGTAATAGTGCAATTATAGAGGTGTATTCTACGGCAGGGGTCTCAAACCGATTCCGCCGAGGGTACACTTGCAAAAAGTATCCTCTTGTTGAGTTGGAATGAAAACCTGCACCCACTGCGGCCCTTTGAGGACCGGTTTGACACCCCTGCTGTATGGCAATTCAAATTTGACCCTTCCATCGTAACTTTGTACGGATCACACAACCTACGTGATGCCTTTGCAAACAAGGCTCTGAAATTTACCGCAATTTAATTGCCGCGTAATAAGGATTAATCCGTTTTAACACATGGATCCAAAATCTTCGACCATGAAAAAGCAATTACTTGCTTTGCTGCGTAACTGTTGGGCGGATCTGGATACATCAACTTACAATCGCCCACAATTTAGCCCCCATTCCACGTGTTGAATTTGTAATTCCGTAATTGTTTGCTTCAATGCTACTCCCAACAAAAAAAGGACGTAAACCAAGGCCATGTATTTCCTTAATTCCGACATAAGGTTGCTGAGGGCACCGCAGTCCCCAGCTGGCTCCACTTTAGTGGAGGTAACTGAAGTGATTTAGGCGCCGGGTGGCCATTTGTCCTGGTTGATGCTTTCAGTATGTAGCAACCCGACATGGAAAAGAGCCCCCGGTAGAAATCGCTTTCCATTACATGTGACCTCATCTATAAACGATGCTCCCTCCTGATACAATAATTTGCCGCCTCGCAAAACAACCGCAGCATTTTTCCTGTTTTGCTATATAGGAGGCGTGTAGGCATAATGCCTGTCTAAATATAGCCTCTTTTTTTCCCCTTCCTTTCAATGGCATGTTTGGATGAGGGATGATCCTCCCAAGACAATGGAACTTTGCTCGAGAATAATGCAATTTCATGTTTTCGTCATGCGTTTTTTTTTCTATTTACTTCAACAAGCCCCGAGTCTGCATAATGGCGCATTTTGGCTCAGTCAGCATCTCGCTATTGATGATATTATTAGAGCACAATGAAGGAGGACGCGCGAGGGCTCGGAGATTTGTTTTGTTGCGTAACTCGGCAATCAATCGGAGCAAAATAACAAATGATCGTGTATTAGTTTTTGAGTTCATCTCTATCTGTCGCCATGTGTGTATTTGTGTGCGGCCTATTGATGAAACAGTTCCACGCTAAGTAACGGCATCGCAAAGCAAATTCATCAGCGCACTCATTCCTTTGCCTCCCATCTTCTCATAGCAGACTAAATGACGGTGAAGGAGACAGTCCCACATAAGAGCACACGTGTGAGACATGTATGCACGTTTGAGGTACTTGCTCCTTTATTAAACCAATTTGGCTGCCATGGTTACTCCATCTCTTTTGATGAGGTACAGAGGAACATGGCGCACATAAACATGTCTTAATTTTTCCATTCTTCTCTTCTGTTTCATCCAATGAATGTTTGAATGTCAAAAGTTTCAATATATGACTATTATCTTTTTGAAAAGAAAATTCTTTCCAAAGATAACTTCAAATCAATGACTTAGATGGATAATGCAGTACAATTTAATTTATTTGCACACACATGGTTGTATTATTGCCTGATTTGGGGTGCAACGAAATGTGTGAAAATTTGAAGAGCGCGTTGACATATGAGTTTTCAAGACGCTAGTCATCACTTGGTATTTTTATTTCCGATACAAGCAAAAATGTAAGTACGTATGTGTTGGAGTTATTTTGGGTACTATTATATATGTGCGTGCAACGAAGAAATATTAATCATTATATGTATGTGTGGAATATTAATCATTATATGTATATGTGAAATATTAACAATTATAAGCTTGACAAACGCTTAATATAATTGTTACCGAAACAAACTCGATGGTCACTTCCCCCTGCAGCTGGCTCCGAGGACGTTTAATTGTTTTGCCCTGGATCCGAGGACTGTTGACTTGGATTAAAACCTCGTTGTTCGGGTTAAACGCTTATGCAATTGTTTTGAATAAGATAACCTTAATTGTTTTGATTCTAATGCAACTAAATGGACAGGAGAGCATTGGTTTCTTTAGAATGATCTGTGACGAGGACGAGTCAGGATTGATTCTCACTTGCAAGATAACGCTGGATTATGTGCTCCGATGTCTTTCTTATATTAAAGTATATCTATGAATGAACCTAACAGTATGCAACGCTTGCAGTTCAGTACGTGGTACAGCAATCTTAACAGCATCAACTCACGAGTAACTTTCATTCATCCAAAGGCATGAACCATTTTTAATGTTTTTATTCAAATTTTGCAGGCCATGCTGACAGCAAATACCAAAGCGCTTCCTTTCGGCTTAATGCTTTCAGCTAAGTGACTGATTGAAATGGGGACCTATAATAATTACTTCATGTAAATCTCTAATGTTTCCACCCGAGCGAAAAGCATTATAAAAATATGTTGCCGTGCGTAATCTCTTCTAGTCTCTTTGAAAAGCTGATCATCCGCCACAATATGCTAAGATAGATCCTGTGCGACAGCCTTAGGCGAGCTCTGTGCAAAATCCATTAAGGAAGACCAGTGAATGTGTGAGGTCGTGAACAAACTGGATACTGAGTGTGATGATGGAAAGTTCGGGTATAACAACACGGCGTGTGTTTTCGCTGCTATTTGTGCCTGAGAGTGTATTGTGTCACTGAGACCCTATTTTGTCACGGTGCGAGATAAGCTAAGAAGAGATTACAGAGAAACTCTCTTTGGATTTCTTTGCAAAGAGACGGATAAGCATGGTCTGAATGCAAACAAAATACTATTTCATATTTATGATACTTAGCGTGGAGTCATCAGGCCACTGAGAAATAGGAAATGGACAAATAGGAATAGGATGATAGCTGAACGTGTTGTGATTCCATAAAACTAACCTTGGGGTAATGTTTTTTTTTTTTTGGTCAGCAAATTCAACAATTATTCTGCTAATGAACTTGTTTGCAATTAAATGTCAGGTTGGGTGAAATGAATTTTGCCCACCAGTAATTTAGCCCTCAACACGTCTAATTATGTTTTTAGAACGTGTTCTTCTGATGATTTTAATGGCAAAATATTAGGATGAGCGGATATGAGGATGAATGAATGCCTTTTGTCTTCAATCATTCATTTAATCTGTTTCATAACTTTACTATTTGATCACTGTGTCCAAAAAAGCAAGCGATTCATGTCAATCTCTGGAAGCATCGTTCATGTACCACATTATATTTACGTATCCTTCCACTCCATGTTGAAAACTCTCATTTTCCCTGTTCATTCTTTAACAGTCATTAGGCAAATGGCAACATAGTATTGTAAAATTGCAGTTTAATTTCCATCTTATTTGAATAAAAACAACAACACTTTCACCCACTCACACAAATCAAGTCTTTTGGTTGTACTGATGTAACCTGCATTAATTTGATTGCCACATTCTAAAATGGAAGTAGGAAAATTAAATTGCTGGTTATCCACAATTGTTTCTGCTTAACCCGCATTATCATGAGGTTATGCCACTTATGTTTTTTTTATGTTTTATTTAACAGCAAATATCAAGCAAACACTGCAATGGTTCTTTGAAAATTAAAGAAAAATATTTTTTTTTGGTGTGGATTGCTGTTAAAGAAAAATGATTTCTGTTTGTCTCTTCCAAAATCCACTTATACGCCACGAATTCACAATTCACCAGTGGCTATATGCCAACCCGACTAAATACCAACAATCTATCATCCTAGATATTTCATACTCCTCCAATTCAATAAGTCATGATGATATATGTACTGTGTCGGACGGCTTTAGAAGAGAGAAATGTGTTGAGGTTACCAAGGGTAGGCTTTTACGATGCATTGTTTTCTCAATCTGTTTTGGATACAATATAAATTCCTAACCTTTTTAAGGACTCATTACAGCGTTGCATTAAATCATTTGAAGGGCTTTTAAAATTGAACGTATGATGTATGGAAGGATTATGTGAAAAGATGCAAGTTTATCAACTAAAGTCAAGGTTATGGAGAATTCATGTCTAGGAATGTCATGCAAGTGCGATACTTAATTCCTTTAGATGCAAACATTTGACGTTATCAAGGAAAATTGATATTGGCAGTAATTTAGTCTTGAGAATTTTTTTGTTTATTGCTAAAACTAAAATATGTAGTGGTTAATTCAATACAAACAGCAAATGAACAAAAAAAAACAATGCTAAGCAGACTGTTGTAATTATTCCAACACTTTATCGATCACTTTATCCTCACACTGGTTGGCACGTCAATATCTGCAAGTGCAGTTTAACTGTATTTGTTTCCCTCTTTTTATTGCTGACATTTTAGTAATTACAAAAGGGATTAGATCAACTTTTTCTTGGTTTTGCTTCTTATCTGTAATTTTCCTAATCATTATTCTTGGAACTTCTATAAAATGTTGCCATAGGTCTTTTAATCTAAGCATAAATAATACATCAATTTACATGTGAAGCCAGTGTGTGTTAATGTGAAAATCCGTTAAAAAAACAGCATGCGCTACTCACTGTATGTCATTAACATACAAGGAATTAAATCAATAGAACAAACAGTTGAATACCATTATCTATGGCTAATAGCTCTCAAGAGGTTCCCTCAAGAACAAACCCAATACGGCCTTCTGTTTTGTGTTTGGGTTTTACTAATAATAACAACAGACAAAAAACACTCAACATCAAACAAGATGGCAAAAGCTGAATTGCGTTATTTTTCTTCAGAGGAAAATAATCACTACTCCTTACTTAGTTTGTTTGCTTTTGTTTCTTTATGCATGCAGAATGCTTTCAGGGATCACTTTCACTAATATACACAAGTAAGGGGAACTTTGCATTTGATATTAACATTATTAGTGTGTTTTACAAAATTCCAAAGAGTTTACGATTTATTGTTCGTGACACTTGGCAAATCTAGCAGATTTTTGTACTTGCCGTAATTAAGGTTCCCACGTTAAAATCCAGGAGCATATTTGAGTATAGTTATATCCCTAATAAATACATATACAGCACATATACTGTGTGGCTTCCCTATTAGGGCAACAATAAGTTTGATGCTCTTAATCTGACTTATTTGAATCTTCCCCGCAAAAATTCTATCAGATTTTTCCTTGGTTGAAGAAACTCTCTATCGGGTTTGTTATTAGGTAAAATAGCAGGAATTTAAGTTTCTATCATGTCGCTTTGAAATCTAAATGCTGCAAGGAGGCGCTATAATAATCCAGCGATCTGGCAATGTACACAAGTGATTAGGACTTCTAAAATGATTCTCTTTCCTCTTCCAAACAGGAGGACTGCAAACATCTGGCCATCCAACTTGGACAAAAGACTTGGATTTCAGGTAGAGCCCACGAAAGCATGTTTCCACCTTTTCTTTGATGATATCAGTAATGTGCAATTTAATGGTCTAAAGCACTTAATGTGTGCTTTATGTGCGCCAGCTTGTTGTGCATCTATCAAGCCCAAGCACATCTAATCACACAATTAGCGCTCATCTCCGGCTAATTTCTTTGTGTGGATTCATCACCATCAGTGACTTTCTAATTGGGAGAGAATCAATTGTCACCTCACTATTTTTTATAGCAAACCCACATCCTCTGTCACATGCATAAACACAAAAAAATCATTTTAAAAATCGTTAAATATTGGCTTGTTAAATGGCCAAAGGGTAATTGCGCATGATTTGTTTCAGCCATAATCACCTGTTTCCATTTGGATGAGCTCGTTTTAGGTTAGAATCTGCAGAGAAAAGCATCAAAACTCTTTGACGGCCATTATTAGTGGAATAAAAAGCCAATAGGCATTTAGTGGAATTACTCCTCATTATCTTTGAATATGTTATGAATTATGAATGCTCAATTTACTTGATATATATAATTAGTATGCAACAATTGCAAGTGTTATATTAGTACAAAATACGTTAGATGCCTTTCATTTATTTTAAAGCGGTTTCTAATACTGCCAGCAGTTTTCAGTTTTAAGAACTACATAAATATGGGAGTATATGATCACAATACAAAAATTGTTCTAGTCAGTGAAGTGCACTTTCGAAACAACAGTAGCCAACAGTAGAACACCAAAAACACAGATTTATAGCAATAAATATAGAAATAAAAGCTTTTAGTGAAAACATGTCAGGCAGAACATAAAATCATATTGATGGTTTTTGCCTGCTTGACAACTTAAACTAAAAAACAAAAATGGAAAAGGCTTTTTGACTCACAGTGGGGTGCAAGCTAAATGAAAATTATTATGTTGCCGTTCATGGCGTCTGTCATGCACTCCATGAACTACTTCATCATTTCACACAATTGACGTACACTCCTAATACTGCAACACTGTCGGATTATATTTCACCTACAGCATATACTTTTTGTTCATACAAATGTGACAGACTTTCAGTTTTTCTGTCACTTCTTGCCCTCAGGAGAGCACGGCATTATAATTAACATAAATTGAATCCAATACAGTGGTACCTTGACCTACGATCAGCTCTACCTATGACATGCTCGAGGTACGATGAAAATTTCGATCGAATAATTCGCCCTAGATACGATCAAAATTTCGAGATGCGACCAAGCCAGGTGGCCATGACATGAGAGGCTGTTTATCATTGTAGCACACTGTCTTTTTTTGCCGCATCTCTTTCGTGTATAACAGATATCTACGAGCACTGAAGGATTTATTCAGACTCGTTTCTTCTACGCATCGACCAGGAAACGCACAACGCGCATGCGCGGGCAAAAAGAGGGCTTTCTGGGTAATGAAGTATACTCGTGCACATAACACCCATAGCCAATGGCACCCTTTCTCAGAATAAAACTTCATTACCCACAATCAATATGTGGTTAGGCTGTTATTCCTTCCTTAGTCTGCTAGCTCTCGCGATCGCTTATTCAATACTACTTCTCGTTGGCAAATGGTCGTGCGTTATCCTATTGTGAGGACATTTGTGTGCATCATTTTCGGAATCGATAGCGAACGTGAGGGTGGAGGCGTGGCAAACAGCTAACCCGCCCAGAACGAAGGTAAAATTAAAAAAAAAAAAAATTAGAATTCAGTTTTGTGTAAATTTACATTAAGCGTATGTTTGAGTGTGTCTGTATATATTAATCCAAGTTAATTTAAATTTGTTTGTTCGTTTACGAGTGCGTTGTTGCCCTGGATAGTCCCCCCGAACACTCCCCGCCTCCGTGTATGTCGCTGTCTCTACCCTCCGCAAAATGCGTCTAATTTTACTTCTATTAAACACATTTTATTACTATTAAACCACTAGATATGTGTTACTTTGTTAATAGATGGCGAATTAGAAGAAATAAAACATTTTTTACTATCCAATATCCTGTTTTTGGTGTTTTTTCAGAGGGTTGGAACGAATTAATTTGCTTTTAGTTCATTTCAATGGGAAACGTCCGCTCGAGTTACGAAAAGCTCATCATAGATCATATGTTGAGGTACCACTGTATTTGCTTTTCACCTTGAAGCAGATGAACCCAATTTTGGATTAACCACTTGATTGCAGTCCTCTCGGGTCGTAGACATGGCCTGCAACATGACAATGTTGGCTCTCATAGCACTCTAGCGTACACTTGTCTTCCTATTGTGGTGCTGCCATTTCGCACAGACACAATTCCTCTTTTCAACTCCCTCCGCTGCCAGCTTACCGTCATCACAACAATAGCCCCCTTGCTGCGTTAGAGCGCATTGTACAGGGGGGGGAACAACATTCCCACCTTGAACTGCCTGAGCGAAGAGTGACAGCAGCGGGAGCCGTTGATGTCAGGTTTCTAATCACGGAGGATTATAGTGTGCTGCACCAGTGTCACTCCTGATTATGGCACAGACGCCATGAGAGAATGCTGCCAGGCGAAAGACTTCTTTTTTCAGAAACTCCCTATAATCATCTGAAAATCGAAATCGATATATTTTCGTGCAGTATTACACTTGTGGTATACGTTTATGACCGGGAAAATCATCAGAATTTACACATTGGACCATTTTATCAAATTTTGACTGGATATTTTCATTTCGTAACATGAGGCAATGCGACGTAACATATTTTTCCAGCGTTTAATGGTAAAAGTTTCATAGAGTTTTTATGAGTAGCCTATTTTTTGGTTGGGAGATAAAAGCTTGAAAAAGTAGAACACGTTGCTTTTCGTTTATCTTCACTTGACGGCTTTAATTTTGAGACTTGAGTTTTTTCTGTTGCAATTAATCATTTTGTGTGGTGTATGTATGAAAAAACAACAGAAAAGTTTGATCGAGGCATGATGAGATGGTGTAGCAAAGTGCTTGTATGTTCGCTGACTTACAAGCACTTTGCTAAAATAGTCTTAGCAGTATGTCATCATGACAGCATCTCTCCTAAGGAACTGGACATTTTTGTCCATCTCCGACTCACTCGGCTCACTGCTGAAAGTGATAGCATCTCAACTTTGTCTCGGCGCCAAGATAATGCATTTCAATTTGAGCTCTACATCCCCTTTTGGCAAAAAATATCACCCGCTGATACGTTCACCAATGGGTATTTCCAAATACACACCGTAATAAAACAGAAATCTGACTCATAACCGGGTTTCTTGCAAGAGAGAATCGATCCACACGCGTCCTCGGTCAAGATCATTCTGCCGAATCGATGTCTCTCTTGCTAATTTATTACATAAGATTTAACAACATGCATCACAGAAGTCTAAACAATTGAGAGTCGCAAATAAAGCAAAGCGTTCTTCATTGCAAGCACATATATATAATGATTAATATTCAAGCACATATATATGATTAATATTCCTAAAGAAAAAGCGTTCTTCATTGCAAGCACATTTATAATAATGATTAATATTCCTAAAATAAAGCAAAGCGTTCTTCATTGCAAGCACATTTATAATGATGATAACCCTAACACCCGCCTTTAGCCTAGCTCATTAAAGAACTCTAAACATTGCAACTATTGCCTTTAAAAAAAAAAGAAATCCATTTATGACAATATTTCAAAGTTTGTAGACGTTAGAACAATGTGTGACAGCGCTAGATGTGCAATCCATTTTACAGCAAATGCATGATAAATGATTCTCACATTTGCATTACAGTGCTCTTTTTTTGTACTCTTGATTTACAGTTTTTTCAATAAAACCTTTAAAAAAAAACTTGATAATTATGGCCGCTATTGTGGCCTCTGTACAGTGAGAAATTATCCTAATTGATTTACTAGAGCTTCAAGGCTATTTTAATTTTAAAACAGCAACAAGTGTTCCCTGAGTACACTTTAACTGAGAAGAAAACAATGCATACGTAATACACAATAAAATAAAAAATGTAATGTTCATTTAACACCAACACACAAACAATGACAAAGAAGCCCCAGGCAGTGCAAGTTAAACCAACTCAGATGAAGAGCCTTGATGTGAGATGATAAATATTGTTAGACGAGTTATTTTTAATACTATAATCTGCACAGAAAGGGATAATAGACTACGTCTTTCTGGAAGTGGCTGTACTTAACGAAATGGTTAAATATTCAAAACTTGGTATGTTACTGTTTGGCCTCCTGTTGATTTTGGGGCATTTTCACATCACTTCTTTATGATTTCAGTTAAATTTCTGTGGTTGTATAGTTTTCTGATTTTGGGGTCCCAGTTCATTTCGGCCCACTTCCTGTTAATTTGGAGTAATTTGAGGATTTTTTTTCGTAAAAAAATTAGACCACGAAGATTTTTCTTGCAGGTTCCAGTTGATAATTTATAGGCTTAAATAGAAATGATTTTGCGGGAGATGATTTGGCCCGTTGAAAATGTATGGTGATTTTTTTTTTGGTCAATTTTTTCTCGAGTTTTTGCCAAAAACTTGAAATGATTTTATTTTTCCTATGCACTGAAAAGATGAACAGAACCAAAAGCCTTATTTTATATATGGAGAGCTTTACTCCGCCTCATTTAGATGTAGATATATATCACTTGTAGTATGTGTCTGAAGTGGCACAGCACCATTCTACCCTGAGGAAAAAAACGAGCCAAAAGTCATTAAGTGTCATCATAAAAGTATTGCTTTGAGCAGGTGCTTTTAACGCTGTACAATAGCAGATGTGCTCTTTGATCCACAGCAGAAGTTTTATCTTTTCCATACAGCTTATGGATTTGGATTGTAGTGCTGTGTGTGTGCCATCCTTCTCACTTTAGAATTTCGGTGGAAAGATAGCACAGGTGGGAGAGAATGTTATTTTTTTTTCCCCTCCCTACCTTTTCAAGTCATTAAAGCTTCACGAGAATGTGTTGTCATTGTGTCCCACAAGATACAGCTGGCTTTGAAAGAGGAACATAAAACGGGGAAAAGAAATTGCTTGTCTAAGAGCGAGAGAAGAGAGTAACACACGACGTCTGCCTCACGAGTCGGTGTGTAGTATTGTTTGAAGTACTTTTATGTCTACTTTTTTGTAGCTTCTGGCTGTAGGGAGAAGTAAGATTAAACTAACAGGGAGCCCGAAAGATTTGGAACTAGGAGGAACCCAGTTGCAGAACGACTATGATAGGATTTTTCTCAACGTACTTCAGCTTTGCCAACATTGTTCTGTCAATTCTTCATGATGTTTTGCATCAATTTTATATATCAGTAGAGCTCAAACTTTTTACAGCAAGAATTACCTGAAAGAAAATTTGGCTCTCCAAGTACCATCATCATTACCAGCGTTGAAATACTGCATAGATGTGGGCCAAAATGTTCATTATAAAAATGAAATGGTTTTGTTCAGCATCAATATCACTTTCAGTCTGAGTATTACCATTTTACTTGAAACATGGTACTATACATATTGAATAACGGTAATGGAATATTTGACTAAATCTTTGAAAATACAAATGAAATTTGTAAGTAAATATTGAATCGATGTTAAAGCCACTTCCCCAAAAGTGTTCTGTAGAAAATGTAAGCGCTGTTTTTTTGGAAAAATTTGTTGCTTATTGATGTTTTCATTAACATCATTTGTTAATCAAGAACTAGTACCGTATTTTCACGGCTATAAGGCGCACCACATTATAAGGCGCACCACATTATAAGGCGCACCACACTATAAGGCGCACCCTCAATGAATGACACATTTTATTTTATTTTCCATATATAAAGCACACTGGATTATAAGGCGCCCTGTCTATTTTGGAGGAAATTTAAGACTTAAGTGCGCCTTATAGTCATGAAAATATGGTAATTGTAATTCAGTGTGTGTATCAAACTAGTAGTTCCTCACACTCATCAGTACACAAGTGACAAAAAGGGTTATTTTATTATTAGCTTTTATGCAAAGGGGCTACATTTTATCTACACTTATAGATGATGTTACAGTTAAATGGACTATTTGGAAATGTGATTCAATGTTTTCCAAATTCTGGTCGTTTAACTTACTTAGTGCTCTTTTTGCTCTTACAAACAGTGCATCCAAGATAGTCGAGTATCTGCTCAAATTCTGTTCTCCCTACAAACCTCTTACATCTTTCTTTCTATGGCAAAGATTTGTTATCCGATTTGCTTTTAAACACAACCGTTATTTGTTGATGCGATCTTTGCTCCGAAATAGCCCCGAGAAAGACTTCAGCGGTTGCAGCGGCAGTTGATAAACAGAACCCACTGGCCTTGAAATACAAGGCAATTTGCTCAGAGTGATGGTAATAATGGGAAAGGCACCATGATGTTGCCACAGAGCAAGGCAATAGAGGTCCAAACGGAGCCGGTGGTGGAGACAAAGTACGCAGAGGAGGGTGTGTAATCACCCACCCAACAAGGCCCAGTTTTGGTTTGGTGTTCGTGTTGGGGTGGCTGAACATTAACCTGGGGTTAATGTGAAGCAAAATGGAGGTTAGAGCTCAGTGTGCGTAGGGTCAACAAAGGAGGGCTAACTAGCCTGCTGTCAGAAAGGCTGCAAAATACAATGAATACAACAAATGGAAAATTCACTCTCATTCTCTACTTTGAACCTGAGTATCAAAGTGAGCGGAAATAAAGACTTTCACGGATAACGAAAATCCTTTTAGTGAAAGAAAAACGAAAAGCCATCAGAGGGATGAAGGCAGCTAATGACTTTGACGACTGCAGATAATGAAAAAACGAGAGTGGCTAATGTAAGACGGGCTGATGGAGAATCTAAGTCGGTGGTTCTTAACCTTGATGGAGCTACCGAACCCCAGCAATTTCATATGCGCATTCACCGAACCCTACTTTATTGTAAAATAAAATTCAAGATATGTAAATTCCTTGCAGCACTGATTGGCCAAGCAATGTCACGTGATCATCTGCAGCCAATGATGGTCAAGCGGGGCATGTTATCGTAAATAGACATGAGTCGATGTGTCTTGACCTTTGTGGCAGAGGCTCCATCGAACCCCTGAGACCGACTCACCGAACCCAGTTTAAGAACCACTGATCTAAGTATTTGACAATTTGACCACTTTCCTCCCTTTCCTCCATTGTGTGACCCATCGCTGGACCAGGTGTGGTCAGCATCTCCCTCTAGCCCAGGCATCTGGAGAGGCAACGTACGTCACGGAGACAGGTGGATTATAGCAGACAGATACGTCATAAATGTCCTCCTTTGGACTTGAGGCATTGTAAACTGTCGCAGTGAACACATCTTTTGGAGTGAAACCTTAAATCTAGATTTATTTTGCTTGGTCATGCTGGAGCTTGTTGCCTTTTCATGCCAGAGGCTTTCGTAACGACCGTTTGCGTTTGATAGACTCCTTTTGCTATTTGGAGTGAAATATTGTTTTGATAGGTATTATTGGAAGTGCAGTCAGACGATTGATGAACTGAGCAAAAAGAATCCAAATAACCGCGAATCATCAAACCCTATATTTCCAATAATTGTCACTTTTATATTTTTCACAAGTCGATACTGCTGCATTATAAAGCACTACAGCTCTGAAGTGTCGTAAAACTCAGTCTTGTCTCACTCTGTCGGAGCTGTGCAGCATTTTTGTCCTCAAGTGATGAATGTGCACGGATTCTTCTTCCTGATGGGGAAGATATGACAATGTTACATTGACGTATTTTTATGAGATAAGACAGGGCAAGGAAAGTGTTATCTGGAAAACTACCAAAAGTCTTTGCAATGCTTTTCACGCGCAGTCATTTTTTTGTTACATTTGTTTGAATTCAAAGAAACCCATTCAAATGGATCGCTTACTACTTTTACCAAGGTCCTGTTTGTGTATGAATTCATAGATATATATTTGTATACAGGATTTCGATCATTTTGGTGCTTGTAGTTCTTTGACTTTGGCAATTAGGCCTTCAAAGTTCCTTGTAGTTAAAACAAAGCTTCCACACTTAATTTACACCTTGAAGTAAAACTACACCTGTGATTTGATGCAGCTGGGAAAATACACGTGTAATGGTATTTTCACACTTGAGGTAACTCCCTGACAGGCTGCATGGAGCTCATGTGTGAGGTGACACTATGTTTACACTTTCACCACTCAAGTCATTGCCGGATAGATTGTCAATTTATTTAAACTAAAAGGGCTTTCATAGAATGATCATCATGTCATTGGCGTAGCTTGAAGTCCAATCCTTTTTAATTGGGGGGTCGAATGAATGCATGAATGAATGAATGAATGCATTTTGCAGGAGCATCTTGGTTATAATAAGAAGAATAACATTCATTTTATCCAGGTATCTCAAAAGACCAGTAACTGCATCTACACTGCATTGGGAGGATAAACTATTTTCTAATATGTTCTTAAGAAAATTAAAGATCACTTCCGTTTAAAAAAACAAAACAAAATGAATATATGCCAGATAAATATCAACTACATGTTTTTTAGCTGGTCTTTGAACTTGTTCCTCGTTCACTTCCGTGCGGAATACATGATTTACTATGGGCACTTAGAATTAAAGTACTTTTATATAAAACATGTATTTGCTTAAATTTTCTCCAATTAATTTCCAAGGTTGTGCACTCAAAATCCAGCGGACGCTTCAGAGCCATCAAATCCCACATTTCATTTCCACATGCGGGGGTTTATGTTTCAGCCTACACGTTTTAGCTGTGCGTGCACGATTGAGAGGCCGCTTGCTGACATTTCTAATTAGCATCATGGCAGGCGGGATGATTATTGCAATGACAAGAGAGAAACACTTGATACGTGACACTACTTATGAGTGCGTGTTTATGTGTGTGCGCTTTTGAAGCATCGGCTCTCTGGGGTTTGCGTCGGCTGCATCTAGCATAAGTGCATCTGTCCTGGAGAATAAATGGAGCCTGGAGGATGTAAAAAAAAAAAAAAAAATCTTGGTTTCCAACGAGGGAAGCTAGCTTTAATTGAGCTTCTTTGGGGGTGGCGGGGTAGGAAAAAAATCACTTGGACATGGAAAGCGCTTCTGGGCATCACCAGGCTTTGCACTCTGGCCTTTGGAGTCCATACAACCTTGTGATATTGAACCCTGAAAGTGTAAAAATACAAGATTGCACTCATGTATTGCTCTATATATAGAAAACATAGGCATGAATTCTGCTTCAAGGCCAAACACGCTTCGTGACATATTTGTCCAATGTATCGTTTTGATCATAAAACCACCTGCTTCACCCTTTAAACGGTACACTTTATACATGTTTTGTACGTTTTCAATGCCATTTTGTGGCCTTCCGTACTTACAAGTGATGTTCTATTACACTTGTGATGCCATTTTACACATTTTTGATTATAATTGCAAAATATTTCACACATTTGTAGTTTGTGTTTTTTTTTCATGTCATCACAAAAAGTGCCAAGTAAAACCACAAAGCTACGATAGTCAAATTCACTCATTCATGTTCCCTACCGCTCACCATCACAAGGGCGGGGACACCCCTAATAAAATATTATACAAAAGTTCTAATTAACATTGAGCACTTGTGCGCCATGTTGTATATGCCACTTGTACTGGTTACATTACTTTAACTAAAGATCCTCAACTTAATCAGGGTAGCCTTAAAAATGCAGAGACGTCTTGGCGCGATCGGAGGGATTTGGACCCAGTAGCGGGGAAGCAGGAGGGGACGAGACGAACTGAGCTCATGATAGTAACTTTAATGACTCAAAAGCTTTACAAAATAACAAGGACTTGTACATCCCAAAACGAAACAAAACCGGACCATGGAGAAACAGTACCTCTGCAGCAATGTATGCAGTGTCACGCAGGGCGATCCGAAACTGACTACCACTTCCGTGGTGCTTAAATACCCACATCAGGAAGTAATCAAGAATCACTCGCATGTGCTCAAGCCTAACGGCAAGCCAGGAGGGACAAACGAGCTGCTCCTGACAACTCATGTTCCTTAATTGCATTCATTTGATATAAACTAGTTTGCAACAACAATGTGGTGATCAGATAGTAGCTTCTCCTTCTTTTTCAAACACACTTGCGTCTTGACATACAAATTGAATTCAATCGGTGATGACACTTGTATCACAAATTGTCAATGCGTGCTCTTTTACCGCAAGAATATTAACACAAGAGCCAAAAGCGCCTACACTGCCAATTGATTCCTTATCATTGCACGGGGCAGTCTCTCCCACATTTTTAAAACTGGGTATCGCGCTTCAAATGAATTTTCATATCCCATAAATATTGGAATTGGCTGAGAGGGAACACAGGTCAGAATATAAACATTGGCTCGACTCCACTCTTTGTAGTGAGCTGCGGCGAACACCGTCCACCGTGTGCATCTTTTATTCCGGCATGTTCCCCTTCTCTCCTCTCTCACTTCCCCACTGTATGGAGAGAGGATTACAGCGGCATCGCTCGAAACCGCGTCTCTCCTGAAATCCTTCTATCAGCTCCTTCTCCGTGCAACACTTCTGTATTCCTCCAGTGTGGAGAGATCAAATGTCCGCTATTGCGCGGAGAAATACGTTCGGCGGTTCTTAGCTGGCGCTTTAATCCTCGAAAGAGTTGATTCTATTTCTGCCCTCCTGTCAGAGCCAATTATATTTCCCATCTGATCAAAGGTATTTATTTTCCATTTACTGAAGATGACGCTGGGACTTCCTTCTCATACTAATGCAGCAAAGTTATTGAAGCCATAGTTACACGGTGTCAATGAAGTACACCAGAAATAATCCTTCTTTCATGATAGGTTTTACTCAGTTCCGATTCATGAAGCAGAACCCCTGGTTTTATTTGGCATGAAATCTGGTTTTATTGATTTGCTGCTTCACTCATTCTCTGGTTTGCACTTTTTTACTGTTCCAAATCCCTGATTTCCACTGTTTTCCTTTGCAGGTTTTAAGTGGAGTGGAGGAGTGTGTTCCCAGCATGCCTTTAGCCCTGAAGCACCATGTGGCCACTGTGCCAACACCACCAGGCTGGATCCTCGCTTTTGCTCTTTTTCTAGCTCTACAGGTAATGTTTCCTTCAAAGAAGCCTGCACCATGTATTCGTTTTATCACATGATATCATTTCATTCGCCAATAAGACGTGCTCCTGATTAGCTGGCACCCGGCCCAGCGTCCGAGGAAGAAGTTACAAGCAACGGATGGCTGTATAAAATATATTTGATAATTTTGCAGCGCAGCTCCCATGTAAATTAACTAGCCATGGGCAAGGAAATAATTCAACATGCTTTCAAAAGCTCAAGCTGTCAAATACTAATGACCTCAGCCGTGACTGAATTATGCCTCAATCAAACTGAAAATACTGGGGTCATCTATTTAGAACAGTATTCCAGATTAATGTGTAATTTCCCCAAAAGATGACTAGAGAGGCAAAATATCAAATTTTACTTAGCTCATTGCTTGCCATTGACTAAAATAGACATCCAATTCATGTAAACTTGGTGGACTGCCTGTAAATGCTCAAAAACACGTTTTATCCCAGAAATTGTTGTTTTACTGAACAAGAATAACATCAAGTACATTTATGAGTAAAGTGAGGCAAATTATTCAATCATTACATTCTACACCGCATGTTTTTGTGATATTTTCTCAATGTAAAATATGCACTTTGACACAATGAATGTTAGAAAAGACTGGAAAAGACACATTGACAAAATAGCGGTTCACTTGCCTGGTGGACTGGATGCGTGACCGGACGTTTTGTCGAAAGACGTTTGGTCGACCGGACGTTTTGTCGAAAGACGTTTGGTCGACCGGACGTTTGGTCGACCGGACGTTTGGTCGACCGGACATTTGGTCTCTCTCTCTCATGATTATAATTTTGAGAGCTGGTTTCAACAGTAACAACCTGGCGACCAAATGTCCGTTCTACCAAACGTCCGTTCTACCAAACGTCCGTTCTACCAAACGTCCGTTCTACCAAACGTCCGTTCTACCAAATGTCCGGTCGACCAAACGTCCGGTCGACCAAACGTCCGGTCGACCAAACGTCCCGGGACCAAACGTCTTTCGACGAAACGTCCGAGTACCCTGGATGACATAATATCCCAGTAGCCACTAGTATTAATGTGACTATAAAAGGAATTCTACCTCTATTGTTTTTTTTTTTTTTTTTTATTAGTGACTAGGAGACCTTTGCTCAGATTCACGAAACAGTATAAGCAGTGTGGAAAACTATGAATAGAGTAAAGCAATTAGAAACAAAATGGAATAATGGCAGTTTACTCCAGCATTGTGGTTTTCTTTCATAGGGTCCTTCTCATGCTGCTCCTGCTGGAGATAAACAGTTGGTTCGGACCACTCGAGTAAGGAGACAGGTCCCAGATGGCGGTCGCTCCTCAGCCAACCAGACAATGCAGGAGCAACCTTTGGTTTTCAACCACGTCTACAACATCAATGTACCCGTGGAATCTCTTTGCTCAGTCGACCTTGGCACTTTGGCACCACCCGGCCCAGACGATGGTGAGGTTTTCCCATTGATTTAAAAAAATATTTTTTATTTTTGTTGTGGTTGTTTTTGCTCACACACGGATAATAGGGTATTTAACTTCAAGGCCTGTTCTTGAACTGGACGTCACCAAAAGGGCAGCGGGTTATTTGCATGCCAACTCAAAGAGCAGAAATTTGATTTCAAAGAACATTTATTTTTGGTTTGAAGTTAATTGAACCATCTCTCCCATTTGGAACACTGTCAAATTCTGTATGTCATGAAAGGAGGTTGTTGGGTTAGAGCTTTTCAAACCTATTGGGTCCAGAGAGAAAATTTCCATGGATTTATTCACAACCTAGAGGCCAATTAATTTTAGAGATCTTGTAATAGGAGAATTTGCAGAGAAATTGTAATAGCTGCAAAAACAAAGCTGAATTGTTCCATTCTAAAATATATTATATTATGGAAAATTCACTTGCACATGTACATCGTTGTTATTACTTTGTACAATTCGACTTAGTGTGGAAAAAAACACCCCTTTTGTTCTAGGAGTATGCTCATTGTCATTTATTCCTGTAATAAAAGGATTTTTGTTCTAAAATGTAATAACATATTTACGTGATATGCTACATCACAATCATATTAGAGGTTTTAATCGTCCAAAGCTTAGGAGTCATTCATTTTATTTTATTGGTGCTCTGGTCCCTGTATGCAAGTATGAGTCTCAATTACATAATTGCAAATTATTGTTCGGGCTCCCAAACTACTGATGTGCATTACAGAAAGCGAGAGTGAATAAAATAGGCTTTTATTTTTTAAGGCCAACGTGGTGAGCTTGCGTCCCGAGCCTCAGTAGAAGGACCACCAAACCCAGTTGAGCCCACAGAGTACACCGAACAGACAGTGGATGCAGACAGTCAGGTAGGTTTCCTAACCCCAAGGCCTATCAATGACTGTAAATGTAATGCAATGATAAACAAACTAAAAAAATGACCCTTTTTTAGGTGATGTTCACTCACCGTATCAACATCCCCAAAGCGGCGTGCGGTTGTGCGGGGAGTGTCTCGCTCCAGCAGCTCGCCACTAGGGTGGAGATGCTGGAGCGAGAGCTTTCCACTCTCCGAGCTCAATGCGGATCCGGTTGCTGTCGGGAGAACATTGGTCAGTGACTTTGTTGAAACGCGTCTTCCATCTTTGTTATGATATGGTTATTGTAGCTCTCCATATTATAGTCACACCTCGAGTAGTGGTAACTGAGTTTTAATCTGTTTTATTAGTCTGAGTAGCCTTTCCCATGAGGAACCTTAAAAAGAAGCAGTATCTTAAATACACTTGTGGGGGGTGCTGGAGCCAATCCCAGCTAACGATGGGCACTAGGCGGGTTACACCCTGAATTGGTGACAAACAGACCTTCATTAGATTAGATTAGATTAAATTAGATAACTTTATTCATCCCGTATTCGGGAAATGTCACTGTCACAGTAGCAAGAGGGTGAGAATACAGACACAGAAAAAGACATTTTTGACAAGCTTCATTAGATTAGATTAGATTAAATTAGATAACTTTATTCATCCCGCATTCGGGAAATTTCACTGTCACAGTAGCAAGAGGGTGAGAATACAGACACAGGAAAAGACATTTTTGACATAAATAAATAGGTAATAAATAAGTTAATTAATAAATAAGCATGTTTAGATGCTCACTTAGGGGAAATTTAGAGTATTCAAACAGCCTACCCTGTTCTGGGGATGTGGGAGGAAACTGGACTACCCAGAGAAAATCCACACAAGCTCGGGGATAACTGCGAGGCCAACACGCTACCCACTCTACCACCGGGTTGCCCTTTTTTTCCAAAATTGCTGTGTAACATTGCTTCTCTGTCCATGTTTCTCCAGGACATTTCAACTATTTCCCAGGATGCAATGGCCACGGCAGCTTCAGCATGGAGCTCTGTGGCTGCGTATGCGATGTAGGGTGGACCGGTAAAAATTGCTCGGAGCCCCGTTGCCCCGACGACTGCTCGGGTCAGGGCGTTTGCGTGGAAGGAGAGTGCGTGTGCGACCGCGACTTTGCTGGAGAAAACTGCTCCGAGCCCAGATGCCCTCCCGACTGCTCTGGCCGTGGCTTGTGCATCGAGGGAGAGTGCGCATGTGAAGACTCTTTCTCCGGAGAAGATTGCATGGTCGGGAGGTGTGTGAACGACTGCTCGGACCAGGGCATCTGCGTCAACGGATCGTGCCGGTGTCGGCCCGGGTACATCGGGGAGGACTGCTCGCTGGTGTACTGTGCCAACAACTGCAGTAAAAAGGGAATCTGCAAGGATGGATTCTGCGTGTGCCAGGACGGCTTTGCTGGAGATGACTGCAACTCTGGTGAGTTCGCTTACTTTCATCCCCAGTTTCAATTGTTACAGCAATCCATTCATTGCTGGAGCCCATTATATTCGTTACCTACCTAATCACGTGTGATAATTAGTTTTTTGGGCCCATCCCAGTCAAAAGGGTATGGACGTCTTGTGGTAGCCAATTAATTCATGGGTAAATTGCACATAGCAAAACAGGTCCTACAAAAGTTCTTTAGAGAATTTAGTATAAAAACATACAAAAAAGTAAAAGATGAGCCTCCTATACAAGCGTCTTTACCTAATTTTTACAGTCGTGTACTCTTATTATAATATACAACCATTTTAAAAATACTGCGTGACAGTTCTTCTCCTGTTTTTAGTTTCAAACTTCCCCTTTTTGTTAAAAGGCTGAAAAGGCAAAAAAAACCTGTCCAAAAATTGCTGATCTTGCTCAGGATGTTTTGAGACATCCAGAAAACCTCCAAATTACTCCATTTCTGAGGTTGAAAGTTTAACTCTACGTCAGCAAGTACTAGCATCTGTGCACGGTATCAGTCCAGACTTGATTTAACGTGGAAGAAATCCATTCAAATACCCAACGTAGTATGGAAATGTTACACTGGTCGGCCTATCCGAGCCCCGTAGATCACAGTGATGCATTTGATGTTTAGATTAAATAGCGGTAATCACAGAAACCAAGCCCTCACCGGCGTCATTTTTTTTAGGTGCCCGCCTCATTCAAATGCAGGTGGTGTTGTGTGCTACTAGTCGGCCAGCAGAAGGTGTAGAAGCATTCATTTGTCAAACGTCACATTGATCCTGGGAGAGAAGCGTCACATTAGCCGTTGCTGAGTCGGCCTGGGAGCCTCGCGCGTCTTTGTTCAATGTGCCTCCACACCAAATATCACCTACTTTGACATTCGGTTTGGCGGACGTAAACGAAGTGATGGATGAGGAAAGACAGGCGAGACAGGATGACGGTATTCCCGGAGTGATGCTCTATTTATATCCCCAGTCAAGTGGTCGGAATTGATAATAACTTTGCAATTAAATGTTAAACTAGGTAGTGCTTTTTTCCCACTGAATGCCAAAAGAAAGCGGTGCAGCCTGTAAGTTGGCAGGATCAAGTGTTTTACTCTACGAAATGAGATGGAAAGCGGAATGTGTTTCTGGTGGCCTTTAACCTCCCACTATGAGCAATAATGACAGCTGTTAACTTTAAAATGGGATGCTTCAGGCGTGAGATAAGGGGACGTGTACCCTCACATACACATGTATTCATCCGCTGGAGATGGACTTGACCCGAGTGGTGCGATTTTATCTTGACAGCAAAAGCTTTCCACTAAGCACTGAGCAATAAGCACTCGTGCAATAGTACAGAGATAAATAAAAAGTAAAATTCTTTTGAAAGGGATTTGTCGCGCTGCTAAATGAATGTTAAGGATTGGAATGGATGCCAAACATCATGAAAAAGTTCCTATTATCAACCCTCAACCTAACGCCCAACACTCCTCTCTAAATATGTATACGTCTGAACATGATTATCTATCTAAGATACCCAATTCGCGAGGAAGCTCGATAGATTTTGGTAGGTGTACCTGAGGAATCCAATGTTCCCCGAAGGTGAGTGCTAATGATTTATTGACCTTTGTTGTCAGCAAGAGATTTAACCGTCAAGATTTCCGTTGCATAAAATCTTCTCCAGCTGCCCATGATAGAATCCTGATCACATCTAACGAGGTTTTAAGGCTCACCTTCAAATGGTTGCAGCGAGACTTTTGAATGATACGTAAATGGCAAGTCTTCAAATTTTACAAAGATGGTGTCGAGTGTACAACCACCATTTTTATTGGACTTCAGGTCAATGTTAAGGTCATATTTCCAATAGCAATGAACAAAATAATGATCTGACCTGGTAAAGACTTTGATGAAAGAGCAAAACTGCAGTGCTCACTTATCAATGCTGATCTAGTAAATCCAGAGCAGCACCTTGTACACTTTTGCTGGATTTACACCACCCAAGTGCCCAATTCCCATTTAGTGCCCGTGTTATCGGAATGTTTCATCTGTTGTGCGTTTTCTCGTAAACCGTAGCTGATAACGTTTCAAATCACAGAACAACTGACCAATTTTAAGAGCTGTAAAAACATTATAACCGACTGGGATTGAACGAAATGAAAAACAAACAACTAACCATCATGCTAAGCGTGTCCTTTAGGGAGTCTTGCCCATTGAATTTATGACAACATTAGCATTTAAAGTATTCCCCAATTAAATAGTTTTTGAATACCAAACACCCTTAATTTCATTTTTCCTTTGTGCCTAAAACCCTTTTTGGATTCACTAACCTTCTAATGCATAACAAGTTAAAAAAAAAAAAAACAGATCCGCAAGCCACATTCAAATCAGCTAACATTCCATTTTCTTCTTTTTCCAATCTCCTCTTGAACAATGTCAAATGAAATGATCTAAACTTGTCCTGTTCTTGGATTGGATTGGATTGGATTGCACTGGCTCAGTATGTTCACACCTTGGAAGAATCATTCGCGTTCTTGTCTTCAAATGGCCTTGTACAGTGTATCATCTTGGAATTGTTTTTCATCTGTCACTGATGATGCAATTTTACGGAATTGTTATTGCCTTCATGAAAAGGATGGCGCTCCGGCTGTTTGAAATATGTCTACGTCCCAAGAGTCCTCCACTCTACTCGTGCAGATTGACTGCTACAAAGTGACCAATATGCTAAACAGCCCGTGGCCAGCTGTCAATGGGTAGCTGAAAAGGCCACTAAAGTATCCAAAGGCTTCCTGTGGAGGATTCAGCACTATTGTAAAGTTCAATATCAGAGGACTGCAGAGAAGATGATGAGGCGATGCCATTTGCTGCTCCATCCAGCTCTCCAAATGCTGCGTTAGTCTATTCATCTTGTGTCCTTCACTTCAGCCTGCCGCCTCCTCCCCTCTTATCTTCTCTCTGAGATGGCATTGGTCTCCTAATTTCACCAACTCACGGCATCCTGTGTTTAGTCTTCTCCGCCGTGCCTTTCACCCGTCTCCCTTCGTTCACCCCGGCCGTTTTCGGCCGAATGAATTGTAAACACTCTTGTTTATGCAGGAGCAATTTAAATTCAACACCACTTCCCGATGCGTGACTTGACTTTCCTATTGCCTCTTCAACCTGGATGGAGTATGCTCTTTCTCTACCACTTGTGGCAGGGCCTTTAATTTTCAGGCCATGGAAGAATAAAAAAAATTAAACTAAAAATTTGAGACGTTGGCTTATTTAGAACTTTGAAACGTTTTTTTTCTTCAAAACATTTGGGATTTAATGCGAAGAACTTCATTCTACGATATGAGTTAAAAGTGTGCCTATCTTTAAGGGAACTATAATACTCTTGTGCAATAGTTGCTAAAAATATAATCATTCACTGGTAGGTGTGATGTTAAGGATAAAGACTAAAGAGGTAAAAGTCATTTAAATATTGCAATATCATTCTCCCAATGTATCCCTTTTATACATTTTTCTTCTCCTTATTCTTTAGGAGAATAAAATACAAATTTGTTCTTAGAATCCTTGGGGTATTTGTCTTTTCTTCTTAAAGACAATACTCAACGATGGTATGGCATTTTGGTCTTGAATCTGTATGCATTTAGCAATGCAATAAATGTGATATTCTACATTCCTTTGTGTGCCGGTTAACAACAAACCTACTTTTGTTTCCTTTGTGCGCAGCGGATTGGGTGGGAGCCAATTTTGTTATGGCGAATTGATCTCGTGCACACAACAATGCTCATTTGGGCCTCTCACTTTCATGAACTTAAATGTAACACACATTTTAATCATTCATTTTTCTGGCAGGTTTTGGGCTCAGGTTTATTTTACATTCCTTATCCCACTGTTTTGTGATTGGAACAGAATGTTCATTAGAACACATTTTTCAATAATAATTGGACATAGGCTTTGTCATCATCATTTACTCGACAAAAAGCCTAATTGTCATCATACCCAGCAATTGCGTAGTGCTTCTCCACAAGGTGCGCTTTCCCGGCAAAGAAAAAAAAACGGATCACTTTCCTCCCACTGTCTCCTCACTTACCTTCAGTCAGCCAGTAGGAGGCAGATCACCGCCCAACGTCTTTCATGTTACCTCACCCTGAAGTTATTACACAGAAGGGATTGTGTGTCGTTCTACCGCAAGTTTAGAGTCCTGATGGATGTGGGAAAAAACTGTCCTTAAGCCTATTTGTCCATACTTTGTCAGATGTGTAGCGTCTGCCAGAGGGCAGCAGCTGGAACAGGTTGTGACCAGGGTGGTATGGGTCCCCGACAATGTCCCCGGCACTGCTGAGGTAACGAGGGCTGGCAATGTCTTCAAGCTTCAAGCTCTGCGATCTAATAACAGTTCTCGCGATGTTTTCTACCAATTATTTTACATTGGAATTTACTTTTGTGTCAAGATTTAGACTGAATTTACTGGTTCTTCCTCTACAGTCGCACCTGCCATGAACCTGAAAGTCCGTGGAGTAACGGATAGAGACGTTGAACTAGAGTGGGAAGGTTCTGTGGTCCTGACGGATTTTCTCGTGACATACACTCCGAGCAGCCCGGGAGGTAAATCCTAAATATAATAGAATATCTTGACGTTAAGCTAAATGATGAAAAAGATCAACCCTGTGTATTATTTCTATCCTTAAGGTGTCCAACTAGAAATACGACTGGCGGGCAATACCACATCATGGACGATCTCAGACCTTGATGCGGGCATGGAGTATAACATCAATGTTTTTGCTGTCATTAATAACAGCATCAGTGTTCCAGCCAGCATTAGTGTGGCAACTTGTAAGTATGTCATCATATTTTATGGATTTTTATTTGGAATGCATGAGGTAAACAAAGGTACAGACAGTGTGAGAATATCACCTGCTCCTACTGTTCTTATTTCCTCCCTCCCAAACATGCTGTCATAATACACGCACACACTATTTTTGCATCTACACTGACAGAAATAGGAGACTACCGTTTTTTATGAATATGTAATGGGAAAGCACAAAAGTATATATTTTTATTTTTCAGTTTTCTTATCCAAATCCATTATAGTTCAACGTTTTTGTTTTATTTTTAAAGTAATGCAAAAAAGAGAAAAAATAAGGTATAAAAACAAGATATTTCTAAGCTACCGTCTTGTTGAAAATAAGACATTTTCCCAAATGGTCTCTAAAATAATTCTAATATGACGACGGAAAATTAGTTGTGAAATTGACTTTTAAAATCAGACTGATCTTTTTCAAGCAAACAATGGAAGCTGACATAGAGCAAAAAAATAAGGGTTATTTGGTATTTTCTCTTATCTAGATCGACTTGCGTTCATATCAATTGTATTTCCAGTGGATAGGTGTGTGTGTGTATATATATATATATATATATATATATATATATATATATATATATATATATATATACATACATATATATATATATATATATATATATATATATATATATATATATATATATATATATATATATATATATATATATATATATATATATATATTTCTACCACATTCTTGCATCGATAAAGAACACCTGGGGCCAACACAATATTTCTTTTTTTCTCCAAATTAAGCCCAGAATGTATTAAATGTGGCACTTTTGATTCATACCTGGAAGTGACTGAGCACGTTGAGTACTCAAGAATGAGTGCTTTGGAAAATGGATGTCCTCAAAAAGGGGTTCAGCTGCCCTCTGTTAAGTTTGAGCGGAATTGGAACGGGAAATGGACACGTGCAGGAAGCCAGGCGGGCGCGAATAAGGTTCTTCAATGAACATAAACTTGTTACTTGAGCCTTCAAGGAGAAGGGTTAGGATTGGCTGAGGCAAAAGAGGGCAGACCACAACGGGTTAAACAAGACAAGCCACACAGAGGCAAAACACATGATAATCAAAATCCCCAAATAATTCAATCCTAACACTCCCCTATATTCAAAAAGTAAATCGGAGAAAACCGAAGACCCTCATTTAAAAAATAGGAGTGGAAAGGTTTACCAATCTATTAGATGAAATGCCATTTAGAAATGAAAGGCAAGGGAATGACAAAATCCATTCACCAGGGAAATGTTAAATATTGGACACCTTCAGCATGTGATGGATGTGATTTATGGGCCACGTGGGTCACTGAAACAAAATAATACATCTACCACTTCCTCGCCAGACCTCTCCAATCCTGATGGTTTAGTCTTCAAATCCATCACCGAGACATCCGTTGAGGTCCAGTGGAAACCTTCCTACTATTCCTTCGATGGCTGGGAGATCAGCTTCATCCCCAAGGTACCGTAGTATTGAATTAAAAGCATTTTATGTATTGTCATTATACCAGTACAACATACTACTACTCTATTTTGAGGGGGCAATGTTAAAACTGCTAGCAGGATTTGAATGCATTTAATTATTTGGCCGATGGAGAATATTCTACGATAGTTTGAGGGTTGTGTCTGCCAGTGCATGAGGTGTTATTGATGCCCTGTCAGTCACACCTTGTACCTCTCAGGAGGGTTCCTCCTCTACTGTCCACTTTTAAGGTCATTCTGACAGTTTTGCCTGATATGACAAAAAAAAGGATTTTCTTTCTGACAATGGCAAACTTCCCAAACAAGTTGGATGTCCTTGTCACAAACAGAAAGGCAGGGAGGGGGTCTTAATGAGGATCTTGAGATTTCTGAAAAATAACACCATCATTAAAATGAGCCATGCATCCATGGTGTATTAGAAAGAAAAATATACAAAGCATTGGTGTGTTTTGAATTAGGCTGCCGGATTGTGGGAAGCTTATTGGCTATTAAAAGGATGATCCAGTAAACCCCATTGAGAGCATAACCCTTTGTTAAACCCAAGTCAGACCGGGTTCAAAGGCAGTAATCAAAAACCTCTCTCCTTCTAAATCTGGGGGTAAACTCAGGTACTCTAGCCACTTTAATCTCAGCCCTTTCCCTGTAATTGGTTTTCTCCTTTAAGGTCTCCTCTGGGTGAGATGCGCTTCGGTTTGACCAGTTTCCAAGCTTGAAATGTGACAACCAGACCTTTTTTTTGTTTTTCTGTTAACCTCTTTTGAGTGTTGGATGTTTCCTAATCAAAACACAGTCCTTTCTAATGTGATTTTATTGCTTTTAGCCCTCCCGCCTGCATTCTCCCCATCCGGTTTTTCATGGTGCTGCGCTTCTTTCTTTGTTTTTAGCAACATCCAACGCCTCACTCGTTCCTCCATCCCCATTTTTTTCCTCTCCATTTTCCACCTTCCTGCTGTAATGGTCAAACTGCTGCCTATCCCCAAATGTAACCTCCATCCTCCTTCACCGCTTTTGCTTTCCTCTTTTCCCCGCAAGCGGTTCTCACTCCCCACCCACCCACCAGCGGTCTTCCAGCAATTCTGCAGCCGCCAGGGGAAATCACATTAGGAGTTTGAAGTCCTGCCCCCCTTCCCTGGATTTAATCCAGCAATGAGAGGATTGGGAATTTTGACAATCTCCTAATGGAAATATGCTTGATTCGTATTTTTTTTTAAAAAGGACATATAGCAGGCAGAATCAGGGTTTTTGTACATCATGTGTGACAGTTATTAAAAGTGATTTATACAAAATCTAATACACTTCCAATACAAACTAATGTACTATATTGATGGAGATTGCCATCCAATTCATTTAAACTCAGAAGACTGTCCGCCCATAGACGTCCAATCCATAATTAACTTGACATGAACATGTGAAAAAAATTAGAAATGAGTTTGCCGGCCTCGTTACAGCACAGCACAAAAGAGGGGAAAAAAAGTAAATGAAAACACTCTAGTAAAATAACCTTTAAATCACTGTGTATTTTTATAGTGCAGGGGTGTCAGACTCTGGTTGGTTCGCGGGCTGCGTTAACGTCAACTCGATTTCATGTGGGCCGGACCATTTTAGATATAACATTTAGATTTTTTTTAATAAATGATTTAAAAGAACTGGGTTAAAAGCCCTGAATATTCATTTTTTATAGATCTAAAACAATGTTTATTTTAGCTTTTTTAAAATATATTTTTAGATTTTACAAAATGATTTTTGAACTAAAAATACAGAAAAAAATGGATTAAAAAATTACAATTATTGATTTGAAAGGGGGAAAATCAGGAAATTTAATATACATCTATACTCTTCATTTTAATTTGATCCTAAAACAGAAAGTCAGCACTCATGATTTACTTTCCCGGGCCACACAAAATGATGCGGTGGGCCAGATTTGGCCCCCGGGCCGCCACTTTGACACGTGCTATAGTGGATTATTAAGAAATCAAAATATATAATAACTGTTTTTTGGGGGAGAGTGAGGCTCCTAAATGAGGCACTCTATATATCCTAATGTTTTGCTGATAATTTCAAGCCCTTTTGAAAACATTACTAAGATTACAAAAGGCATGGTGTAATGTTTGCATTATGTAACGCCTTTTTGCAGATGAAGTTGCGTTAAATGAGGCTTGCGGCTTAAACACAGCTCATATTTCTTGTGACTCATCCCGTCATCCTTGAAAAGGAGGAAATAGCGTGCGGGTACTTGGCAGCATCTTGTTTCCTGTACATCACAACAGCTTGTGATGCATATGCATCATGTTAAAGCTGACGGAGGGATGTAAAACTTTGAAAGTTCAAAGGCCTTTAATTGTTTTTTTTGTTATCTCTGTAATTGCGTGGTCTTGTTTTCCAGTTTTATGAATGTTTGCAAAAGAAACTTATTTTGCTCTCCATAAAAAGTCTGGGTTTATAATGACAGGGACTGCAGTTTAAAAGACAACAATACAAATGGTTTGTATTTTATAGGAGACTGGCAGAAATGAGTGGTATTTCCATTCATTTGGTAAGATAATTAAAGATGTCAGTGTTTTTGAGTTACTATGTCTGTGGTTATAGAACAGATGAAATTTCTGTATTGTGCTTGGAAGAAGAACTACAACTACCTAAAATACATGCAAACACAATGAAATTCCGCCATGGCTTGAATATATTTTTGGCGGAACGTTAATGTTATGCATTTGAAACAGCATTTTGTTTGATAGGTTACAAAATTGCACATAAAGTACAAGTTCTGTACAAACTCAACATCAACGTTAAAGCATTTGCATCTGTCCAGCGTCTAAGATGGTGTCAAAGGAGCAACAAATTCCATTATTATTGTTTTTATTGCATACAAATTCAGACTGTTCAAATTGTTTCTATTTCCCGGAAAGCGGGCAAAATATCGCTACGTAAAGTTCATTTCAAATGTCATTGAATGTGTTTGTGAACACACTTTTAACTTTTTCTTTCTGACAGAACTCTGACCTTAAAACTCGTTGTACTGGTCTATGATTCTGAACTGTATTGCAGCACATTAACAAAACACATTGCGCTTTTTAAACAAAAGTATCCAAGGCTGACCTTTCTCTTTAATAGATGAACAAAACATGCTGCCTTTAGAGTCAACAAAATCTCCCTCGCACAAAAAAAAAACAATCATTCATGAATATGTCTCTTCCATTGAGTCAAATGACATGGGCACAATACAACTTTAATTTTCCTTTTGATTATGAAAGTGGGATGCTGCGTTAACAAGCACACTGGAACCAAAAATGGCTGTCCTCATTGTTATGTAGTATTATTTTAGATCACTCAGCTTCGTCTGCCTGAGACTGGGCGCAGCTTGTCATTGGAATATCACGGATGTTGTTGCACGACATCTTGGCAATGAAGCTTGAAGTGATTAATTTAGTCAGATTATAAATGTAATTATGCCTTTTACATGGTGGAACATGAGCCTTCATCTGACGGGCCTTTGGGAAGGCGTTGCAGGTGTAACATCTGTCTGTCAGAAGGGAGTGGATGTGCAACTTTGCCTCCAGCTGGGAGTGTAGTAATAATAGTGTTGTATAGAAGAGGGATTCTCAAGCACTGTCCCGCTGAGCATGAGAGGGCCATGAAAAATGATCACATTATACTTTGGTCTAAAAAAAGCTCATCAACTCACTTCAGCGCCTAGGTGCCAGCAGATGGTGGCAATGCAGTTCTGTTATGAAAATGAATCACCCAAATTCTATAAATGGAGGAATTTAAGAAAAAAAGGGACTTTATTAATTGATGTTTCTTATTTTTTTGTTTATTTTCTTTTGAAAAATCAATGATGCACAAAGTATTCATTGGCCTCAGACAATTTTTTTTTTTGGTCCACCCCAATTATATTTTGTTTTCTACCCTTAGGACAATGACGGTGGGATGACGGCCCAGTTGCCCAGCACCATCACCTCCTTTGTACAAACTGGTCTGAGACCAGGAGAGGAGTACACGGTGAACCTGGTGGCGCTCAGAGACCAAGGTCGCAGCCAGCCCGTTACAGCTACTGTCACAACATGTAGGTACTAAATCTCATGCACAGAACTTTTCACAATATTGTAGCTGTCAGGCTCTTTAACAAAACAAATGGTTGAGTGTTAAGACCTACTATATGCATGCATGTACATCTATGTGTATGTATGTATATATATGCTTATATATATGTATGTGCACACGTATGTGTATATGTATGTGTATATATATATATATATATATATATATATATATATATATATATATATATATATATATATATATATATATATATATTTCAGCAACACACTTATTTATTTATATACTTATTCATGTATTTATTTATTAACTTACTTATTACCTATCTATTTATGTCTAAAATGCCTTTCCTATTTCTGCATCCTCACCCTCTTGCTACTGTGACAACGAAATTTCCCGTATACGGGATGAATAAAGTTATCCAATCCAAACCAATCCAATCCAATATACACACAATTCATTGACATAACTTTTTGGGGCACTTAGTATGTTGTCAACATAATTGCGACACCTATTGATGACAGTATGTTTACGTACAGTGCAACAATGAACCATTTACCTAGGAGACAAGACGGCGGCGCCAATTTATAAGAAACTCATTTGACTCATTGGCTGCCATTGACGTTGAATTGCTGCCAACCCTACTAGTCCAAATGGATTGGACACCTAGCGGCCTCAAAGGCACTCGGGATTGTAACTTTGATCTCATAACTGTGAGGCGAGCACGCTAAAAATACATTGAAATACTGTATAGAATAAATATAAGAAGAATGTAATAGTATTTAAATTATTTCATCCAGAATACATTTCACAGTATCTATCCAGCTACAAATCACATTCGATATCGGCAAATGTAGTTTCATATCAATATGTAATGTTATACACATTGACTGATGAGCTGCTGCTGTCTCAGTGATGTATCGCCGTGCTCTTCATGAATGCATCTCTAATAGATTTGATTCAGTTGTTCAAGTTGCTCATCCCGTGTCTGTACTCCAAACACTATCAATATTCTGTCAAGACTTTGTTCAAGTTATGAGTCGTAATTAAGCAGTTTCATAATTCATGCCGCTGCTCATTAATATTTTACCACTGCGGGAAGACACCTGATTGGTTCACGTAAGAAGGTTAAGGCAAATTTGAAGGCGCTCAGTTATTCATGAGAAAGATTTATTCTTCCTCTGAGACTGAAGTATGATGAGGTGTCCAAGGGAGAAACCAGAGGGTTGCTTCTTGGCTCTTGTCTTCAACGGGCGCTTTTTCTAGGACGAGGCCCAAGGGCCCAATTGTGATTACATCAAGCAAGAAGGTGGACTACAATATGTCAAACTTGAATGTAGGACTTATTCCACCCAGAAAGTGAAAAGAAAAAGAGCTTGCTTCCCTTTTTGCACATTGTATGAATCACAGCATTCCCTCGAGTTGCCTCCCAGGTCAACAAGACACAAGAATAAAATAAATAAATATATCAAAATGTCATCTTGGCATTGAATGTGTGTCTCAAATTGACACTTTGGAAAAGGTTTGCTGCATTTCCCAAAATGCTGCATCAGTCTTTATAAAGTTAGGTGTTATATATCAATATCAGTGAACAAAAGTAAACTCACGTTGAGTAATATTTTACTACTTCATTATTTATTATAGTAATATTTTATTTTTATAATTTATTTATTGGCCAGGTGGTGGATGAGTGGTTAATTCACTGTCTCCGAAATGTGAGTTTCACTAACATTCAGATAGGGGTTTGCCATTTGAACTGTACATGAATTAAGTTTCTTGATTATAATTATGAAATATATGGTAAATGAGTAACAGCCTTACCAAATTTTTTAAATGACAAATAAAATGATTTTTTTAGATGTATATCTAGATAGTACATGTATACAATACACTGTACTGTGTAAATATCACCAAAACCTAACATTTCTAGGTTTAAAGAAAAAATGCTTTATTAGGTGACTCAGTTTATTGTTGTATTTTCTAAAATTGAGATAAAAAAAATACTAATAATTAAAGCAATTCCAGAACTGCAGTTTGGCTTCAATAATTTCCACTCTTTAACCCAATTACTACAATCAAGCACCTAATAGTTGGTGCAAATGTCACCAAATGCCAACTGTGTTTAATTGAATTGGCACCAATGTCTTTGTTTCGCAGTGATTGACGGACCCACTCAGCTGGTTGTGCGAGATGTGTCCGACACGGTAGCGTTCTTGGAGTGGATGCCGCCGAAAGCCAAAATTGATCAGATTGTGTTGCGTTACGGCCTCGTGTCAGGCGAGGGCCCGCGCACTACATTTCGCCTTCAGCCCACACTCAGCCAGTACACCTTGCAGGTGAGTTTGAGGCATGTTTATGGTCAATCTGATGTATAAATAGGTACTAGTACCCCTTGTGGCTTTTTTAAAACAATGTTAAGCAAAGGTCTGCTTTTATTTTCAATTGGGCTAACCAAGTATTTACATGAGCAAGTATTAATACTACTCGATAGTTTGGATTTGGGTTTGTTTTGTTGTTGGTGTCGTTTTCTTCAGAAAACTGCTCAAATTTATTAATTCATTAAATGCTACTTCTGACGTCAAATTTATTTATCCGGAGTGAAATCTAGGGCAATTGAGTTCAACATTAAACTATTATTCTGTGTGATGACTTGAATACAATTTTTAATATAGCATTCTGACTGTCACTTGATTTTACTATTATCGATGAAGACCACAAAATAGGCTTTGCCCCAGTGGTTAGAATTACTGAATTCACTTTGAGATGAAAAGAAAAGTGTAAAATGTGTAAACATGAGAACAAATCTATTCATGCTCTTAAATGCTCAATTACATGAAAGGCATCACTCAAGGTTCAAACCTTGAGGAATATATGGTAATAAACATGAGCTCTTTTGAATTATTAAAATACATACCAATATTTTAACCAATGATGCAAAGAAACATTATTTTGTGTTTGGTCCCCGGGCGTTTGGTCGACCGGACGTTTGGTCGACCGGACGTTTGGTCGAACGGACGTTTGGTCGAACGGACGTTTGGTCGAACGGACGTTTGGTCGCTGGGTTGTTACTGTTGAAACTAGCTCTCAAAATTATAATCATGAGAGAGAGAGAGAGTGAGTTTAACATCTAAATATCTAATATCAAAATATCAACAGTAAACTCTCTGTCATAATTTGACAGCGAGCGAACCCGGCGACCAAACGTCCGTTCTACCAAACGTCTGTTCTACCAAACGTCTGCTCTACCAAACGTCCGGTCGACCAAACGTCTTTCGACGAAACGTCCGGTCACGCCATACCAATATTTTAACCAGTGATGCAAAGAAACATGATTTTGTGGAACATTTATTGTGAAACATAAACATGTAAAATGATCTTTGCTATGTGGTTTAAAGTGAAATATGCCTCTTGTGATAAAGGTTCGCACGTACCTGTTTTAAAATCACCAATCTTACCTTCTTTATCGGGAAGGTCCTGCGTCCAGCTTCCACTTACGAGGTGTCTGTGGGCGGCGTGAGGAACGGAAATGCAAGCGGATCTATTTCCATCGAATTTACAACCGGTGAGGGCTGACAGCAAGCAGATGTGGTAATCATGCTGCATGCTATCCCGAGTCTGCCTTTCGGGAATAGCACTGTTCATGACATATGGACCTCGTGTACTCTGCCTTCCAAGGTCATTTGACAGACTCCGGTGAAGTTTACACCCCGAATGTTATGCCGCATTGATCTGTTTTGGATATTGACCTATTAATTATTCAAATGTACTGCATGTTTTCTGATGACATTGCTGATATCTGCTTGTTCAACCCCCCTGAGAATTGGTCTCCGTCTCCCCAACGTTGTCAGCTTTATCGTTCTTCTCAGAGATCGACGCCCCCAAGAACCTGCGTCTACTCTCCAAGACCTCCACCACTTTGGAGCTGGAATGGGACAACAGTGAGGCTCAGGTAATATGAGTGAGAGTACAAAAGTATGTGCCTGTGATAGGTTAACCAATGGGCATTTCCAAATACACGCCCCAAAGAAACAGACATCTGACACATAGCTGGGTTCTTGCAAGAGAGAATCGATCCACATGCGTCCTCGGTCAAGATCAATTCTGTCCACTCGATGTCTCTCTTGCTAATTTGTTTCATAAGATTTAACAACATGCATCACAGAAATCTAAACAATTGAGAGTCTCATAACAATTTACAGTCCTCCAAATCTTCCCAAGAGAGTTTTGATGTGAACCATCTTCAGAAGCTGATGCTTCTCAAAACAATTTACAGTTCTCTTGATGTGAACCATAGTCTCGAGAAGTCCAGGTGCAAAAGGGGAGTGACCTTTAAGTTGATTTGGTTAACTTTGTAGCGAGCATTACTCTTGCAAGAGATGTATTAAAATGCCTTTTGATAATGTCAATAACTCTAAAAATAAAGCAAAGCGTTCTTCATTGCAAGCACATATATATAATGATTAATATTCAAGCACATTTATAATAATGATTAATATTCCTAATAAAGCAAAGTGTTCTTCATTGCAAGCACATTTATAATAATGATTACCCTAACAGCCTAGATTGATATGCACTATGTACAGCAAAAATTAAAATTTTTAGAATGTGTCATCCTAATCTTCAAAACCCCAAGCTTTTTATCAGCTATCGATCTGATGAAAATCAATTGATATGACTCCAAATTTACAGGCATATCTGTAATTTCCATCATTAAATATCCTAGAATTCTGCAGAGTGCAAACAAAGCGTAAATAAAGAAGTTGGCGCAGCAGTAACTGAGAGCACAATCTGTTGGAAATAAATTTCCTGAAGGAAATCATGTCTATGAAATGGATTGCCGTCATTAAACCTTAAACTCTTTAGTTTTTGAGTAATTAATGTTTCAGTTTTTCCAGGGATGGATTAATACTCTGTCTATGCTGCTGTAACGGTGAAAAATGTTCATCAGACAATAAGATAGTTAATCATAACTGAAAGTCAAAGGTGATTTGTGGTGTACTTTTATTTAAATACTTTTTATACTTTACCACTGCAGTTACATGGCAGAGGTTCGCATGTAGTTCTGGAGATTTCTCCTAAATAGGGTAATTTTATAGCATTAAAACTAAATTCGGACATAGTACACTTATGTAATTTACTGACTCCCCTTTTCACTTAGGTTCCTAAATTATTGAACATGATTTATTAATGATAAAGTGTTACTAGAATAATCAAAAGATATTTTGGGACTGCAGAATCAATTAAAAATTTAAAAAGGACAACACAAACAAAAGATTTATTTGGTTGCATCATTCAACACTATTAAAGCACTCCTGGGACCCACCCATTTGTTTACAAGTGATTAAAAAAAATAAACTCCACAATATGTCCCCCTTTGAGAAGGTTTCGCTGTATCCGATACCATATAATTTTGTGACTATATCCGTGTTGGCTGTGAATGTTCTTTAAACTGAAAATAAACATTAAGAGTGGTCAATAGTTTTAATATCCCTAATTATGTGTACGCATAGGTGGAAGCCTACCAAGTGGTATACAGCACGCTGGCAGGTGATCAATACGAAAAAGTAATTGTACCAAGAAATGAGGGAGCCACCACCAAGACAACTCTCATTGGTAAGTGTATAGATAACTTGTCATCCATCAACAAACCAAATGATTTCACTTAGATTTTTTCCCCTTTATAACTGCATATCCACTTTGCACTGAGGTAAATCTTCCACATGGCAAGATGCTGTCTATTGCTTGCCCGCCCCGTAATTGCATTTCTCCAAATTCATGTTGTCCTGTGGGCGTATTAGGAGCAAGAAAATTGCAAGTGTTTATTTTTCTGTGCAATCGATAATTTGATGTGTTTCCTAAAAACAACCTCGCTCCGAGTCTTTTCATTCCGTCTTATTTGGGGCTGATTTCAGATGTTTTTTTTTCAGATCTGGTGCCTGGCACAGAATATGGTATTGGTATTTCTGGTATGAAAGGCGACAACCAAAGTACATCGGCCACGATGAACGCCAGAACGGGTTAGCGACTTTTCTCTCTTTAGTGTGAAAAAAGTACTAATATCCAATTTGTATTTTCATGCCTTACCAGTTAGTGTGCGCTGTATAAAATTCATGTCAGAAGCCGAAAGTTTTATACACACTTGGTAATGTTAGCAGGATTAGATGGTCACAATTATAATGGACGCGGATATAGGCAAACCGTGAAAGCTCAATTTGACGATGTAGCAAAAATTGATAGAATTGATAGGCAATTTTACCACATTTTGTTTTTGCCTCTCCATATTGTCAGGTCTGGATGTGCCTATGGATCTAACCGTGACAGCATCTACAGACAACACCATCACCCTGGTGTGGGGCATAGTCCAGGGCCCCATTGATTTATATAAGGTCACCTTCACATCTTCCTCAGGCGTGACGACTGAGGTGAATGAGAATGGAAAACGCAAATATTAAGGATGTACTGTTGTGCAAATATTCAGATATACGTGTTGGCATTGTATTTGATTCCAGTTTTCTTTGTTTTTTTTTAAGTTGACTGTGCCTAGAGATGAAACTACCACCACTTTGACAGAGTTGGAGCCCGGAACGGAATATACCATCACAGTGGCAGCAAAGAGAGGGAGACAGCAGAGCAATGTGGCCTCCATAGATGCATTTACAGGTAGAAGTAAAGCTTTTTTTTGTTTAAAAAAAAAATGCAAGTCATAGTTAATATTGTCATCAGAAATTTAGGCCAACAAAACGTCATCCCCAAATAAGGTGAAATTGCCCATTCTAATAGACACGCATGCCCACAAACACTTATAGTATCTTTTTTTTTTTAAAGATCTGTAATACGCCGCCAGTTCTAGCTTTAGATTATCGTTATGGGTCATCTACAAATGCAGTATTAATCAGATTATTTCGCTTTAAATAGTAAAAAATAATAAAACTCCTTTTCCAAAGAAGAAAATGTGACCGGACAACAACAACAAAAAATACTGAGGTAATTATTTTGGGCTAATAGGGTTTTTGCTAATAGGAAAGCAAAAAAAAAAAACGCTGTAATTCAGCCCGTTCACTGTAATTGAGTTTCTGTCAACCAAACCAGGCAGCAGAGGTTTTTTAAAAACCACAAAATATTTATATGATAGAATTTAAGGATCCAGTGGAGACTGGTTGTGAATTTTCTGAATAAAAGGTGAGTCACTCTGTATTTTTTTTAATTTAATCACAGTTCAAGGACAATATAAGTAGAGCTAATGAGTTCATTATTTGTGATGGGGCTCTTTTAACTTGCATGTTTATTTCCTCACTCACACAATCATTCCCTCATCTTCTGCCTTGTTCTTTTCATTCATATGTTCAATCATAATCCTTCCTGATGAATTTTCAGTCCACTTACGACAGCAGTGATTTCGTAGTTCCAAAAGTAACTCGATGTGACGTTTCACAGTCAAAACGCTGCACTTCCATCCGTCATCCCTGCCTTGATCCATTCGTTCCTCACCACGGCAATTGCACTTATTGTCATCTTTAACATCATCTTACTGGTAGGACTTCATTTCATTTCTTCTGCAAATAATACTGCTCTAACCATTGGGCATGGACAAGATGACAGGTTGATAAGATGGAAGATAAGGGGATGAAAAAGTTAATTGGATGTCATCCTTTCATCGACTTCTAAAGTAACATCTAATTATCTGTACCCTGGAGAGCTCATCTTAAACGAAAGCATGGGATATTCACTTGAAATGCCGCTTCAAAAGCTTGATTTTTAAGTTTGATCAAGCGTAAATAGCTGTCAGCTGCACAAGTATATAACCTTCAATTTAACTTTACAATAAATATAATGTGTGCTGACTGCAAAAAGTCCAAAATCTCTCCATGGGACTTTTTGCTTCATGTTCATTCATTCAATTCCTCTTTAGCTGTCCAAGTCATACGGCTCGACAGCAACATCTGCTCCCATCATCTCTTTTTTCCATTTTCTTTTCATGATCAATCCTATCACAACTTCATCTTTATGGCACATCATCCAATTAGCCTCTGCTCTGTACCAGCGATTAAATCATCACATCTTCGTGACTTTCTGGTCTGCCGGATCAAAATCTCACCCAAGGCTAATTTTGCCCTCCGCGTCCTTCCATCCATCACCACCAAGGTTTCTTTCTCCATTTCCATCTTTGACGACACCTTTTATTTATTTCTCCGCTCTGCCCCGCCGTCAGCTCGACTCGCAGACTCCCTCTCGACGTTTAATCCATATTCCTGCAGGGATCAGGCCCGTTTCCCACCTCTACTTGTCCGAGGTGACTTCCGACTCGGTGCTGGCGGCGTGGAGCTCGCCAGCACCGCCCGCTGACGTCTTCATCCTCAGCTACAGCTCTGCTGACGGCACCGACACCTCTAAGGTGACCCTGGACGGCTCCAAAACGAGGTCGCTGGTGCAAGGGCTGCTTCCCTCCACTCAGTACACCGTCAGCCTGATCACAATACAGGGAGATGTCACCTCTGAGCCTATTATGGCATCACTCACAACAGGTTAGCGGCCCGATTGGATGGGGGGAAAAAGCCCATAAAAAGAATGAACTCAATGATTACATTTGGTCTTATGTAAAACAGAATTAACCTCCCGCAACAATGCAAGCTGTCGATGAACTAGAGCTCAACACCGTTTGTTAAAACACACCTGCAATTTGCATAGAAATAATGCAGTATTTTATGTTGCTATGTGCTGGGCCTCAGATTCATTGAAGATCCATATTTATTAGGTTGAAGACTATTGACGTGAATATGAATCATTGTCTGTGTATAAAGTATGTCTTATGCATTCTGAGATGGACGGATGACCCTATAGAAAATTTTGGGATTAATGGCGGATCATGGATAATAAGCAGATTCTCAGCAATATTTGGTGGCCACATTTTAAAAATAAACTGCTTACGTCCATATCTCTTCAGAATTGAATAGATAGACCACCGTAAGAAGGAAGTTTATGTTACGATCGCGCCGCTGCGTCGTGGCGCGATCGGGGAGATTCTGACCCAGTTGCGGGGAAGCAAGGGGAGGCGAGGCGTGTAGTTCTCATGACAGTAGCTTTAATGACTCAAAAGCTTTACAAAATAACAAGGGCTTGTATATCCCAAAACGTAACAGAACCGGAGTATGGGGAATAATACCTTGTAGCAATGTATGCTGTGACAAGTGGTGTGTCACGCAGGAATTTACGCAGTGTCATGCAGGAACGATCCGACAATGACTAACCATTTGCGTGGTGCTTAAATACCCACATCAGGAAGTAATCAAGGATTGCTTGTAGCTGCTCTGACCTGACGGCAAGCCAGGAGGGACAAACGGGCCGCGTACAAAGTGTATGTTAATTACGCACTATATCTGTTACAATCACTCAATTTTTCGCAATTTGAAAAACATTGAATTCCTTTTTTCGGATGTGTAACGGTAGAGAAAATGTAAATTTAAAGCTAGTATTTGCAGGAAGTGGCTGTCTGACCTATTGGCACATTTTGTTATGTTATCCCATATTGCCTGCCTTTCTTCATGATGTCATTAATACTCTCAATCACATGCCCCTGTGCTGAAATCTAGCAGAGTACTATAACGTAAAACGTTATGTTCTCCATCTTCAGAAGTCTAGGCAATTCATAAATTGCATACTTAAATACTTTCAGCTTTTTCATTATTTGTCATTTATGATAGTTGTCTTCCCTTTCATTTTTTCTTTGTCTGTGGTAGTATTTGTACAAATAATAAATCATCAGTGGAGGCCCTTTATTCATTATCATTAATTGTCTTACACATAGCAAATGGAAAGTGAAGCACTAGAGACATTTCCCTAAAAACTGTATTTTTTAAAATATATTTGAATCGACACCATTCCCGTCTCTCAGGGACACTTCATTAAATAATAAACAACAAGCATGTGAGTTTCACCTTTACCAAAGCAAACGTAATTAGTAAGATAACCACGCCCGAACGGGCACAGCTTTTCTAAAAAAGCTGCTTTTTTTCCAGCCAAGTGGAAATGAAATAATTTCAAAGGCAGAAATTATAAATTACCCCTTCTTCTCATGAATACTAGTCATTATTCTTTTGATTTGAAGTGCTGCCCGTGCTACTGCTTTCCCCTAGCAAGTTCTTTAATCTCTTCCTCATTACCACCATCTCTTCGACTCTTTTTTCCATTGGTACTGATAATAGCTAAGTAACTGCCGTCAGATGAATTGTTTGCACACATTGTCGCCGCCGTAACCCATTCCGCAGTATTTCAGTAGACTCCGTAGATGCTTTTAAGCAAATTGTCAGCGAGGGAAGAAATCTCCTGTGGATTAGTAGGGAGCACTTTCCATAATGTTAATTATGTTTTTTGTATGGAGTGCGCTCGCATTGGCTGTCACAGGCAATTGACACGTTTGTTTATGCATACTGTTTGACTAACTATTTTCCGACAAGTGTTTTCTTTTTTCATTTCTTCAACCACCTTTTGGATATTTTGGTGCAAAAATGCCTGTACACTTGCTGCGAGTTTTTGTCTGGATACATTACCTCGGTTTTAATATATCGAGAGCCCAATAGGTGAATCATAATTATACTGTCGGAGTGAAGATTGAGAAGTGGCCCTCAAATTGTTTCACGCAGACTCTGAATGACCAGTTTTTCAAACACCTCGTCTTTTCCCTCTTTAGCACTCAAGAATCATAACATAATTGCAATTGAGTGGGAAAAAAAGTCCAGGTAAAAAGCAAAGTGTGCATGTCAGCTAAATTTTACTGTAAAACTTCCAATAGAAGAGAGAAATATTTCTTTTTTGTCAATGTCAAAACTTTCAGTGAAACCATATCATTTCATCAAGGTATACTACCCTTCAGTGGCGGTCCGTGCATTTTCTCGTAGCGCCTTCAACGGGTAAAATCCACTTCCTAGCAGCATTTAATGATTAAATACAAATACTGGAGCTATACAGATATTTCTTAGGCCAGCAGAGAAGGTCTTGAAGGCCCTGACGGCCCGCCACTGCTACCCTTAACTTCGACATCTGTTGCAGTAAATAAATGTTTTTTAAACAAACTTTGCTTTATCCTATAGGTATGGATCCACCCAAGCAAATGACGGTGTCTGCTGTGGCTGAGGACATCGTGACCATTTCTTGGATTAAACCACTGGCCCCATTTGAATATTATAAGCTCTCCTACCAGTCAGACAGAGGTATTTAATTTACCATATTTTAATATGATTTTCTGGCACCCTATAATAGCCTCATCCTCTAACAATGAATCTTAATTATAGTTTTTAAATTAGAGCCATAAATCATTTAGCCTTCTTTTGCTATGATTGAATAATAAATGCATTTTATATTGTACACGACAAGCTGGGAATGGAGACAAAGCGGAGTTTCTGTGCGTCTTCCCCGCAGGTCGAGTGGACAGCGTTGTGATTGACAGCGATGTGACAAACTATACCTTGTCCAGTTTGTTCCCTGCTACAGAGTATGAGATCAGTTTAAACGCTGTCAGGGGGAGCCAAGAGAGCAAATTGGTCAGCGCCTCGGTCTTCACGGGTAGGGAAACGCACATCACGTCAACTGAAAAAGATACAAAAAAGAGGTCACAAATATCATTACGTCTTCATGTTTTTATTCAGGAAGCAAATATAGTTCAATATCAAATAGCATTTTAATATGGTTGCAATTATCTGTGGCTGTTATCTTTGGGTCATTTTGTATTTTGATGGAAAAATTTCATGTACCTTTTCTCAAAACGACTGGTTGCAATATATTAATAAGAAAAATCAGATGTCACCGCAATAGCAAATTGGTCAGCGCCTCGGTCACAAATATCATTACTTCATGTTTTTTATACTCATTCATTCAGGAAGTAAATATAGATTGGATTTGGATAACTTTATTCATCCCGTATTCGGGAAGTTTTATTGTGACAGTAGCAAGAATAGTCATAGTTATAAGTTAGACAGTACAGTCGCAAAGGCCGCAGAACAACAAAGCAAAAGCAAAAGTACAAAGCAAATCAAAGTAAATGGGATCATTAAGAATCACCAAATCAAATCATTAAGACAGAAAAGCAGCAAAAACACAAAACGAGCAAGAGTGGACGGAGATACCGCCACCGGCTGCCACTTGAACGGTGCCATTTTGGTTGCTGTAGCAAAAAACGGATACAGACTCAAAAGACGTAACGTTGGACAAAAACTGGAACCACACACAGGAAGTCTTCCACAAGATGGGGAACTTCTGCAAACTGTGACCGAGGTAGAGAATATGCAGAGTCACTCTTCCAAGCTTAGCCGCACAGTTCCTCAGTGGTCTGGAGCTGAAGAATCAACAGTAGCAGAGTAGAACCCCTCGACTCCGTTTCCGGCCTGGTAAGCGCCGACAGCTCTCCCATCTTATCCCATGATGGAATGGTTGGTCTGAAGCGTCGCTTCTTCTCCTGGCACTTTTGTCCAGCTCCGATTTTCCAGCGGCATTGAGGTGTTGCTCCTTCTGCTGCGTATTGTAACAGCTAGTCCCATGTGTATGACAGCGTAGGCATGGCTGAATGGTTCCAAAGAAGGAAGTAGCCGAAAGAAGCCAGGCTAACAGAACAAAGAAAGTTGTAAAAACATTAAAGTAAAAAGTATAAAGTACAAAGTAAAGTAAAAAGGAATGTATTAAGAAATATTAAAATGTAATTAAAAAAAGATAGAAGGGCTGTAAAACACGAAAAACATAAGTGTACAGAGCTACTGCCACTGGCTGCCGCGTGAACGGCCCCATCTTGGAATATAGTTCATATATAGTTCAATATCAAATAGCATTTTGATACGGTTGCAATTATCTATACATTATACCCCAAATTGTGGAATTGCAATGGGATCCAAATGATTACTGAACTTCATATGTAAAAGCTTAATTAACCATTGAGTACAGAGGTTGGTGTTCATTATAAACTCTCATTTTTTGGAGCAGAGTTCTAAGCAGTGTTTGGGAGGTGGCTGTCATCATTGGATCGTTGTGTATTTTGATGGAAAAAATTCATGTGCCTTCTCTCAAAACAACTGGTCATGTTGCAATATATTAATAAGAAAAATCCGATTTCACCGCAATGAACTTCAGCTCAGGGTTGGAAGAAATAAAATAGAGACAACAGACAAAACACCCATATCAGGCAAAATGAAAGGGTACAGCAGGCATCTGGCATTGTGGCGAGAGATGAAAATGTCGATCCCCTGACCTCGTAATTGGTAAGCTATTCTGCAGTCCATCTTGCTGCGGCCTCTCCTCTTTATTCTTTCGCTCCACGTCTTGCCTCTTGAATCTTTTCACCTCCTTGCCCACTTTCCTGCTCCCTGCGCTTCACTGCTTCCCTCAAAAAAAATCTCCCTTTTCTTTCTTCCCATCTGGAAAAGGAGAATTCACCTCTGATTGTTTTTCCAATCGGAATTGGGCATCAGGGTGCGCTTTAACGCCAAAGTAGAGAAATATGGAGCGCACTTCTTCTCGTTCCAAGAATTCCTTTTCCATAAGATTAACACGCTCCATGTAGTGGATGCATAATCTTGGGTGTGTGAGGAGGAAAGCAGAAAGTGTGTTTGCATGTCAATGAGTAATGATTTGCAAAGAAAAGCCATGTTCAAAAATTCATTGAAATCGGGGCAAAAGGCTGAAAGACGTCATTCTTTAGCCTTTTGCTCGCTGTAATCTCTGCTTTGTTGTGCACTCTTACACTTCTATTACGCGACCCAAACAATGCCCGTATGGTTACAAGGGTTACCCTGAAAAGTGCAGTCGAGCTAGAGCTAGTAAGAAGCGATGAATAACATTCCCTTACCCCGGATCTTTTAATCTGTCTTTTCTTGACACCAACCTATTTCATTTTACCATAGTTATCCATCATTGCCCGCAGGAAAAATGTGAAGTTATTTTAATTATCCGATGAGATAAAATAATAATTGGGAAAGAAAATCAGTGAGCCATATTTCATTTTGCTGCTCAGCACTAAAAGTGGTGGCATTTGGCAAACGACAGTTTGGCTTGAGAGTAAATGGACTCTGTGATGAGATGTTTAAAGACTAACAATGTGCTCATACCCAAAATGTCAGGACCTTTAATAAATGATCTCTTCTGAAAAGACCATTACACTCTGGCTAATTTATCAGCTTCACAAAGAACACCTACAGGTTCAAATCCACGCAAATTTCAATCCCGATACACGTAGAACGATAGAAAATATATTTGGGGAAACCAGGTTTGATATTGCTCAGTCCATTTTTCCCTAATCTGACCAATCTTCCTTCCTATCCCATTGGTTTTTAGATGTACTATCTATACTTAAAACATCTCTTTGTTGAAATTAGCAACACTCTGTTACAGTTTGTCATTGCATATTAGAACGAACACATATTTGTCTTAAATTAAGATTCATATGCTCAGACTGATAGTGATAGTGCTGTGGCAAATTTATTCCAATAATCCATCTGAGATGTGATCAAAAGAAGATTAATCGCCGGTAATGACAAACCCTGTACTATCTTCCCATTTATCTTCCATTCCACTTATCTTTACGAAGGTCAGGGGGTGCCGGAGCATATCCCAGCTAGCTATTGGCAATAGACAGGCAATATTGCTACGAATTGCTTGCCAGCCAATCGTAGAGTGTAACAACACAAACAACCAGCACTTGTCATTTTAACTCATTGCTATTCAATCTCACACTGTCTCAGTCATTTGAAGTAAAGACCTGCATGCGGGAAAATTCACGTTAGCTGTTGCATATTTTAAAGTAATAACAGGTCGCACCCAAGAAATATTGTCTCTTTCCTCTCTGCTCCACATAATGGCCACTGGTGCTGCACAAATTAGAATGACCTCATAGCAAATGAGGACAGCTTGTGCGTTCCTGGCCAAGCCAAGGACTTATCAGTACAGCCTTTTGCTCGAGTTTAAAAAAAAATGCACTCAGTGCATCATAGCTTGCCACATACAATCGGATTAAAATGGTATAACGTGCCAGGAAGCGATGGTATGTTCGAATTGTACCATAAAGTGATTAATAAGTAAGAAAAGTAACCTTTTGCCGCCATCCTTAATGGTATAAGTGAAGTTTGACATGCACTTTATTCCAGCGTTGCCTTTCAATGGTTATGTTTTCATCCATTGGCCTTCAGCTGTGTTGACTGTCAGGAAGCATCAAAATTGACATGTATTGCAGCATAAATCGAGGAAAATGTTGGAATTGAATTGGACAGAAAAATCTCTTGCCAGGTGGCAATTTTGCAATGCAAGTCGATGTCAATTCGGGAATGATATGCTTACAAGAACTGCAAAGCTTGAGATGTCAGATTGTGATGGATTCACATTTGTCTGAATGGTACTTACATAGCAGTTTTAAAAAAGAAAAGGAAAGGTATACACTTTTGGAAATCAAAAGTTGAAAAGTTTCACACTTTCATGACCTGTAATCACAATCTAAACACATTGATGTTAATGGAGAAAATCGTGAGGTAATACTGCGATTAAATGTTGTCATTTTTCTTTTCAAAGATTTTCTTATGTAATCTCAATATTTTTAAAAATGAAATGTATGAGATGCGTTTCTATCCATCAAGTTCTGTTGTTACTATGTTAGAACGTTTTGTTTGTGAGGGCACGTTGGGGATATCTGCATCAACTACTACGTAAATACTGTGACATCATATTGTACCAGAGGGACAGCTATTCTAAATTGCCAATTAATTAGCACGTCACACTACAGTGAAGTGTGCTAACAGGACGAGCAAACAAGAAACACAAATTTAAATCAAAGGACAGGAGTGTGTAGTCGGCATACTGAAGTGGATCACTGCGAAGGGTAACCCAAGTATCGCTTGCTAAATGGCATTACGTTTTGGATTCAATATTTAGGACTCAAACTGCTTATAGAAAAAAAAACTGCCAGGTTTACATTCATATAAACTGTACAATCTCTTCATACATAAAGTACTCCAAATTATTATTGGCCTATCTCTGGTGACTGAAAATATGTAATGTGTGTGCGTGTGCATGTGTTGGTCTTTTTTCGAAGATTTGCTCAATTTGCTAAAATCCTATCTTCAGTTCTAATGTTTAGCTGTTGATACTTAGGCTACAGAATCTTTCATTGCACCCTAAAAAAACATCTCTTGACTTATAACTAACAGCTCATGCTGCCAAAAATTATTTTTAAATACAAGGACTATCTGCTTACCTCTTTGCTTCACAAACAAACCGTAACTGCATTTTGTGATTCACAAGTGCAATCAGAAGATGGAGCAAAATGATTGGATTATCAGAGACCTAGATAAAAGACTTGCCTTGTTTGTGTGTGTGTGTGTGTGTTTTTTCTCCTGGTCTCGCTCTATGTATTCCCCATTGCAAATCTAATTGACTGAATAAGCCTCCGCATAATTTGCTTAAACCTTTTGGCAATTAAAGTAATGACTTTGTTCAGGTCTACTCATCTGTCCTAGCGATAAGAACTTCCAGTCACCACAGTATCTTTACGAACAGTTACTTTTTTTTCTATTGTCATGACAACAGGACACTATTAATTACTTTAAACAAACAGAATCGTATAGCACTGGCGTTTTTCCCGTGTTTGCCTGCCATTTTCCGTATTGTGTACAAAAACACGCCCCAGTGGGGAATTGGGGCCGAAACATCGAGGTCGTAGGTTTAATTAAATTTTAATTCAGCACTGGCATGTCCAGCTGTCTGAGAACGAAATTAGAAGGTTGAGGTGAACATCGGCTGCATATTTTACTGCGAATTTCACTTTGAGGAAGATGTGCTCTCTTTATTGAGCAGTATTTATCCAAAATGGCCGGGAGTCTGTAATTACCACTCACATGTGGATGTCAAAGGCAAAATAACACCCTACTGTATTTAATTGGGAACAAACATTTGCGTGGCCTTTGAAAGTTTATTACCTGAAGGGATCGTGACATGCCTTTTGATTAGTGTAGCTTTTTTTGTGTGGTAGCTGTGAAATGGGTCATTTGGAAATACTACTAACCAATTTTTGTGATTTTAGCCATGGACATGCCATCAGAGTTGACTGCACTCAACATCACTCCACAAGGAGCCCTGCTGAGGTGGAACCCACCCATGTCTATAGTCGACAATTATGTGCTGACTCTCACGCACAACCAGGGTAAGTTGTTCAAAACTATTACAGTACCTCGACATACGATCGTAATCCGTTCCGAGACTGAGATCGTATGTCGAGCTTTTCGTAACTCGAGCGAACGTTTCCCATTGAAATGAATTGAAAACAAATTAATTTGTTCTAACCCTCTGAAAAAACACCAAAAACAGGATATTGGATTGGAAAAAATGTTTTATTTCTTCTAATTCGCCATATATTGACAAAGTAATAAATAACGAGTGGTTTAATAGTAATAAAATGTGTTTAATAGATGTAAAATGAGACGCATTTCGCGGAGGGGAGAGACAACGACACACACGGAGGCAGAGGGGGGGCTGTTCGGGGGGACTTTATCCACGGCACTCGTAAACGAACAAACAAATTTAAATTAACTTGGATAAATATATACAGACACTCAAACATACGTTTAATGTAACTTTACACAAAACTGAATTCTAGTTTTGTCTTTTGTTACCTTCGTTTTCCGGGTTAGCGGTTTGCCACGCCTCCACCCTCACGTTCGCTATCGATGGACTGTTTGCTGTTGTATTCCCTTCAAAATATTCCGAAAATGATGCACTCAAATGTCCTCACAATAGGATAACGCATGACCACTTGCCAACGACAAATAGTCTTTAAAGAACGATCGCGGGAGCTTCTTTCCTTAGAAAGAATAACAGGAAATGCAATAGCTGAGCTTACCCACGTATTGATTGTGGGTAATGAAGTTTTATTCTGAGAAAGGGTGCCATTGCCTATGGGTGTTGTGTGCACAAGTATACTTCATTACCCAGAAAGCCCTCTTTTTGCCCGCGCATGCGCGTTGTGCGTTTCCTGGTCGAAACTTGTCTGAATAAATCATTCAGTCCTCGTAGATATAGTAGTTATACACGAAAGAGATGCGGCAAAAAAAGACAGTGCGCTACAATGATAAACAGCCTCTCATGTCATGGCCACCTGGCTTGGTCGCATCTCGAAATTTTAATCGTATCGCAAGCGAATTATTCGATCGAAATTTTCGTCGTACCACGAGGTACCACTGTATATGAATTTGAAGGAAAAAAAAAGGAGCCAAACACAGTGAACACAATGAAAAGACGGGAGTAATGTAGGACACGGTGAGCTTGACTGTACACCTTGTCAGAAGACCGATGCGATACAATAGGCAAACACCAAGGCTTTTCCCATCAAGAGTGTGGCGCATCCTCCGAGAGAACACACAGCCATTTGTCTTTCCCTTGCCATCCTTCATCATGCTTGCTTGAACTTAAGGCCGGGCCAAAAAAAATAAAAAAATAATGCAGTTAGAGTAGAGCATTCTTTTCGCAATGCCGCCTGTGTCCTTACCGTATGACAGCCTGATCCAGATAGGTGAACGATAGCCATATTGCTTGGCCTCTAAGGGTCTGTTTATAATTTGCTCCCTGAACCATGGGAGGCTTGCCAAGTCACTGGAGCAAAACTAGCTGCAAACCACTTGACATGCACAATGTTCTCTTGACTGCCACCGTCGGCAGTCATTAACCTTTAGCATTTAGATAATCACGATGCTCTGCCGTGACCTCCACCATTTAATTGTGCTCTAATCAATTATTTAAATGACTGGAGATGTGAAGGATAACCGGTCGAATAAAGAATTGATTTTGTTACAATAGTAAGTAAACAATTTGTAATGCAAGCTGCTGTCATAAAGATAATGACATTTGTGCCCAGACGGCCAATAACGTATACCAGAAGCAAATTTTGTGCTATGTAACACAGCGTACCTGATAGAGCTGTCGCAAAGTGAAAAGTCCCTAGTGCCAAACCATCAGTCACTGCCGGATTTTTATGAACTGCCAGAAAACAAATGTCAAGGGATGCCTACTTTTCATTATTTCTGCTACATGGCTGCCTCGATAAAATGGTACGCTATTGCTGAGCTCAATGTCAGTATGCAGACTAAAGCATTCATAGACCAGCGTGTAAATGTAGATTTTTTGACAAATCTTGTAATATGTGTATTTATTAAAGACGATTAAAGATTTTTTTTAATTCATTGTTTTCAACTGTCTTCATAGACTGTCTTCTTATTAAATATGCCATGTAATGAGTATTTCAAATGTATTTATTTAAGGAGTTTCCCTTGTATTTTTTTTAGTGACTGCCGATACATTCCTCGTCGAGGGCAACAGGCAAGAGCACCAACTTTCCAACCTGAAGCCCAGCACTTCCTACTCAATCGCTCTATATGCCACAAAAGGACCCCTGACCAGTGGCACAGTCATCACCAACCTCCAAACACGTAGGCCCAGTTCTATCTCATTTTTTTTTCAGGTAGATCTTGTTGCCCAGTTGTGGCTGTTTAAACCACAATTATTCTTACGCATATGGTGGAGCAACATAGACAAACTCACAAGCATATATTCTTCATCCTTTGAGGAATAACAACTAGCGTTACTGCGCCGTCATGAGTTTGGATGAGTCGGGGTGTAAAACTCTGTAAGTCGCTGACGTGAGCTGATGCCATAGACACTGAAGTATGTTCTACAACAGGGGTGTCAGACTCGGGTTGGTTCGGGGGCCGCTTTAACGTCAATTTGATTTCACGTGGGCCGGACCATTTTAGATATAATATTTAGATTTTTTTTCTATAAATGGATTAAAAGAACTAGATTAAAAGCCTTGAATATTCAGTTTTTTATAGATCTAAAAAAATGTTTATTTTAGCTTTTTTAAATATATTTTTAGATTTTACAAAATGATTTTTGGAACTAAAAACACAGAAAAAAATGATTAAAAAATTACAATTATTGAGTTAAAAGGGGGGAAATCAGGAAATTTAATATACATCTATACTTTTCATTTTAATTTGATCCTAAAACAGAAAGTTGGCACTCATGATTTACTTTCCCGGGCCACACAAAATGATGCGGCGGGCCAGATTTGGCCCCCGGTCCGCCACTTTGACACATGTGTTCTACAATCTGTTGGAAATGTGATTTAAATGTGTTTAAGCAATGTCAATTCAATTTTTTATCCATATTTGGGAGAAAAAACAGATATGGCGAGACTCCCATAACATAGTTTGCTCTCCACCTTTAACACATTGATGATTTTTTAAAAATGTTTTAGCGAAGTTGCAACTTTATAAACTTTTGGTGGAGATTGAAAAAGTGAGCAAGCAAAGATCGTAGTATTCCCGGAGGAGAAACAACTCTTCCTGCAGGAGGGATGAGACTCAAACACTGACAACATGCCAGAATAGGGCTGCAGAGATGTGAAAACATAAATGAGATAAAGAAACACAACATAGAGCCATACGGGCGCTTTACAAGCTCACAGTGAAGGCAAAAAACAAATGTCGAAGGAGCTCTACAGTTGGAGGCGAGGAGTCTTTCCTAATGCATCAGGCGCTTCAGCACTTCATACCTCTTCAGACTTGAAAATGGAAAACTAAAAGTTGGATTGATGCTCCGCCTCGGCTTCTCTGACAGAAAAGAGGGAAACTTAGGTTCTTCTATTTTGGCACACGCAAGAACCAGCCGTCTTGATGATGACATGAACCACTAGGGGGGAGCCTAACTTTAGCACAGCACAATCTTATGGGTTGAATAGTCAGCATTCCCGGAGCGAGATTCCACATCAGACAACTTGTTTGAATTAACAAGAGCCTTGAACAAACACTTGTCGTGTTTAGAATCATTGCAAATTGGTATCCTATCTTAGTTGAATTTGGGTGAAAGACAGATTGCACTGTGGATCGAACTCAGTCGCAAAGACTATCTCACTGTATTATAATTGCCTAAATTTACTAAGTGATCTTTTATTTTCCCCATTGAATTTTTTTTATATTATTTTCTTAAATACAGGACATTTTGTACATTCACAGACACACACTATGACAAATTTTCAAACCAAAAATAATCATAGCCATCTTTCAGTTAACGTTTTTTTGTAAAACTGTAGAACATTTTTTTACCCCGACCATTTTTTGTGAATTAGTAAAAAAAAAAAAGTTTACCTGCAACTCGGGAAAAATTGCAAATACATTAAAAAGTCAACACATTTTAAAAGTGAACAGATGACAAATTTAAACAATGTTACATTCTCTTTTAATATTATTATTATTTTTTGTCAATTAGTAAAAAAAAAGTACATAAAAAAGTTTACCTGCAACTCAGGAAAAATTGCAAATACATTAAAAAGTCAACAAATTTTAAAAGTGAACAGAAGACAAAATTAAACAATGTTACATTCTCTTAATATTATTTAAACCTTTGCATATCCCATTGGGCTTTCTATCTATTCATTTCATTCCAAGTTAACCATTCTGTACTTTTTATAGCCTTAAAACAAAAAGTAAAAAAAATCATCATAGTAATATCCCATTTTCCAAAGCAAGAACAAATGATCCCATCTGTTAATTCTCTGTCTGTTCATTCCATCAAGCATTGTTTATCCTCTCTGTTAACGTTCTGCTTGATCCATTTCCAAGCCAAATCCACAGAACATCTGCTCACCTGCGCCAATGCTTTCAATTTAAAACAGCTAAATGAAGAAATTGCGGCTCGTGGACAATTTATCCTAATTGAAAAGAAATATTGCCCTCTCGCCTCCTCGTCTATCATCTCGGCACTAGGCTTCATCGAGACGAGAGCCAGAGATAAACCCCCGGTTCATTTTCAGGCTCATATCGGCCAGAATGGAAGCTTGTCAGATAAGAAAGTGGAGGGGACGGTAGACTCCGAACGGCAGTGTCGAGGAAGTAAATGGAGAAGATAAAGAGTGCAATAGAGAAGCAAAGCTAGGGTGAGGTGGGAATAGATGGCGGCAGGAAAAGCAAAAATGAGCTTCAAGGGGGATTAAATAAGGTTTGAAAGCATTAAAAGATTTCCGCAGAACCGCCGACTCTTTTTCTTAAATCTGAGAAACAACCATTGAGTCGGCACACTCGCTTAAACTCGCTGTTTTCCTTTGTTCTCTATTTAAATGTTACGTTTCCTGATGCGGGGAGAAGGTATTGAGGTAGCCTAATGACCGAGCTGTCACCGGTCGCATACTAATGAGAGAGACTGTCTGGAGGACTTGATTTTCTTGTGGTTGTTTCCTGTCCGGCCATCAAGTGCCGCTCAATTTGCCTTGCAAATCAGATGAGGTGTTTGCATTTGCATTTTGAGAAATATCTGTTAGGCGACTGTAAAGTTTGTAAGATCAAGCTTCAAATTGCGTCTGGTTGATCTTATTTGGACATTCCGGAAAGGGTGCAGTGCGCAAGAATCAGAGCCCACTGGCACTCTGTGTGATGTAATAAGAAGTAATACTTGTGTGGCCTTGACAATCGCCAGTTTGCTTTTGAGGAAGTCGTGCACGTGGAGCTAATGTGGAAAATAGTCTTGCTACTTCACTCACGTCGTTGCCGAGGGGTGTTCATAATAGGCCTGAGATTGCGATTGCTCTGTAGACTTTTATTTGTTTCTTTATGTAAGAAAATGTAGTCGAAAATTGGTATTGATTTTTTGGGGGTCATTTTTTGGACATTTGTAATAAATGCAGCCTCTTGTAAAGTTTGAAATGCTCACTTTACTCATAAGTCGGAAGCACTTTAGTTGTACATTACGAATCTGATTAAGATTTACTTGTTTGTTACATTCCAGAACCTGATGTTCAGAAAGAAACTTCAGATTAAAGCAGTGGCCCAGTTTTTATTGGCCCGTAGCAAATGATGAAAAATAACTGGAAAAGTAACTATTTGTTTGTTTGTGTTCCTGTGCTATACAGGTATGGTGATTGTCATAAATGATTTGGCTCCGGTTAAAGTGCAGAATTCCCAGTTTGTTGTGCACAAGCTTTGTTTTCCATGGCTTCATCCTTCTAGTCTATTTTCAGTCTTAAAAAAAAGACCAAATTCAATGTGTCTCAAGTATTTAACAGAAGCAGCTTAGGTTAAACTCAATGATTCTTTTTCTACATCGCCGCTCCTTGAGAAGAAAAAAATATGCCTTAAATAGTCCTCGAGTGACCTGGGGAAAAAAAAGTTCATCCAGCCCATATTTCGCCCGGTCGCCTCTTTGAAACCTTTTGTAAGCAATTATCCGTCAATGACACATTGGCAGGTCGGTCAAATGTTGCCCGCCGTGTCCCATTTCCAGGGCATTAATTTACAGCCCGTGAGGCGACATTTGCTGGGTGCAGCTGCTCCGACCGTTTTACTGCCTCTGATAATATCGTCTGCTGCATCTGGCCTCGTCGCGAATGACTCACACGTTTTCTTATTAACAAGGCGAGGATTAGACAGACACCTGACCTTGAGCTCCCCTTGATTTATTCTAATTCATGGAAGGCTCATAAATGGCTGCGTTCACTTTCTTCAACAATCGTTTAAATTTGAACATTGCAGCGTTTGGTCTGCGACAAAACAAGAGGTGGGAACATGCTACATTTGGCAATATACCATGCGGTACACGGTCGATTGGTCGCCGGTCTTTTGGTCGCCGGTCCTTTGGTCGCCGATCTTTTGGTTGCCGGTCTTTTGGTCGCCCAGAAGGTTATTGATAATTACAATTTAAATCGTTGCTCAAATTCCCTAAATACAAACTGCAAATTACTATTTAGTCATACTTAATGCCCTAATAATTATTAGGCTAAAGAAAAGCTCCAAATTTCCTGGACTTTTATTGTTTTTTGTTGGAGAACTTAAGACCCTGACTGACGTACCTTCCTAAGGGGACAACTCATGTACATACAAACTCTTATACACTCACACGTCGGCTCAGTGAAACTGCTCATGGCCATTGTTGGCTTTTATTGATGCGTAGACCGTGTTGTTTTACCTTGTTTTGTCGCCGGTCTTTTGGTCGTCGGTCTTTTGGTCGCCGGTCTTTTGGTCGCCCGTTGTCGCGGTCCGGGCGACCAAAAGACCGCGACCAAAAGACCGGCAACCAAAAGACGGCGACCAAAAGACCGCACACGATACCATGCCCAGTCGGAAAACTGTTTCCATGAATAACCGATCGCTCGGCAGTAGCTTTTTATCAACATTTGACATTGGGATTGTCGTTGGATGAAGAAACTGGCGTGTTCACCTTTGTGTAACTTTTCAACGTCTCCCAAGTTGTTCCATGTCATGTCAGCAAGTCCAACTACTCAAAGTGCTCCCCGATTCTTGTGTTTCAGCCATGGACGCTCCCGTGAACCTAACAGCCAGCGAAGTGAATCACCGCAGCGCTCTCATTTCCTGGCAACCACCCATCTCTGAAATTGACAACTACATGCTTACCTACAAGTCAACCGACGGCAACCGCAAAGTAAGCATCGCAAAAATGCCTTCTTCCAGTCGCTTTGTTCGCCACGTTTTTTGAGAATAAATGACAGTCTTTGTAGTGATGAATTCATCATGCAATGGAACTCATTGTTTCTTTGCAACGAGAATGGCAGGTGTTTTTAGGCAATGGTGACTTTAGCTTCCTAAATGCACTGTTCAAAATTCAAGTCAGAATTGTGTGTAGTGTCTGCGCTGCGCTCTGAGACATCAAGACCTTCCGCTAGCTATTGGCTATTCAAAAGACATACATTATTAATGAAAGAAGCAGCAGTTGGCAGTATAAAAGGTTAGCTTTCTTCTCCAGGGAGTCTTTACATAGGCCTAAAAATTCTCGGAGTTTTTGAACTGCTCCTGTGGGATAGGTTAAACGCCCCAAGCATGCCACTGTATATTGTATATCAAAACTACTTTGAAAGAGACTCATTTTGCCTATTTTTTCCCACAATTAAATATAAATTCCTTAAGAATGAATGGAAGCCACCCTGTGAGCTTCTACCACATTTATCATTGATTTTTTAAAATCTAAAATGACTGGGAACAAAGACACGGCCATTCTAAAAAAGAGCTGCTTATGAATGGGCTTAATTTTTCAGATGAAATGTCAGATTTTATTTTTATTTTATTTACTCCAATTTACCATTGGGCACTTTTGAAAATACAGATTGGAGTTTATCGGTTTTCCTTGTGGCCCGGGGGACATTTTTTTACAGCCAATTATTTGACATTAAATTTTAGAAATAGTGTGGCTTTTACTTATTTTGCCATGGGAATTAAATATATATATATATATACATACATACATATATATGAATGTATATATATATGTAGGTGTATATATATATGAATATGTGTGTATATATATATATATATATATATGAATGTGTATATATATGTATATATATGTATACGTATATATGTATATATATGTGTCTGTATATGTATATATACATATATATAAATATATATATACATATACATATACATACATATATATATAAATTATTTAACAATTTCTAGAGAAAATATCTGCTCCCTCAGAGTTTACACTATTATAATTAAACAAAGTAGCTTATCTGATTAACATACAGGGAACATAATGGATTGTAATGGCCGTGTGTTTTTGATGCGCTGCTCTGGAAAGATAACACTTCACGCTTCATTCACAAGGACAAGTGCATGTCCGCCAGGCATCTGACCGAGTGCAAAGTAAACCACCGCTACAACATCACCACGATGGGTTTCAAGTTGTACATCATTCTCGTTTTCGCCTGCAGTAAACGTCTTGTCTTGACCCTCAAAACCGGCGCTGTCCTTGGAGACGGAAGAGAGACACCATTTACCAGCTGCTCGCCTGCATTATTCACACTGACACATTGCCTAGAAATGGGCGATATATATTTTGTTTCAAAACTTGTTGAATATTTCATTTGGCCTTCTTCATATTTCATGCGACTTCAAGTTCAAGATTGTATATGCCTGGATTTACATGGCGTGGTTCGAGGGACACAATTAAGGTTTTATTTTCTCTGTGCTGGCTCGCTTGGTGGCGCGTTTAGAAAAAAAAACGGATTTCTTACATTTAACTCACATTTACACCTATTATTTTCTACTTTGTGTGCGTGTGAATAAATTGGCTACATTCCAATACGCTAGGAATTGATCCTGGATGCTGAAGACACATGGATTCGCCTAGAGGGGCTCCCTGAGACCACCGAGTTCACCGTCAAGCTGCAGGCAGCGAGGAGTCTCGATACCAGCGCTGTCGTCTCCACGACTTTCACCACAGGTGAACTCAAGATGCTCGCGTTCACACTTTACGCGTTTCAAATGTTTTTGTGGCTGATATCATTACGGGGATGAAGATTCCTAAGTTACAAATGTACAGCCATGGATGTTATTGATTATTCTAAAACTACATTTGATACAGTTTTAGCACATGTTTGGCGGGGGAGAATGTTTCGAATCCCTTTTTGTCTAAGCCAGTGCTTATTTCCAGGTGGCATGCATGCACGCCAATCCTCTCAAGGATATATCTCGTCCTCCTCTGCTCTTCCCCAGGGAGTCGCCTGTTTGCGACGCCTCAGAATTGCGCCCAGCACCTGCTGAATGGCGAGACAATGAGTGGCGTCTACACCATTTATATCAACAGGGACCCCAGCCAAGGCGTGCAGGTGTATTGTGACATGAGCACGGATGAAGGAGGCTGGATTGTAAGATGTGGTTCACATTCATGCCTTAAGATATTTTGTGAGAGAGCACATCAATGCATACTGATTGTTAAGTCTTGGTTGCTATTTTTTTTTAATGAGGTGTTTCAGCGGCGTCAGAATGGCCTGACAGATTTTTCCAGGAAGTGGAGTGACTATCGAGTTGGCTTTGGAAACCTGGAGGATGAATTTTGGTTAGGTAAGTGCTGGCTGTATTGAATTAGGAATAACAAAAAAATCACATACATTAGTTTCTCAAATTTAATAATCCTTGCTATTTCAATGAAAAAAAAGCAAATATAATTGAGCAATTATAAAATGAGTCCATGTAATACCTTTCAAAATCACTATTCCAATGATCCCGTGCATGGTGAGAATATTTTGAGATGCACTCAATTGTTTTCGATGTAAGGGTGAAAAATAACATTATACACTTAATTTATATATTTTGTTATATTTTCTCTCCTGGCTAAGAAATGAATGGAAATCGAACTCGGCTTGGGTCACTAAACTGTTATTTGTGGAAAAAAATGTTTTCTAAAACCACATCAGCTTCTGAATCATTGATATTTTTTAAAGGGGAAACATGGCAGAACCCACCTGGGTTCTTTCATCTCTTTGCTCTGTACTTCCTAAAAAAACAAAATCACTGTTTTGGTGCCCACTACTCATTATGAAACAGTAATCATATTCATGAAGAAATGTGCAAATGACTCACCTTCCTTGAAATGCCACATTTTGTGTGTTCTTGTTTTGCTGCTGATGATTGAAAGACATTATTACATGAATATTTCATTAAGAAGTTCAGCAGAATATTTTTTAGCTTCTTGATTAGAGAAATTAACTAAACCCAGAGGGAGTATTGGCTTATGAATCCATTACAATGCTCACTTCTCACTTTTTTTGCATCATGAAAAAAGGCTTTCTGGCAGGCATCCATCTATCAGTGATAAGCACACATTTGTGTTTCATTTTTTACACCATTCTCCAATTTACACTAATCTCTAAAATCTTTTATTTTTTACCACATGCTTTGGGAAGGTCTTAAAATTCAATCTCAAAAAGAAATGATAATGCGATATTGCTGTCTGCCAGTATGAATGAATCATTTCTCGCAGTTTATCAAGCAAAGTGGCAGCAGTGATTGAAATATGTAAATATGATGCACAACAAGACCCAAGTCAAGCTGTCTTCTTATTAACAAATAGAAGATACAGTCACATGTTTTCCTTGGCTACCTGAATTGGGGATGTTTTGGATTCAGATATTCATCTCTGGATTCCTAGCTAAAAGCCTGACTGTTCCTTCCAGGGCATTTTACAACTGGAGACCACTTCCACTTCAAGGGCACGCTTGCTTTACTTCTTAAGACCAATTTAAGGTCTCCTTTCTTTTTTTCCTCTGCCCTTCTTTCTCTTAAAAGCAGCCTAATGTCACCTCAGGGTGTAGAGCATCTCTTTGCTCGGTTGGAAGCAACCAGACAACTCTTTTGGCTTCTAGCTGACAGAATTGCAGATCCAGAAACGTTAGTTTACAGAATGCTTTTTTCCCCCATTTGTTCTGTGACCACATTCAAGTCATCTTTTCTCTTTGCAAATTCTCGAAAACCCATCAGTTAAGGCATTTGTATTTCAAGATGAGCCTCGTGGTACTGCTAGTAGTTGGCATTAGCTCATTTCTGCTCATTTCTCCCAAGAAATACGTTCTGTCCGGACTGGAATCTGGTGTAAAACATTTCCAAACCTATCATGCGAAAGGTCTTTCAAGCTAACTCTGTTCACTCAAAAAGTAGAAGTTTGACTCCAATTCTAGGATTTTACGACAGTACCAATGGAATCGCTTGTCAAATGTGGACTCTGTTCTGCTCAAGTCCACAAAAGGTCAGCGTTCTGCTGGTTAAAAGTCCCAAGAAAAATTTAGATTTGAGATCACCTCCTATTTTGTCAGAAGTCGCGGCATATTGATTGTGTTATGTTTTCTTGGACTAATAATTGACAAGAGCAAGGAAAACCAGCCAGGAATATATACATGCACCGATGTTTATTATGATCTTACGAGAGTAGGATCTATTTTAATATAACAGGTTTTACAGTTTCAGTCAGGTTTTGACCTAGACAAACCCTATAAAAGGTTAAGATTTTTTTAATTTTTTTAGTACACCTACATACAGCTGTTTGATAGTGTTTCCTTCTTGCTCAAAAACTTGTACTTCATTTTTTTCTGCCCATAATTGCAGACAAAATGGCCCAAAACTGCAAAGTCGCCAGTAGTTGACCTTGACTTTTCTTTGCACAGATTGCCGGTCATTAGTGCTAACACTAATCGCCTATTCCACATGCTGATAAATTTTACAGTCTCGAACCGTAGTCGCTAAAGAAATTGTGAATTGGCTCTGGGTAAGAAATGCGCAGATGAAACTTCATTGTGATGTATTGTACTTTGCAAATGGCCCCCAATAATGCTGGTCCAGCGCCATCCCTCTTCCTTTTGTCACGATAATCCAGAGGAAGCCCGCTTATTCTAATTATATTCTATCATTTTCCCCTTTTTCCTATTTCTCATTCATGTGTGTGTGCAGTGACGGTAATAAAAGCCGACAAGGTGATTTTACTGCTAATGCTATTGGAGGAGAACTCATTCACATGTCAAAAATTCCTGTTTCAAGCAACAGAGAGCTTTTGGAATAGAGCATGAAAAGTGCTCAATAAAAAAATGTCATAGGCTGATAACTCTGATAATGTTTTGCAATGCAAATTAAAGACAATCTAGTTTTCGTTAGATTCAGATTTTTCACGACAAGGTATGTTTTTTCCCCCTAATCTGTCTGCCTTAATTTGCTTTGCAATATTACGGTGGACTTGCTCGTTCTTATCAGTTGAGTTTTGTTTTCTGGGGGGTGTTATATCTTAGAAAATTCTAGTTGGGAGGCGTTGATGAAGGATCTTAACCTTGGTGGAGTTGAATCGTGGCGGCACTTCGGATCTCGCAGGTCAACACGCCGCTTATCACCTGTCTTACTGAACAGGAGATATCTGGAGATAAACGACTGTCTCAAAAAAATGCTATGCAATGCCTCCCGTTACAGTTTCGTTGCCAGTGTCACTAAACAAAAAATACACCATCCAGTTAAGCCTCTTTCCAATTTTTTGGGGTCGCACTGAGAAGTAATTTACCATGAAATGAGTTTAGAGCAGCATCTTTTTGACACGCTCAACACACATTTGACACCTGTGGCTTAAAACCATGAGCAACACCTTTTCGACACGATAGTTCTGGAACACACTCTCCGCCGTCGACAGTTTCTCTGCACTTCAGAATCACAATGTTTCACTGTATTGTGCAGGTTTGGACAACATTCAGAGGCTGTCCGCTCAAGGCCGCTACGAGCTGAGGATTGACATGAAGGACGGGCAGGAGTCCGTCTACGCCAATTATGATAAATTCTCCCTCGGAGATGCCAGGAACCTTTACAAGCTCAGGATAGGAGACTACAACGGTACCGCTGGTAGGTGCTCTTTTACTTATTTTGTAATGCTTGCAGATTTAGCAAAACCATATAGCAACAAATAAAAAAAATATTTTTAGATGTATATCTAGATCAAGGGTGTCAGACTCGGGTTGGTCCGTGGGCCGCTTTAACGTCAACTTGATTTCACGTGGGCCGGACCATTTTAGATATAATATTTAGTTTTTTTTTAATAAATGGATTAAAAGAACTGGATTAAAAGCCCTGAATATTCAGTTTTTTTAATAGATCTAAAACAATGGTTATTTTAGCTGTTTTTATATATTTTTAGATTTTACAAAATGATTTTTGAACTAAAAACACAGAAAAAAAATGATTAAAAAATTACAATTATTGATTTAAAAGGGGGAACATCAGGAAATTTAATATAAATCTATACTCTTCATTTTAATTTGATCCTAAAACAGAAAGTCGGCACTCATGATTTACTTTCCCGGGCCACACAAAATGATGCGGCGGGCCAGATTTGGCCCCCGCGCCGCCTCTTTGACACATGTGCCATATAGTTTCACTGTTATTTCAGACAAAAAAGCAATTATATGCATTGTATGTCAACTACCACTATACAGTAAATTCTACTTATATATATTATTTTATACATGTATTTGTTTCCTTATCTTTCTGTTGAATTGGAAAAGTTGGAAACTTTTGTCTCCTTTGACGTCATTTGACATTTTTCTTTAACCTTTCCCTCTGTCGGTCCTTTTTTTCCCCTCGCAATCAGCGCAGCGCAGCCATAATTTGCAATTTTTATGATTATAATCTTCTCATTTTGTTTTTTTTTTAAACCACCCCCGCAATTACCATGTCTGGACTGAGTGGAGGTACCCTGTCACCATGGCGACTAACAGTTGTCTTTCTCCCACTTTGTTTTTCCCGTGGACGGACACAGGTGACTCTCTGAGCTACCACCAGGGACGACCCTTCTCCACTAAAGACAGAGACAACGACATTGCTGTCACTAACTGTGCCTTGTCTTACAAAGGAGCCTGGTGGTATAAGAACTGCCACCGGGCCAACCTCAATGGGAAATATGGAGAATCCAGACACAGTCAGGTCAGTTCAATATAAAAATCCATTTTCATTAAATAGTGGTGGGACGACCTCTTAATGAAATCGCTGGAATAGTAAAAACTTTTACTATCCAAATGTTTTAACCGCATATGGTTAACATGAATATTAATATTTATTGTACAAGCTTGTGTGCATCCATGTTAAGGCAGACAGAACATTTAACAGGATTTTAAGTGCAGGATGTAAAACCTGCTTTTTTACTCCGATTTTTTACTCGCCCATTATGGTCACGCTGTAAAAACAAATATTTGGCTTTTTATTCTCGTCACTTGGTTGTTTGTATTGGCACTTTTTCTTGTATTAAGTCAATGCAATGTTACTGGTTACCATGTCATCAAAGTGACATGAAATGACATAAAAAATCTGATTTTTTTAAATTCATTGACAGTCACATAGACCAACCTGAGTGGCTCTAAAAATTTACTCCTTTTACATGACCTCAACACACATTATTATTATGTTATTATTATTGGTATTATTATTATTATTATTATTATTATTATTAGTATTAGTAGTAGTATTAGTATTAGTATTATTGTTATTATTATTATTATTATTAGTAGTAGTATTAGTGGTATTGTTATTATTATTATGATTGCATGTTATTTTAGCCTGCCACAAGCTAAAAAACAAAAGAAACACATCAATAACTTTTCTCTTGTTGTAATGGCTTTAAGGTTATTTCATAAATGTACACGTTGGCGTCCACGTTTATCTCCGTCAATGCCACCTGAAAATTATCATACAGTTCCAGCTATTACAGTGAATATAATGTAAATTCACACACTTCCTTTGCATGTAATCATTTTATATCGCATCAGTGAAATGTACTTGATTTAGAATATAGCACTTGTAGTCTTTCATTTTGATAGAAGCAAAAGTAAATGTAGCAGTGTGTCATCTGGAAGGTTAATGGTCAATTCCATAGCTGTGGAGGTTTTGAAAATGTCTTGATCAAAGTGCCCTTGAGAGCCTCAAAAGCATGCGTACCTAAAAGAAGGGGTCAAAAGCACTTCTAAAGTCCAGTCAGGGGCTAATTAGGTAAGTGAATCAGATTGAAACTCCACACTGCCCGCTCTGATTGGCCCTCTAACGACAGGTCACACTTCTTAAGGACCGTAACGGCTCCGCCAGTTGTCCGCCCATTATGAGACCTGATATTTATCGATCCAAAATGTCCCCCGGGGGGATGGCGCTTTCCAAAATGATTGAATTCATCCTGGGCTGAGCAGGTGAATTATGAGCAGGGGATAAGGACACACTTTATCACAGCCAATGTTTGGTGCGTGAAGAGGATTCATCTGGTCGTCCTGACAAGCCACTGATGTCTTTGAGCCGTTTGCCAAGACTTTGTCATGCCAATTTACAAAATTAAGGAGCGTTCTGTACTTCTGTGTTCCCTTTCCCGCTGTTCTTTTGAGAAATGGGAAGGAATCACAAAGTGGCACACACAAACATTAATGGATGAAAATGCTTATTCCTTTTTTGGGCAGGACCAGACTGTCTGTAATTTTTTTTTTTACTTGCTGTGACATTTTTGCAAAAATAAATACAACAAATAGTCCAAAATAGCTAATAATTTTTGTAACATCCTCCAATTAAACACAATAATTGCAGAACTTTAACAATCAGAGTTTCTGAATGCAAATAGCATGTTTTTTTTATAATGTCTCAAATATTGTCTTTGAGATCATTTAACCAGACTGATTCATTTTTATCAGCGACTCAAACACAAACTAGGGAGATTCTCTGCTGCCATCCCCTGACCTGAACCCTATTGAGAACTATATACTCAAATGAAAGCGCCATCAATGTGAGACGCAGGTCATTTCCAAACACCAACTTTGTGAGGCTGTTCAGATATCCGAATGCACAGAACTCACAAAATCAGGCATCCCGGTAAAATCCCTTTTTACTTGCTCTCGCAGGGGATTAACTGGTACCACTGGAAAGGACATGAGTTCTCCATCCCCTTTGTGGAGATGAAGATGAGGCCATTCAACTTCCGTAGCATCAGTAGCAAGAGGAGGCGGTCGGTGCCCGTATGAGCAACCCTCTGAGCCACCTCACAGCTGAGAGGCAGAGACAAATTGAGTTTGGACGACTGTTTTGTTGATGTATCGCCGCGAGCGTCGCTGAAAGCAAACATTTCAATGACAACAACCTCTGTAGCACTTCCAGTTTAAACCGGCAATTGATAATTAGAAGCAGAAAACACCACAATTCATTTATTCTATTTTTAAAAAAAAATCCCCTTCAGGTTTAGTTTCAAAATAGAACATTTTGAATGAATCAGACCCAATATTTTTGTAATAAATCATTCGTTTTTGACTGCCAGATACTAAATTTAAATGGAAAAGAAATTTGCTACAGACATTTCTAAAGCTCTTACGACAATTCAATTTGTAAAATTAAGCCTACCGGCAACCTGAATAGATCAGCGGGCATCCAACAAAACATCGTGCGACTTGTTTGTACGTGCCTCGTATCCAAGTAGAGCCGTCGTCTTTCCCTGCCGTCCTTCCTCCCAGGAGATAAAGACACTGTATGTAATTTATTCAACTCTTTGAATGACAATTCTTCTCTTTTTCGGTAAAAAACAAAACCCAAACAAAAAAACAATAGCAAGGATTAACGGTAACACTTTTAACAACTATCAAGGCCCTTACTGTAAGATATATATATATATTTTTATAACTGATATTGTGCTAAAGGTTCATCACATTTATTTTGATGCCTTTTTCATTATTAGATCCACGTACACACGATAAGCCTCTTTTACACACGATTATTTCCAGGTTGGCTTTTCTCTATATTCGGTAAGAACACAAAATGCGTCTAATTGCGGTAAAATAAGAGCTTAAGGTGTTCACATTTTAAATCACTCAATTGTTTTTTAATTCACTCTTTTTCGTTTTCTGAATAACAAGCAAATAACCAGATTAATTAAGAAAGAGCATTTCATTGCTGTGCTTGTCAATATAGTAAATCATTGGCATTTATATATGAGCAAGGATATATAACTAAAATTTTTTTTATAAGTTGACAAAACATATTTTAGAAGGTCATCTTTGCTGGATTCTGTGTAAAAGAGGCCACCGAAAACAGGAAGATTCAAGTTGGACATTAATATTTACAACGCAGTGCAGCTTCATTATTATCTGTTATTTATGTCTAACTGGTATACTATATTACATTTGTGTTCATTATTAATAGATTTTTTTTGTTCATTTATTTTACTTCATTTTTTAGTATAGTTTCAAGCAGATTAGTACATGAGTATTGTACCTTGCTGTAGTAATGGTTTGAATACCAAAGATGCGACCCATGTTAATTAACATTTGTGAAAATAAGGAAGTCAGCCAGCCAGCCAACATTACATGTATTTAATAATGGCGGTCCGATTTTGTTCGGGATGGCATGGACACATTTGCTCACAAACCGTTCATTTTGTTTATTTGTTTGTTTTTGTTGAACTAATTCGAAACTCAATCATTTGAAGAATGTTTCAATTAATGTGTAACATTTGAAAGTTGGTTAGTGGTCTCTTGCTTGCAAATTTTGAAATCGTACAACACTTGAAAGTGTCAAAAGTAAGTCAAACGGTACCCAGACATTTCGTCGACGGACACTTCGTCGACGGAAATGTCCGTTCGACGAAACGTCCGTTCGGCGAAACGTCCATTCGACGAAATATCCGTTCGGCGAAACGTCCGTTCGACGAGACGTCCGGGGACGAAGCATCCATCAACGAAACGTCCGGTCACGAGTCAAACATGCTAGAGTTTTCACTTTGGCGTTATAAGGCGTTGGAAGCGCTAAATTTGCTAAACATGAATTATGACACAAAATCGAGAGTTTGGACGGTCTCAATCTGGGAAAAAAACGGGATGTCGAAATGGGTCAGAAAATGGCTTTCAGACAAATGTTCAAAAATAGGTTGCTCACAAAATAATTACCTGGTTGTCACTATGTATCAAAGCATTTAAAGTCAGTTCTACATAAAGTGTCCTCTTTTAAATAAGCAACCTGGCCCCATACTGTCAACGAAAGCGCATCTTTTTTGGCCTGGAAAAAAAAAATCCAATTTTGATGTTACGTGCGCTGCCGGCACTGACTGCACTCAAACATTCATTTCATACTCATGTAGACAAGATATCTCATCTATTTGATACTCTCCTCTTTTAGAAGCAGACTAACGTCAAAACATTCCTTTTGAGAGATTTCCACTCTTACTGACAACACTGCATGATCACATTTTCTTATCTGGGTTAAAGTCGCTTGCTTAAGTAGTTGATATTCTGACATCATTTCAATGATTTCACCCAGGGACATTTTCCAGGATTCTTTTATGTGAGCTTCCTTCATACGTCATTTTCTATAGTGATCTCCAGTAGAGTAGGCAATCTTGTGCGTTCTTATTACATTGACCACTTAGAAAGTCTGTCTCTGGCTGTGTTTGTGGCAAAAATAGATGTTTTTTGAATTATGAGGGATTTACGTTCATGTCAGACATCATTTCATTTGACCTTTATGAGTTTCTAAAAAGTATTTTACCAATTTAACCACCAGGTAGTTACAGTAATCTCAGTTCTTTTGCTCTCGTTTAGGATACAAACATATATTTGGCGGAAGAATTTAACACTATAAATTTCTCCTTTAACAAGGCATCTTTTACTTTACCACTCAACCGTTATTTTTTTTTCTTTTATTCTGCTTTTGCAATGACAAGAAAATTGCTGCTCCATTGATTTTTCAGGTGAGTGTTAAATGTTTTTTTTATTTTAAATAATCTCCGTCAGCAACAATTTACTGGACGTTTGCACTGTTAGTTTAACACTGTACCTTGCGCGAATTTGAAATGTCGCCATGTTAATGTAAAAGTTTGACGATGTGTACTGTTGACTGTCAAAAAAAAGGGAAAAATAGCTGATGTGGTAAATGCTGGGATTTGTTGTTGGATACCCTTGCTGTTCAATTTTAGCTTTAGTTTGACAAACGTGTACTATATAGTTCCTTTTTTAATACATTTTCTACATATTAATAAAATATTCAAATAGTCAATTTCTTGCTCTCATTTAGCTGATAAAATATTGAAGTGTACATCTCTGACGTTATTGCTGTTGATCTTGTGAACAGTGAGTTTTGAGCTCGATTATTTATTTATTAATTATTAGGGCGGATTAATTACGGACTTATAGGTGCCCGTTTTGCCTGTTGTTCAGTTTCCCGCACATGAGTACCACAGTGCAGTGGGATGTTCTTTTATTATTATTATTATTACATAACACAGAGCCCTGGAATCAGCAGTTTTAGAAATTCACTCTTTAATCACCTTGTATTCAAATGATCTGCTAATTATGCATGCAAGTGTCAGGTCAGCAGATACAAGCTGGTGACTAATCAGCTCGTGTGTGCTTTTAGGGAGAACACACTCGAAGGAAAGGTCAGCGCAGTCAAGCTAAAGCAGAAGTGAATGAGTCACATGTACACGCACTCACACTGTGACTTCAGTCATCATTATTCCTCTGAAAATACCATTCATCAGTTCCACTTCATTGAACGTCTCTCCTGGAAATATTACCTACACACACACACTAGGTTTTAGACCCAAATCCGCAAATTGACCTCTAAAGTCTAAGACGGGTAAGTACAGAGCGATGCAAAAAAAGGGGAACTTTTTAACAATCCAGTAATACCAAAAGTGACAGAAGAAACCGATTTGACTCAAAGTAAATGAAACCTTTAAAACATGCCATTTAAGAAACGCAAAAAAAGGGGGAACTTTTTAACAATCCAGTAATATCAAGACTGAGGGAAGAAACCGATTTGACTAAAAGTAAATGAAACCTTTAAAACATGCCATTTAAGAAGCAAAGATGGAACTTTTGTCTAAAATGACGTCCTTCTATTCTGTATTCCCCGTAGTTACAAAAATGGGGAAGTGTTTACTTGCTAAAGGTTGCTGTCTTTCCTGCGATTTGCTGGCCAACCAGTCAGGGTCTCAGACCCCCCGGTGCCCGTAAAACATGACGACAAATAATTCAAACCCATAATCGCTAGTCTTCTCAGTAAAAGTCCTTGTAACAAGGAGTGAAGTAAAAAAAAGAATCCAGATCGTCCTAGGATTTGAAGTTTTAAAAGATGACGAATGGTGTGTTAAATGTCTGCTTTCTAGCACTCAGGATGGATGGGGAAAAAAACGACGGGCCCCGGGCGAATTTAAAGCTGCACGAGCGAGCGATTGCACGTATGAGTGAACGTGGCGAGTTAACGGGGCCCGGCGGGCATGTGAAGAAGAAGTGGGTGGAACACAAATAGACTACCTTGTGTTCAGCTTGACTCTGTTCAGGTGCTGGAAAGGCATTGGCTGATTTGGGGAGCGCGCTGATGTTTATTGGATGCGGATGGAGTGGGCAAAGGTGCACGAAGGCCGCGGGATGTCGGTGCAGGTAAGAAATTTGATTTTTGGGAACTTTATCTGCTGTAAGAAGATATGTACATCAGCAAGTGATGCTTTTCATTTTGTTTTTTTATTTGATTATCAAGCTACTAGGTTGTAACTCATTGTTTGCCTTTGACAGCAACAGGCGTCCAATAGATTTAAACTAGGAGGTAAGGCGGCAAGTGAGGGAACTTAATTCCCCAGTGCAACCTCATTTAATTTTTATAGCCGAAGAATGAAAAGATCCACATAATATCCATATAATTTATTATGGTTAATGGCACTGAAAGGTTCAAAAGTTGCAAAAGCCTAAAAAAGCTTCAAATTTTTTACTGGATGGCCTTAAATTCCTTGGATTTTAAATTGCGATGTCTTGAATTTTGCACAAAATCCTGTAGGATAAACTTTCTGACATTGTAGCAGATAGTTTTTTTCCCCTCGCATCTTTCTGCAAGATGATTTGTGTCAGAAAATTTGTCGGCATCTTTTTTTGACACGAATGGTATTCCATGTTTTTTTTGTATATGACTTTGCGTGAGTGAACAGGCCAAGGTGGTATTTGCCACCTGGGCTATTTAAGTCCTGTGCTGGATCAGGTGAAAGATCCACCAAAAAAAAAACATTACGTTTTTTTAACACACAGCGTTTGGAACACACTCACCTTGACGACCAGGGACTGTTTCAAAAACAAAAAAATGAAGGTAAAGTCACATTTGAAGTGCAATGCTGCAGGAAGGCTGTAGGAAGATCTGAGTTGAAATCATATTTTCTTCTATACTTGAAAAATAAAATGCAGTGCTACCAATCGCCTTTCCAAACGAACACACCATCCATGGCCATGAATGCGCCACAGTGGGGGGATGTTTTCCTTGGATGTCTTTATTAGTGAGAGTGCAACTAAGGCCTAGAGAAGCAATTTCCATCACATGCATGCTGCTTCCAAACAATGGCTGGAAACAACGTTACAATGTTACCAACAAGCCTACAATGGGGGTCTATTTTGGTCCCTCTGAGTACTTTACAATCTACACTAATGCAACCCAGAGGACTCATTTTTGGACTCCAGTGAGATTATCTGTATTTTACTTTCTACCTTGTTAACTGTCAGAGGAAGTAAAGCGGAAGAATCACACTAGTACGATAGTGTAAGTGGAGTTATACTTGTATTTCCTTTCCACATTAACGGCACTAAAGGTGCCTTGACACAATATCGTCACTCACCAACGCCATCGGGAGGAATGTGAGGTTCAGTATTTTGCTCACGGGCACTTAGATGACAGCAGGGCTGGGAATCGAACCCGTAAACTCTAGGTGAGATCATTCCAAATGCTTGAAAATGTCTGGCAATATTTTGCGGTTCTGCCTAAAAAAAGTCTGGATGCGAATGACTTCCTGAGTGGGCAGGCATGATTAAAAAGTCCCTTTTCCATTGGAGGTCCTTCTTTAAATTGAACCCATAAAAGAGAGGAATAAAAGAAGAAAAATAATGCCAAACAAAACAGTGATCAAGTGTATAGAACAGCGTGAAATGGCAAAGCTTCTTTCATAGTAATTGACTTTTTGTTAGAGGAAGATTGTTTTGAACGGCTGAAAGGTTTTTGGCGTCGTTCTCAATAAGCCTCCTCGGCGACATCGTCTTTGTGGGACCACTTTAATGATGTGTCAGCCCACACGGATGCTTCGAAAACTCCAGCAATCCAAGTGTAAATGTCTTGGGCCACTAAAACCTAAGCTGGGAACACTTCAGGCAATAGTTGTTATCCTCTACGATTCTTTACGTTAATGAAGAAGAAAAAGACAGAGAGATAGACCAGACCAAACGCAAGGTCACGAGACTGCCTCTAGTTATTCTTTTGAAAATGTGGCGATACATAGGAAACACCAAGCAAAAATTATGTTTCCTCAAGATATTAAGGCGACTCCTCTTGTTTCCTGTTTTTAATGATTTGTCTCTCAATAGTCTTTTGCAGTTAATAACTCAGCTCTGCTTACCGATTTGCAAGAGTAGCCGTTGCTTTTAAGTGGATGGGATTTTTGGTAAATCCAGAGTTGCTTGGTTGTTTAATTTCACACTTGGTGGGTGGACAGGCACTTTAGTCTTATTTGTGTACATGCAATTAAAAAGTCAATTTTTCAACTTTCGCCACCTTTAATGAGACTGATAAATAATGCTTTGCTAATAATTATGTGCATTCATGCTTCAAATTGGGATTGTGAGAGGCTAAAGTGGAACTTTTTAACTTTGCTTCAGTTAAAAAGATGCAAAACGTAAAAATGTTGTCACGGAAGAAACTCTAAGATTGTAAAGCTCTTGTGCCACTTTGATAACAACAGCGGGCTTTCCTTGTACGGGTTTGGTCACATTCATGTTCTCAGCACCATTTTTTTCCTTTAAAAAACACCCAACTCAATGCTGCTCTAGGCGGGGGAAGCAAGGGCATTAATAGATGAATATTTATGGCACAATGTCACTATAAAAATCATTTTTGCATGGTACAAACTGTGCGCCAGTAATCTGAAATACATTTTGGGCACCGCCTGACTTGGCTTTCCATTCGTTGCTTATCATGACTGTTTCTTTTCAACGGTTTCGCCCACCATGATTCAAGCCAGTGCAATATAAATAGTGTGAGATTTCCATGAGAAATGCATGCTGTACATTTTGCCCATTTTGTCTGAGTGCCAATAATAGTGACTTCATAACTGAAAGAAAAAAAAACCACAGACACACTCCAGTTTAGTGGTAGCTGTTTTTTCTATTTCCAACCACGGTGCCCATATGCAGTTGACAACCATCCAATTTAATTTCTTTCACTCTTTTAGTGCTGGTAACGATCATAGACGTCTATTCGTGTGAATGCTATGAATTTCAATTCGGGCAGGGCTGGTAGCGAATAAATGTCAAATGGAATCCACAAAAAAGCCATCTACGTACAGGTAGAACATTTGAACTTGAATCTGAGACTCAAACACAGAACTTCTGGCAGTGAGGCAGATGAGCTAGCCCATTTTCAAACCATGCAATTACTAAACAACAACAAGATCGCAAGGCCAGTTTGCTGAAATTGGGGAAAACATGCAGCGTAACATGTCCGTTTCCAACCGTGACCGGACGTTTCGTCGAAAGACGTTTGGTCCCCGGACGTTTGGTCGACCGGACGTTTGGTCGACCGGACGTTTGGTCGACCGGACGTTTGGTCGACCGGACGTTTGGTCGACCGGACGTTTGGTCGACCGGACGTTTGGTCGACCGGACGTTTGGTCGACCGGACGTTTGGTCGACCGGACGTTTGGTCGACCGGACGTTTGGTCGACCGGACGTTTGGTCGACCGGACGTTTGGTCGACCGGACGTTTGGTCGACCGGACGTTTGGTCGACCGGACGTTTGGTCACCGGGTTCGCTCGCTGTCAAATTATGATAGAGTTTACTGTTGATATTTTGATATTAGATATTTAGATATTAAAGTCACTATCTCTCTCATGATTATAATTTTGAGAGCTGGTTTCAACAGTAACAACCCGGCGACCAAACGTCCGTTCTACCAAATGTCTGTTCTACCAAACGTCCGTTCTACCAAACGTCCGGTCCACCATACGTCCGGTCGACCAAACGTCTTTCGACGAAACGTCCGAGTACCGTTTCCAACAAATAAAATGTGACACCTTCAAATGTGCGCTCTATTTTCCCGCATTGGCGCCATTAATGATCTGAACATGTCCAGGTGCTCTCTTAATGAATTGAGTATGTCTCTATTATCAGTTGACAGCCTGCTAAAGGATGTAAAAGTGCAAAGTGTGTGTATCGGATGAAGTGGGGGCTTAGACACAACACGCGCATACACAATGTCCTTTTTAGTACAATGGTGCAGACACTCTCAAACTGGGGTATGCAAGCCCTAACATTGTTATTGTGGATTTATTGGTGCCTGTGTTGCCTGTAGTTTATGTATCCGGGAGAATGCATGCGTGCACAACTTCAGTCTGTAGGGTGCTGTAGCACACACTTGCTTGTCACTTAAATTGGGACCAATCAAGGTAGCGTAGTGTACCTTAATATAGCTACTACTACAAATTATATTTTGTTCAGTTGCAAGTTGGATTTGTGGCCTGTAACAGAAATAGGAGTCGAATCGGTTTCGAAATGAGAGTTATAATTTGGCCCCCTTTTGCTTAAACGAATTAAAAAAACACTTTTACCCCCTGACTCATTTTGTGTGTTTGCGCATAGCTTGGAGGCAACACGGCTTCATGAAAATTGATGAGACGAGCCTCATCATGTTTGCAGGTGTGTTGCAGCTATCTTGGCCAAATGGCACGCGTACACTGCAACACGCTGGGTGCGCACAGTGGTGCAATATCCCAGCTGGTGTCTGCACCCGTCACTGTCCAGTCACCTCCAGCAAACACTGATGAATGATCGGGCAGCACGATGGAAATTCTTGTTTACAGTACTTTATATGAAAATCACACGACTGTATATTCATTTCACAGCAGTGATTGCATACTTTGCTGCAGGGGATTTTTTTTAATATACATTGTACAGCATGAATGTTCCCGCCTGGCTGGCTGGTACTCGCTGTAACATGAGGCAATCATTATTGGGATTTTTACATTTGTGGCCACATAGGAAGAGGGGACAACATATAATTGCATAGTATAATTTGCAGGAATACATTTAGATCAGACGATGGTTTTAAAGTGCAATTAAGAAAACACAAAGTTTATCTGGAATGTGAAAAAAATAACAAGCATTAGATTTCAAAATGCTGAGTTTGACCAAAACCAGAAGTCGACAATAAACTGAAAACTTTTCAGATTGAACACAATTAAGATAATTCACACCCTAATGCCACTAATAAAATTTTGCTCTGACCAACCAGAGGATAGTATCATCTCCTCATCATTAAAGGTTACCAAATTGACCATTTCTGGATGAATTTGAAGTCTTGGTCAATTAAATAGTCTATTGGTAAAATATAATCTACATTACGTGGTTCAGCACAACCGATTCTGATGGCCCGAACAGTAAAAAAACGAAATTAGTCGGTAATCACAGCTTTTAAATGGGTTAGAAATTTTGGCACAACACCAATATAGACATAGTGGCTACCATATGATCCACATACGAATTGCGCATTACAATACTAACTTTGGTAAAGTTCAAATTCAATATAATATCGGGAAACAAATATTTGACTGCAGATTGTAATTCCTGGCTGTTGATTTTTACACTCATTGATTTTTATGTTAGGCTATAATGGTATCGATCGGAAAAGAATAATGTTGAAATGCACAGTGTTACAAAATAAGGCTTATAAAACGGCATTAGTTGTTTGAAACGGTATCGAGGTGCGCGTTCACTTTTATCATGCTGCTCTAGTTACCATCACGCCTTCCCTCTCTCTCCTTTTCAAAACATTGAATGAAAAAGCCTCTTTTGCTTGACTGGGCCAGAAAAAGAATTAACCACAATGCCACAGGCGGCCCACTGTAAGTGTGGTGTGTGTGTGTGTGTGTGTGAGTGTGTGTATACACACCACCACGCAACGCACTGCAAGTCTCTCACCTGGTAGAGCACTCGCATACTTTCACATCTTTGGCTTCCCGCGTTTGTTCCCCTTTTAGACGCGGGGAGCGGAGTCGTTTGTTAACAATAAGGAAGCCTCATTGTGCTGAAGACAGGCCCCAAAATGACTGTTTTTGCGTGGGTGTGTGTGGACATACTTTACGAGGCCTTACGCTTCCACTCGGCGCGACGTCACCCGGCGCCCGTGTGTGAGTACAGTAAAAAGCGCCGCAAGAATCCGTGCAGGAAACACACAAGCATGCACAGACAGAGGGTCCATTCTTACACAAAGTGGGCAGGGTACAGTGACGTCGTGACGATAACTCACAAACACACACTTAGAGCGAGGAGGAGGAGGAGATTGTTGGAGGGTGGGGGGCCAGGCTAGAAGAGCAAACAGGAACAGAAAGTGAAGTCTGGTCATGATGTCTGTGTGTATGTGTGTGAGGGGGACAAAAAGAAGAGCACCAACCGATGCCTCAAACAGACAGAGCAACTTCCATTAGTTCCAGGAGGAGGCCAGACCTGACCCTGACACCTGGACTTCAGGTAATGTCTTTTTGAAAGGGTTCTTGTTGATAACTTTCATGATAAAAAGTTGAAGAAGTTGACTTTCCTCTGGTTGCTTGTATTTGGGACATTCGTTCATGTCTTTTTACACTTGTATGATAATTAAGAAAGTTCAGCGTGTTAAAGTTGGACATAGGTGACAGATGAGAGCGCACGTGTCGCAGTGAAAATGAAATGTAGTGTAGAAAAGACACTGAATTTAACATTTTTTGATTATTTTTTAAGGAAGTGGGATGGGTAGGTGTAAAGCATGCTGAAAATTTGTTTGAGTGGATGTATCTGGAAGAAACTGATGGATTGAAAGGTGGATCTGGATCTGCTAAATCCCAGAATGATAAACTGTGGCAAGGGTGTTTGTCAGTTAGTGCAAAATGACAATGCTCAAATAACCATATGTATGTATACAAGACGTTAAAAAGTCACTGTATGATGGAGAAAAATAGTAAAATGGTGTTTAAAACAACCATTTCGATCTACCCATGTCCTTTTTTTAGGTTTAAACCCAACTTTCACATAAAATATCAGTACAGTAATCTTTCAAATATGAGTGCAAATGCTTTTTAAGTGACTAATATTTAAGTACTAATGGAATCCTCTTATTTCTGCCTAGCAACGACAACCAAGAGAAAAGTTTGACTTGTCCAGGAAATAAACGTGAGTAATTCTGTTACATTTCCATTACTACCCCTTCGGTTTTCAGTTTTTTCGTAACTGTTTTTCTCTATTCTGTTGTTCAAACAAACACAGAGGTCATTAAGAGTTTACTGCTTTTGACCTTGACAAATTGTAACTTTAAAACATTTTTGAAAACTTGTAAACATTGAATCAATTATTTGCGACTAATATCCCCAAACAAACAGTCCAAAAAATTGCTAGCGGTGTGTTCTGTGCTCCGGGGCAATCATTAAAAATTCCTGCCATGCCTTCTGTCACCACTTCTGCTCTTTTAGGTCACACGTGCCCCTTAAAAAGCAGCCCCCGATGCAATCATAATAATCATGTTTCTCAGTCCTTCCTGCTTTTGTGGGCCCCGTCAGTTGGCTTTCGTTGGACTAAAAAAAAAAATCCTCCTTTGAGAGCACAATGTCATGAGAAAGTCTACCAGGCAAGCAGACAGTCTCGGAATGTCACAACAGCCGTTGGCTAAAAAATGTCTTATATTGAAAAACATGTCGTTTTTAAACCCCCCTGTTTTGCTTTTACTATATTAAAGTAGCAGTAATTTAAATTTGTTTTGTCCTTGGGCTCTCCTTAGTTATACTACGCAACTTACTATTTAACTTTTAGTATTACTTCTTTGTTTTTACAATGGGAAATAGTTCCTGTTTATTTTAAGAACATGTCTGTGACCTTTTAAACCACATGTGTCAAAGTGGCGGCCCGGGGGCCAAATCTGGCCCGCCGCATCATTTTGTGTGGCCCGGGAAAGTAAATCATGAGTGGCGACTTTCTGTTTTAGGATCAAATTAAAATGAAGAGTATAGATGTATATTACATTTCCTGATTTCCCCCCTTTTAAATCAATAATTGTAATTTTTTAATCATTTTTTTCTGTGTTTTTCGTTCAAAAATCATTTTGTAAAATCTAAAAATATATATAAAAAAAGCTAATATAAACATTGTTTTAGATCTATAAAAAACTGAATATTCAGGGCTTTAAATACAGTTCTTTTAATCCATTTATAAAAAAAATCTAAATATTATATCTAAAATAATGAAATCGAGTTGACGTTAACGCGGCCCGCGAACCAACCCGAGTCTGACACCCTTGTTTTAAACTGTCCAAGCGTTTCCGAAACTTTTTTTTTCTCAAGTAAATTGTCTTTACACTTCAATTATTTGAGAGTTTCTTACTAGCAGGAGCATTATCCATCAGTAATGGACGGTTTGACAGCAAGTCAATATTTACATTATTTTTATTGTTGCTTGGAAGTACACATGCAGCAATGGCACCATGAGGAGGGAATCAATGGTGTTGTTTATATTTTAATTCAAGGCCATCGTATAACAAAACCAAAGGTGTCTTTATCGTTTGTCACATAACACTGTTGATTGCGATCGCCTCCTTACTGGCAATAGCTAAGCAGCAGCTATAAGAGCTTCATTTCCTGTTGAGAAAATGACTGGAGGAGGGTGTGAAGGGGGAAGTGGATGGCTCTGCCTGCCGGTAAAGCAATTTCACATATGAGAAGCGCAACAGCGGTTATGCCAAATGTGCTTCTGCTTGTCACGCAGGTGTCTTCTCCCTTGCTTTCTGCCGACCAATGAGAGACAAAAAAAAAGCTTTCCTCCCTTTCTGGGAAAACAAGCAGTGATAGGGGGCCTATAGTAAAAAAAAAACTCAAGGTGACCCCAGTCTTGAGGAGCAGCTTCAAAGTAATTCATTGTAACACATTGGTTTTTTTGTTGTTGTTGAATTGCTTATCACATTCTTTGTGCGACAGAACTCATGCTACTGGGACAGTGAGAACAATGATGCATGAGATAAAAGTGACTCGGCTATGGTGTTTTCAAAGTATCAACCATGATGGTTTGAACAAAATAGATTTCCACTTCGCACACCTGCCATGTCTTGTCATATTCTGATCTGTCCTGTCTTCCCTTTTTGTCTTTTAAAGGTTATTAGGGCTGTCTCCTCTCCGCATGATGGAACTATTCTCTTATTTTAGACCAGGGGTGTCAGACTCGGGTTGGTTCCTGATTTCATTTGGTCCGGACCATTTTAGATATAGTATTTAGATTTTTTTTCATAAATGCATTAAAAGAACTGGATTAAAGGCCCTGAATATTCAGTTTTTTTAATAGATCTAAAACAATGTTTATTTTAGCTTTTTTTATATATATTTTTAGATTTTACAAAATGATTTTTGAACTAAAAACATGGAAAAAAATGATTAAAAAATTACAATTATTGATTTAAAAGGGGGAAAAACAGGAAATTTAATATACATCTATACTCTTCATTTTAATTTGATCCTAAAACAGGAAGTCGGCACTCATGATTTACTTTCCCGGGCCACACAAAATGATGCGGCGGGCCCGATTTGGCCCCCGGGCCGCCACTTTGACACGTGTTTTAGACGGTAAAAAATTTCTAAGTCATTCAGATTCCCCAATATGCACGTCAAAGCAGTTGAACCGGACAGACTTAAAAAAATGTTTAAATATCTTTTTCCGTGGGTTGTTGTTGCGAAGAACCAACTACTAATGGCATCCCACCAAAAGTCAATTTTCTGAAATATGGCCCAGTAAAAGCTTTTATTTGCTCTTCTATTGTATCTGGTGTATTCACACGCTGCACGCCGTTTATTGCATCCACTTTGATTCTCCTCCCAACGCTCTTGTTAGATTTCCTTCCCAGCGGGACTCTCACCAACATTGCTTCACTGAATCTCTCACTCAGATGCCAATGTGCCATTCCTCCCTATGCAAATCCGACCCAATCTGCCCGTCTCTGGCCTTTAATATTCCTTTGAGGGTCCTTCATGGACGTCTGCTCTGAATCCTCAATGACCCCTCTGTGGGTATGAATGAAGAATTCATAATTATAAAATATTTGACACAAGGAAAGCAACAAAATAGGAAAAAGGGTGACAGGAGCACACCTTCGAAGTATGTCCGTAGTAGTGAATTGAGGATTTCCTTTCAAACAAAAGTTTTTCTACCATTTTGTGGCTTCTATAGGCAATCACAAAACTTTACTGATAGATTTTTCGCTCGCAAATGTCAGCTGTTAATGGCAAAGTAATGAGAAAAGCGTTCACACACTACCAAGATGGCTTTTTTTCCCCCTTAGGCTTTGCAGTTGAAATGATTGCTCATTTGCGGTCTATTTCCAGAACAACCAAAACAAAAACAAATGCGCAATTTCACAGAAAAGTAGTTTTAGGAGTTATTCGAAACAATTCTTTTCTCCTTTTATTCAAATGTGAAAATTTGAATCCGCTAAATCATTTTTCCATGCCTATTCATTTCAGCACCGTTTCAGGAACAGCTCAATTACAACCCAATCAAATCCAAGCAGACAAAAAGGGAGCCACTGCATTTTACCAGATTGAATATTTCAAATAATCCTAATTTCTTTCTGTTTTTTGTGATTTGTTTTCAGGTATCCAGTAAATTAAGGAAATGTGAAGACAACAAGCACTGCCCTGCAAGATTACGCTCATTACAGTTTGGGACTGAATCTCATTTCTTTTGCATTCCATTTTTCACGGCATCCGCTTTAAGAAATAATGTTTCAACCTGGAAAATGAAACTCCGAACAAGCTGTAAAACTGCCGCATGGGATCAGAAAATCGGATGTCCTGCAAGCCATCTGAACCTAAAGTAGGCTTATAACATTTCGCCTTGAAGCTATGGATGGGACAACAGACAGCATCCGCAATTTCTTCGACCATCTTTGGAACTTTGTAGCGACCAAACACAACCAGGGGGTCTACAACACGGTGTGTCTGGTGGTCCTTCTCACACTTCCTCTCATTGTCCTCATCACCACGCTGGTCGTTTGCTGCCACTGTTGCTGCTGTCGCCATGCAAACAGCTGCTGCTGTTGCCATCGAGCGGGAGGATGTGCCAACGCATCCAAGAAAAGGAAGAAAAACTCGGCCAATAACGACGACTTGTGGATTTCGGTCAAGACGGGACAAATGATGCCTGATCTGGTCACCCTGCCGATGGAGTAGGAAGTCATTTTCATTGATCCAGAGACTGAAAAGACTGGAGAACTGTAAACCCAGTGCCAAAACTGCTGGGATTTTGTGTTCGCCGTGCGCTATGTTTACAACATTTGTGGTACAGACATTTAGAAGCTCAGCAGACATAGCAGACATTTCCAAGTTGTTTTTCTTTGCGCTCAAATTATTAAGTGTTGATTTGCCGCTGTTTGGCGGCATGTTTATGCAGAGGAATGAAGATGGAGTGCATTGAGGAGCTTCATGTAGCACTTTGCTGCTGTATTGTGGCATGTGGCGCTTTTTTTTTAAAAAATGGGAGGTCCTTTGGTCCTCTTTCCATTGAAAAGTGGGATTTGACTCTGCATGCCAGTTTTCAAGGCTTGTTGTAACCTGACCTAGGTGTCGCAAGCAATATATGACGTCTTGCTTTGGAAGAAAAGAAGAGAAATTACACTTGATGTTTGGCTCAGGAATTCAAATCACAATTTTGGCGCTGTCATTGCCGGTTTTGGTCTTTGGCTATTTTGAAAATGTCAGCTCACTTACATCTCCTCAAACTTTTTAAAGTGTACTATGCTTTTAAGCATATCCAACTATTACCTCATGTTTTAAGGACATCAACAAAATAGTTAGGGTTCAAGAATAGAAAAGCTGAAACCGGCATTTAGTATCAAGCTAAGAATGCTTAAAAGTAATTTATTCTTTCCCCTCAGCAATGAAAAACTAACATTACTTTGTCTTTTTGAGCATGAGTGATCATCTGAATTGAACTCATGTCACTGCTAAACTCTCGAAAAATATCCAACCCAACGGTAGCTTTGTAAAAATAAATATATAGCTATGCATTCTGTTACCTTAAAAATGAAGGTGTGTCCCATTTAAACAAATACTTATAAGTTTCCTTCCATTGTTGGAGAACACAAAGGTCTTTAGTGACAACTTCAGATGGGAGACCCCTGCAGCCCAAAAATGTTTCTTACACAATTTAGTTCAAGAGTCATGTTTGTAATCTGATTTAAATCGGATGAAAATTGGATTAGTTTGAAAACAAATGCACTATAAGAGAACGTTTTATTTTCTTGCCTTTTTTGGGGTAATTACCAAATGAGTCACAAATCCACAAGTGCTCATTATGTTAGAAATAGGTGCAATTGCAAAACAAGTGCTAAACTTTGGGCTGGAAGGGCAAAAAAATAGAGGATGCAGAAAATCATTTGTATTTTTTATTTGTTTCTGAGCCTCAGTTAAAGATTTTCTGTTCCTTTATATTTCTTTTTCCCCTTTGCTCTTTCCTTGAAGCGCTCCTTCAGTTAAAACAAACACTCCCTTATTAAAGCCGCGGACACTCATGGAAAAAAATAGCTCAATCCAAGCCCACGCGTATGCGTCAACCTCAGTGACTCAGGCAGACACTCACTCTTCCCATTATTTACATATAAAAAGATAAATAGGGTCTGTGTGTGCATGGGTTAGGTCTTTATTTTAGGAAGTCCAACCTATCTTTTTCCCCTCTTTGTGTTTACTCTGGCAGAAAAATAAGCCTAACAATGGCGGAAACCATTCTTTTTAAAGTCATTTGGAAGTCACAGTGGGTGGAAAGACTTTTTTTTTTCTATCCCCCAAATGTCAGATAGCATTCTTACTTGATGACTTGGCAAACACTCAAAATGCTTGACTTTGGAATTTGCCTGATTTCAAAATAAATGTACATAGTATGAATAAAAATGGGAAATCTTAATCTTAAAAGTGGCGGTTATGAAATCAATATTTGGGTTAATTGGTGGTTTTAAATCTTCTGTGTGACACCACTTGTCAGCATCCTAAAATCTGTACAGGTAATGTTTTATTTTTAAATTTGTAGTATTTGTGTTTTTTTTCTTTCTCCCACATTCCATCCTAAGCAATCAGCTGGGATAGGCTCCAGCACCCCTTGTGACCCTGGTGAGGATCTGAGGATTTGAGACACATTGTTTATGGCACTAATAGGGGAGTATATTAAATGGGCGTATCTAATATACCCCCCATTTAATATACCCCCTCATTTAATATATGGGGGTATATTATATGGGAGGTATATTAAATGGGGGGTATTTAATATACCCCCCATTGAATATATGGGGGTTTATTAGATGGGGGTATATTAAATGTGGGGTATATTAAATGGGGGGTATATTAAATGGGGGGTATATTAAATGGGGGGTATATTAAATGATTTGATGATGAATTCATCAAGCGTTGTCGCCGTTATATAATGTCAACCAGCGAGTCGACCCAATGCCACATAGCAAAGGGCTGATTTGGGCCCCTAAGGGGACACACAAAAGATGGCCGCCAGTGACGTATTAATATAGAAATATCCCAGAGAACTCAGACGAAATCGTATTGGAGCACAGCACCTGACGTAATCGACGTGCGACGGTGACCGTGTGTTGAGCCTATCTGCGGCTTTTTTCATTTGCGCCATGCCGTATACCAACGACACGAGTTGCTTAATTGTCGACAAAGACCGTCTTTAGGTCACAGATCAAGCATAATTCAAAGAAAAAAGAATGCAAAAGTCGATAGAAGAGGAAACCGAAAAAGGAAACAAGCGACTGAACTCTAACAAGGCTTATTTGTAAGTGGACTTTTTGTGACTAATACATTCGCTCACTCGAGGAAACACACGAAGGGACTTCTGTCCCGTCCATTATGAACTTTTAAAGGTTTGCACGAGAGCTAGAATTCGTATTTTGTCTATTGACGGTGTTGCCCATCCTAAAAAAAGACGGACGACGGACGAGTGATACGTACTACTGAGCTATTTTGACATGAAATCTTATTGATTGCATTTTGAAACGCCGATTTTAACAGCAGGTGAATTTCACAAAGCATAATGGCGGTCCGTGAGAACCGAACAAGCGTCACCTAACTTGATCGCCTGATGAAATGAGACCAACTTTGATTGTTCATTCATTCTCTGAACCGCTTTGTGCTCACAAGGGTCGCGGAGGGTGCCTGAGCCTATCCCAGTTGACTTCGGGACACCCTGAACCGGTGCCGGAGGAGACGGACAACCATTCACGCTCACCTAGTGTGCAACCAGCCTACAGCCTTTGAAATGTGGGAGGAAACAGGAGTACCTGGAGAAAACCCATGCAGGCCTGGGAAGAACTCCACACAGGAGGGCTGACCTGGATTCGAACCCTCCATGTATAGTAAGGCTTTTTTTTCTCTCCAAAACGACCATGTATGTAAGGCTTTTTTAAAAATGACCATGTATAGTAAGGCTTTAAAAAAACCTGACATAGTATAGTGAGGCTTTTTTTAAATGACTATGTATAGTAAGGCTTAAAAAAAAAAAGGCTTTTCGTCAAAAACGACATAGTATATATAGTAAGGCTTTTTTTTCGTAAAAAATGACATAGTATATATAGTAAGGCTTTTTTTAAATGACCATGTATAGTAAGGCTTTTAAAAAAAAAAACGACATAGTATAGTAAGGCTTTTTTAAAAATGACCATGTATAGTAAGGCTTTAAAAAAAAACCGACCATATATAGCAAGGCTTTTCGTCAAAAACGACATAGTATATATAGTAAGGCTTTTTTCTTAAAAACACGACCATGTATAGTATGGCTTTTTTCGTAAAAAAATGACAGTATATATAGTAAGGCTTTTTTTCGTAAAAAACGACATAGTATATATAGTTAGGCTTTTTTCTTTAAAAACGACATAGTATAGTAAGGCTTTTTTCTTTAAAAAACGACATAGTATATAGCAAGACTTTTTTCGTCATAGTATAGTAAGGCTTTTTTTCTTAAAATACGACCATGTATAGTAAGGCTTTTTTTTTTTTTTTAATGACATAGTATAGTAAGGCTTTTTTAAATTTAAAATACGACCATGTATAGCAAGGCTTTTTTCATCAAAAACGACAGTATATATAGTAAGGCTTTTTTTGGTAAAAAATGACCCACTATATATAGTAAGGCTTTTTTCTTAAAAAAACAACCATGTATAGTAAGGCTTTTTTCTTAAAAAAAAACCAACCATGTATAGTAAGGCTTTTTTCTTAAAAAAACAACCATGTATAGTAAGGCTTTTTTCTTAAAAAAAAAAAACGACATAGTATAGTAAGGCCTTTTCTTTTTAAAAAACGACATAGTATAGTACGGCTTTCAAAATAGTATAGTAAGGTTTATTTCTTTAAAAAAATGACCATGTATTGTAAGGCTTTTTTTCTTAAAAAATTACCATGTATAGTAAGGCTTTTTTTCTTAAAAAAATGACCATGTATAGTAAGGCATATTTTCTTAAAAAATGACCATATATAGTAAGGCATATTTTCTGAAAAAACGACATAGTATATATAGTAAGGCTTTTTTTTCTTGAAAAACGACACAGTATAGTAAGGCTTTTTTTCTTGAAAAACGACATAGTATAGTAAGGGTTTTTTCTTAAAAAAACGACATAGTATAGTAAGGCTTTTTTCTTTAAAAAACGACATAGTATAGTAAGGCTTTTTTCTTTAAAAAACGACATAGTATAGTAAGGCTTTTTTTGCAAAAAATGACACAATGTATAACAAGGCCTTATTTATTTAAAAAAAACAGTATAGTAAGGCTTATTTCTTAACAACCATGTATAGTAAAGCATTTTCTTTAAAAAAAAAACATGTATTGTAAGGCTATTTTCTTTAAAATTACAAAAACCTGCATTGTGTGGCATTTGAGGAATAAGTCATTTGACTTTATTGTTTACTTAATGAATGAATCTTGGCTTCTGGTTCATCCTCACAAGGCTCGTGTACGTACAAGATATTTGTTGAATGTAAGTTACAGCATGGAGGAAAAGTTCCCCACAAGTTCACGCTTTGCCTTGTTTGTTGACAGACTCGTACCGGCGCACCCCGGATTGCGCCTTCATCCAGGAGTCTCCGGCGCCCCAGTGAGCGGAGGCTGACATGGTCATGCTTTTGGACGGCCCCCTCAGATGCAGGCGGACGACTTTGCCAGATGGCAAATCCTCACTGATCTGTAAGTCCGATTGTCGTCGTCAACATCATAACTCTGGTCACGTGATCTTTATTTCATTCACAGCGTCCAGTCGGGAAGAGCTCGCTGACCGGCCACAGGACCAGTTGGGACAGATGCATGTCGCTACCGCCTTCGTCATGCCAGGTTGAAAACCGTGTCGCCACTGTAAATTAATTGATAAATTGTTATTAGTGTCGTAGGACAAAAATGTTGTCATCTTGGGCAGTGTTGAGAAATAATTGTTTTTGTGTCATGAAAGATGCATTGGACAACGTGGAAGAGGAGAAGAACGGGGTGCAGCCGACCGACCGACAAGTCAAGGCCTGCTTGCCTCACCCTGTGACAGCCGTGGGTTTGAGCTGTGTCCCCGTCATTCGGCTGAACCCTGCTTGGCGGACGTGGATGTGGACGAGGGCGACTGGCAGAACAACGTCACCATGCGGTCCAGTTGAAAATGATTGGGACTGTCGATTGCGTTTTGTTGCCGGCGCGACGCAAACGTATTTCGGACCAATAAAAGTGTTTGGGTGGCTTACTTGAAATCCTAGCTAATAGCCAATGTCTTGATTTTTTTAGGCCAATTATTTTAACAAATTTTGATGTAATGATTAAATGTAAAATTTAATTTTTAAAGCTTTTTTTAGTAAAAGGTAATTAGTCTTATGTCGCAGGTGCCTCTCCCCGCCGAAGGCGGATGTCTTGATTTTTTTAGGCCAATTATTTTAACAAATTTTGATGTAATGATTAAATGTAAAATTTAATTTTTAAAGCTTTTTTTAGTAAAAGGTAATTAGTCTTATGTCGCAGGTGCCTCTCCCCGCCGAAGGCGGATGTCTTGATTTTTTTAGGCCAATTATTTTAACAAATTTTGATGTAATGATTAAATGTAAAATTTAATTTTTAAAGCTTTTTTTAGTAAAAGGTAATTAGTCTTATGTCGCAGGTGCCTCTCCCCGCCGAAGGCGGGGAGAGGCACCAAGAGTACGTCTGCGGGACGCGAACCAGCCTCCACTCGGCGGTAGGCGCATACTCCACTGTGTGCGCCAAGGGGCCCACCCACACACCCACTAAACTTTGACCGGCTAAGTATTTTCAGTAAGAGGGTGCTCGAGTAATTTGGCTAAGTGTGCAAGCCGCCTCCCTACTCAGCATGGTCCTGTCCAATAAAGCTTTTTGGGTGGCCAGTGTCTTAGTTTTTTTTTAAACTCATTTTGATGTAATGATTCAATGTAAAATTTAATGTTTAAAGTATTTTTTAGTAAAAGGTAATTAGTCTTTTGTCGCAGGTGTCTCTCCCCGCCGAAGGCGGGGAGAGGCACCAAGAGTACGTCTGCGGGACGCGAACCAGCCTCCACTCGGTGGTAGGCGCATACTCCACTGTGTGCGCCAAGGGGACCACCCACACACCCACTAAACTTTGACCGGCTAAGTATTTTCGGTAAGAGGGTGCTCGAGTAATTTGACTAAGTGTATAAGCCACCTCCCTAAAGAGTACAGTCCTGCCCATTCGGTTTTTATTTGACCTGAAAAGTGACAAGTTGGAGGAGGCGGGGAATCCGGCCCATTACCTTTTGTATAGTAAGTTGGTGCTCTACTATCGAGGCCAAGTATCCGTTTGAGCTGGAGTGAGAACTTGAAGGATGTGGGAATCAATCCATGCAACTTTTGTATGCTAAGTGGGCACTATACCTCATTTTTTGGGGAAAAATGAAGAAATCCTGCGTGCGGTGGAAACGGGATCCAGTTTGATAGAGACCAAGAATAAGCCTGAATTTGAAAAAAAAAAAAGTGATGATTCTGTGCAAATAAAAAGGCTAGTCTGAAATGTCTTGGCTGACATTTAGTTAAAGTCTTTTTTGGACTGCTTTAAGGTCCAGTGTCCAGCAAGACAAAAGTCTCAAAATGTCACAAAATGGTCAAGAATGTGTGACTGTACTCAAGTCTCGTTTTGTGGGCCAAAAGGTCTTCCACTCTTGACAATTCTGGCATTTTAAAAGAAAGCTAGAATTCCTCCTGCGTTAGCCACCCGGTGAAATCGACATCCTACCTCACCTACATCCGCAGGTGAGTAAGAAAAACAAGAAAACAAATATTTTCTGCACAGCAACATGAATGTCTTTTAAACTTACTTTTTTTTGTCTTCAGGTGTCCTCCCTCTCCACGGTTTGGGAAACCTTTTCGTTGGAAGACTGTCCATCCCACAAGTCAACCATTTTTGCCTTTGTCACGAATCTGAAAAAATAAAATTAAAAGTTGACAGCCAAGAATCTCTTGTTCTATTATGTGACCTTTACTTTTATTTATAAGAATTTTTTTTTCATTCTAAAGAGTTTTTTGGAAGGGGATGTGGCTATGCACACGCACTATGATCGCTGCAACAAAGCGAGACATCACATACCGAGCCAATACGAAGGCGACCGGTCGGGGCGGCGCTTCATCCGCAAGCTGGTCCCAAACCTACTCCATCCTGTCAGAGAGACCACAAGAAAAAAGCCTTACTATACTATGTCGTTTTTTTTTAAAGAAAAAAAGCCTTACTATACTATGTTGTTTTGTAAGAAATAAAAGCCTTACTAAACAATGTCATTTTTAAGAATAAAAGCCTTACTTTACTGTTGTTTTTTTTTTTACTAAAAAAAGCCTTACTATACTATGTCGTTTTTAAGAATAAAAGCCTTACTATACTATGTCGTTTTTTTTTTAACTAAAAAAAAGCCTTACTATACTATGTTGTTTTAAGGAGAAAAAAAGCCTTACTATACTATGTCGTTTTTTACGAAAAAAGCCTTACTATACATCAGGCGTGTCAGACTCCAGTTGGTCCGCGGGACACGTTAACGTCAACTCGATTTCATGTTGGCCGGACCATTTTAGATAAACTTAGATAGACTTTTTATAAATGGATTAAAAGAACTGGATTAAAATCCCTGAATATTCAGTTTTTTATAGATCTAAAACAATGTTTATTTTACCTTTTTTTATATATATTTTTAGATTTTACAAAATGATTTTTGAACTAAAAACAGAAAAAATGATTAAAAAAATACAATTATTGTTTTAAGAGGGGGAAAATCAGGAAATTTAATATACATCTATACTCTTCATTTTAATTTGATGCTAAAACAGAAAGTCAGCACTCATGATTTACTTTCCCGGGCCACACAAAATGATGCGGCGGGCCAGATTTGGCCCCCGGGCCGGCAGTTTGGCACATGTGGTATACATGGTCGTTTTTTATTTTTAAAAAGCCTTTCTATACATGGTCGTTTTTATTCAAGAAAGCCTTACTATACTATATCGTTTTTTTAAAGAAAAAAGCCTTACTATACTATGTCGTTTTTTAAAAGAAAAAAAGCCTTACTATACTATGTCGTATTTTTAAAGAAAAAAAGCCTTACTATATATATATACATGGTCATTACCAAAAATAAACAAATAAATCAAGTCGTCAGATATGACCAATATTACTGGAGAGAGTGTTAAGATTTTCGTTTTAAGACAAATGGTCTATAAAGGAATTTCGAATTGGAAAAGTCATCATTGAGCCGTCTTCTTTTCTATCCTTGTGCGATCTTTGAAACGATTAAAAAACACTAAACGCAATTCGATTTGGAGATATTATGACTGCAAGTGGAACTATATCTTCATAGAAGCTTGCAATGTAGAAAACGGGAGCATTTCTTACCTTTTCGGCATGCGTCGAGTACACAAATATCAGCCAACGTAAAAAACAACAACTTCTTGGTGGAATTCTGTTCATGTCCTTTAACAAACGTGTTTTGGTTGGAGCTGACCCAAATTAGGCCGTTTAGAACTTTAGATCATGTGATTAAAAACCTGAAAAGACGTTTACAAACAAAACAAAGCATGCAGGTCAACCAAAACCGTTTTTTCCATTATCACTTCCGGTCCGTTTCACTTCCGGGTCACCAATGTGACGTCAATTCAGGGAACGCCCTCGACTTTTTTTTAATTTTATTTATTTATAATAGTTTGAAATGAAAGCCTAGTCTTATGGGATGCTACGCCTTTATATCAAATCAAAAGCCTTTATTGTCATCATACACAGTTGTGTATAATGAACTAAGTCTTTATTTTAATGAAAAAACATACTGAACTACATAGTGTAGTGATCAGTCAAACAACACTGGGATTGAACCCCAGCTGCCCACATTGCAGTCAGGTGAACAAACCTCTGCACTATGAAGTAGACACACTTTATTTGGTCATTATTGGAAAGTCTTGACTACACATATATAGAAATATCAAGGGAAAATGTTTCCCAACCGGGATTCGAACCACACCTGCCCACATGGCAGTCAGGGGAACAAACCTCTACGCCATGAAGTAGACACACTTTATTTGGTCATTATTGGAATGTCTTGACTACACATATATAGAAATATCAAGGGAAAATGTTTCCCAACCGGGATTCGAACCACATCTGCCCGCTTGGCAGTCAGGGGAACGAACCTCTACGCCATGAAGTGGCCACACTTTATCTTGGGATTATTGGAAGGTCTTGACTACACATGGTTGTTTTTATTTAAGGGAAAAATGATTCCCAACTAGGATTTGAACCCCAACTGTCTACATGGCAGTCAGGTGAACAAACCTCTACACCATGAAGTGGCCACACCTTACCTTGGCGTTTTTGTAAACCCTTGACTACACACGGTCGTCTCTATTTAAGGGAAAATGACACCACACCAGGAATCGAACCACACTTGCCTGCACGGCAGTCAGGCAAATGAACCTCTGCACCACAAAGTGCACCCACCTTTCCAGCAAGCAAGGACGCGCAATATAGAAAATGAATGAACAATTTTCCATTTAAAAAATAAAAAGACGAAGTCTTTTCCTTAAATAAAAACAACAATTTATGTAGTAAGGCTTTGAAAGTAAATGACACAAACGCCATTTCAGGAGCACGACAGCTGCCCCCCGCCCAACGGCGACTACGGCGTGGTCCTGGTCAACCCCTTCTGCCAGGAGACCCTCTTCGTCAACAGGGACAAAGCGTCGGCCACTTAGGAGCCCTCAACTGGAGCTCCCTTTTCTACGCCGAGCCGTGTACATTTTCTATACTGGAGAAAGAAAAAAAAAAGAATTAAAAAATGTCTGACTATGATTCTTTTCCATGTTTTTCTAAAGCAGGGGTCTTCAACTCCTGTCCTCGGGGGGGCTTGCATCCAGTCTGTTTTCTATATCTCCCTCCCTCCATGTGTTGGTGGAGGGAGACATGGAAAACAGACTGGATGACAGGGGATCTCCAGGACCGGAGTTGGAAGACCCCTGTTCTAAAGCTTTTAATATACCCCCCCCCCCCCCCCCCATTTAATGTACTCCCCCATTTAATATACCCCCCCAAATTTAATATACCCCCATTTAATATACCCCCACATTTAATATACTCCCCCATTTAATATACCCCCATTTAATAAACCCCCCATTTAATATACCCTGGGGCTTCTAAATGCCCAAATGACAACATACCGATAGCACTGCATTGTCCTGTAACAACTTTATCCGGTCTTTCTTCGGTAAATCGTCACTTCTGAGCTGCTCTGCAGTCCACACCCGTACTGGCTCCTGGCTCATCCGCCATTTTGAAGAATGGCGACGGGCATTTGAACTCTGACCTTGGTCATGCGCATTAAACAAGTCCGTCTTGAAATTGGCTTTGACAGTAAATCGGTAACTATATCCATTTCTTCTCCCCCTTCAGCCATTGTGGGTTGACAAAACCTCTATTAAATCAACACAACAATATATTTGCGATGACGTATTCCTACGCCTGCAAGAAAGGTCTTGGTGTCGCCAACTCGAAATCTGATTAGTTAAAGCAACAGTTTTACCGACGCTTATTTCTGACCCTGGCAACAAATAAAGGCTGAAATGTGATTGGTTAAATGCTTAAATATGAAAACACACATCTGGAAGCAACACAACCAGAGAATTTGGAATTATTTAGTGAGTACAAAATATAATTAATATCAGCCTGTGATTCAGATAGTATTTTTAGGCCAGCAGAGAAGGCTTTATATATATATATATATATATATATATATATATATATATATATATATATATATATATATATATATATATATATATATATATATATATATATATATATATATATATATATATATATATATATACATACAGACAGCCACTGACCTATTTGTGTAAACTCGGGAAATTCTTTAAAAAAGCAGAACTTAAACACTACAGTCATCAATTGATGAAGTTCTTTTTTGGGCAGCTGTGGTAGTACTAGCAGTATATTAGTACTAGTGTTTTAGGCCTTTTCTTGTTGTCATAATTGCATGAAAGTTAGAAAGTATTAGGGAGTATTAATACAGTTTCTTGGCTGTAATTACACATAGATGGCCAGCAGGGCTTCCAAGTGAGAGGATGTCCAATCAATGGCAGGAAGGTACTAATAAATCCCTTTTGGCAGCGGAACAAAAACACGTTCCGACCTCGTCGACAGATTCGCTGATGAATAGGAAAAGGAATGTGCCGAAGTAATGAAGCCAAAGCCGTATTAATGACATTTGTCAGCTTGGAGATTAAAATGAGCATTGAGTCATGAAGTGATGCGAATATGAAGAGCGAGGGAGACGGAACGACATTTTAATTCGTGTTTGATTGAAGCCCACCACCTTGATTGATCAGTGAGGTCCTCGTCATTGGAATGTAAAATGTGCAGAGCTTAATTCTTAATTCAGCTAACGTGATCTGACTAGTTTCTGCTTTAGAGTGTACGCAGGAAGTTTTCATTTAAAAAGAAATTAGTATTCCAATTACTATTATGACAACTCTTTATTATTGAGGAATATATGCTGCTGTTGCCTAATAAAATGAAACGAATACATAAAAATGAAGAATGGAGTTCAAACATGGGAGAGGAATGTTGTTGATGATTTTAAAATATGTTTGAAACAATATTGGTCAATCATGCAAAAAGAATTTCAGTTCAAGTCTGCTAGCCAATTTTACTCAATCTGTCTAAAAAATATTTAGAGTGAAAGCTTGTGATAGTTTCTTTTTCCTTTGCTTTTGTCCTAGTTTTTATAAACAAAATAAAATGGGACTTAGCAATTCAGTTCCCAGGTGCGTTGTGCATTCATCAAAGGATCACTCAGAAAGAAAAATAAAAATAATAAAATCAAGCATTACATATAAATTTGAAGCGCCTGCTTAAAAATGTTTGTTATTTCCTAAATGTGCTTTTACTTTGATTTGAATAAAGGTAAAAGTCAGGTTAAAAGTTTATATATTCACTTCATTATGTTCACTCTCATGCTATGTATGGAGATTTTCTTCATTTATTTGTCAATATTATGCTTTAGTCAGACAGTTCTCCATTTTTGTTCATCTTCTATTTGATTGACAGGCAGAACAATTACATGTTGCTGTCGTAGATGTTAAATAATTGTTTACCTTGTCTACGTGGTGGATATGTTTCACTGAGAAAAAGCATTTGTAGGTAAATCACCCAAATCCACATTATTTTAGTAGCCAATATTTTAGCAGTATATTTACTAGGCAATTTTTTAATGCATTTTTGCTTGGTTTAGTTTAATAAAAAGTGTTAGGGGGCAACTAGCAGCACTTACTTGTTAGCGAACTACAGAATTAAACTAAAGCAAATAAAACAGATTGAGTTATATTTTATCTCATTTGGGATTTTTGCTTCTTTGACCACAGAAAAAAAACAATGGGAGTTGAATTATTAATGGCAATTCAATTTTGGAGGAAATCAATTAAAAGATTACTAATATCACACATGGCTAGTCCAGTTATAATTAAAAAAAATTGATTGGTGCAAAGTTTTCCGAGCAGGCTAGACAATTGGTTAGCACGTCTCATAATGGGAAAGTTTGTCTTTCAAATATTGACTTTTCTGGCACGTTTTTTCTTAACCTGATGACTCCGAATCCACTTTAACTGAAAATCTTAATGAGAGCAGGCTGACTCTTATATGCCCAATTTGAGTGTGGTAAACAGTTGGACTTTTTCTACTTGTTCTGATGACTGACGGCGTTCTCTCGGTTCTTCAACGAACGTCGCTTCTTGCTGGAGTACGAAGAGGTTGGCCGGATCTTCATCTCGGTGAAATCCAGGGAAACCAGGTGGCCTTTCCACGGCTCCCAGTTGACCCCCTGGAAACGAGGAGAAGAGATTAGAGAAAGCCCTGATGTCACCAAAAAGTGGAGGTAAAATATTTCCATTTTTCTCCATTTGAAAACGCTTCAATCGATTGTTCTTGCCGGCTGTTGTTGTTGTGCCAGTTGCTTTATCGTTGGTCTCCCTGGCTTCTCAAGTGCTCAATTCTCTCCCTTTACTCTTGATCTCAAACCAACAGGCAGACGGTCGCCCTACAGAGCCTGGGTTGCGTTTGAACTTTGTTTGCAAACGGGGTTGTTTTTCCCCTTTTCTCCGTCGCCAACTGCATGGTGATGTCGGCTTCACAAGGTTTCACATATAACTATTCAATGTGTAAAGTGCCTTACTGAACTGACTATGATTTGAAATGTTTGGAAGTTTACTTAAAGTACCAAAAAATAAATGTTTATTTGAACAATAAATGTATTGTATAGTCTACAACAAGGGTTTTCAGACTCGGGTTGGTTCGCGGGCCGCTTTAACGTCAACTTGATTTCACGTGGGCCGGACCATTTTAGGTATAATATTTAGATTTTTTAAAATAAATGGATTAAAAGAACTAGATTAAAAACCCTGAATATTCAGTTTTTTTTATAGATCTAAAACAATGTTTATTTGAGCTTTTTTAAAATATATTTTTAGATTTTCCAAAATGATATTTGAACTAAAGACACAGAAAAAAATGATTAAAAAAATTACAATTATTTATTTAAAAGGGGGGAAATCAGGAAATGGAATATACATCTATACTCTTCATTTTAATTTGATCCTAAAACAGAAAGTCGGCACTCATGATTTACTTTGCCGGGCCACACAAAATGATGCGGCGGGCCAGATTTGGCCCCCGGGCCGCCACTTTGTGTGTGTGGTCTACAATGTATTAGTTTCCCAATTATTTAATGCATTTGTGATAATGAATGCAACAGTTCAAGCACTTATTACGTCAAACTATGGTGAATTTCGCATCTTTACACAAATCTTGACACTGTTGGGTTGTCCCTTGGGTCTTTTGTCACTTTTTATGTATCATTTACTAAGTTCAAGTATTAAAAATACATCGAAAACAAATACATTGACACTCTTGGACATTTAAACAATTTTCTACATTTTTTAATCACTCATTGCTTTAAGATGTTTAAAAAAAGAATTTGGGAAGATGATGTCGCCATAGAATTTTTGCTTTATTGTATTCAGTATTTAATCTGATTGGCATGAGCATAGATTTTGATATAATTTCAACCCATTTTAGCATAGAAAAGTAGCAATTGGACATATTGAGTTAACAGTCGAACATCATTTTGGCATATAGATAAAATATTACAAAATGTCTAATTATGCAAACACTCCACACTGCATATTTTACCTTAAAATATTGGCTAGCAAGGAATATATGTGCAGTGCAAATGCGCGCTACAATAAACTACCTGGCGGATGATGAAGTTAACGAGGCGTATCTCTGATTACTCACCAGACTGTGCCTGTTGTCCCCCCATTTGCCGTTGATATTGGCCAAGTGACAGTTTTTGTACCACCAGGCGCCACGGTGCGTGAGGGCGCAGTTGCCTAGGGCAATGTCGTTATCTGAGTCGATAGTTGTCCAGGGCCGACCTTGGTGGTAGGTCATAGCGTCACCTGTGGAGCAAAATGGACAGACACGATTGATCAGAACCGAGTAAACGCTTCCTAACCTCAATGTGTCATCACGTTTGCTGACCCACTGGACGAATATCGACATCGGTGCAGCAGTGTTGCTTTGAGTAAATTTATAAATGGCCCATTTCTATTGCTGATGAAAACCCAAGTGTCATGAATTCGCCTTCGGCTGCAAGGTGAAATTGAACCCAGCAGTGGGAAGCAGAAAAGGGAAAGGGAAGGGCTGATGCACAATTTAGGATTTTAATGAAGAAATAATCATAGAACTAACCAGAACTGGGACAAAGTTAACAAAATAAAAATTAAAAAAGGGAGAAGCACACCAAAAAATAGGTAAAAATGACTTACATGACCAAGAAACACGAAACAATACTCCCACAAAAGACATGCAACAACACAGGGGTTGATGACAAAGTAAAAACATACCCTGGGTCATGCAGGGTAAGGGAAGCCAGTAGGGACACAACAGGGCAATTCCATACAAATCACACAGACAGGACACACAAGGAAAACACAAGCATTCACCAACCCCAAAACACAGACAGAATATGCAATTGAAGTCTGATTGCAGCATTCAGCCCAACTATATTAATTCTCTCATCACATTCTGAAGTAAAAAATAACAAATTAAGGTAATGCAACACAACATGGTGCAGGGCAACGTAATATATTCTTATAATGAGTCTATATATTAAAAAAAATAGGGTAACGTAACAAATGAAGACCTGGTAATGTATAAATACATCAGAGTAGGTCATGTTGAGTCTAGAGATGACAAATACATTTCATGTGTACCTGCTGTTCCTCTGTAACTCCCAATGGAAAGCGCAAATTTCTGCCTGGCGCTGCCGATCTTGAAGCTGTCGTAGACGGCGTAGGCCCTCTCGGAACCCAGGCCCAAATCAAACCTCACCTCATACTGGATGGGCGTGTTGGTCATTTGGTAAATCTTATCCAGTCCTAAAACGACCCACCAAAACAAGAGTCGCTCAGCCTTGCGTAACTTCACAACACAGTATTTAACAGAATAAACCGATAGGAATCCTGACCAATCCAAAATTCGTCGGTCATGTTGCCGAAACCAGCCATGTATTGCCTCCAGCGTTTCATGAAGTCCAGTTGGCCAGTAGTGCGACGTTGAAGAACCTAAAACAACAACGTCAAAATCAGGCATTTACAATACATGTCACCTATATAACCAACACAGCCTTTCATTTTCTGTAGTACTGGTTATACAGACTGGTAAATGTTTTTTTTTTTTTTTAAAGAGAGTGTTTGTACCAGCCAGCCGCCTCCATCAGTATCCATGTCGCAGTAGGCCTCCATGGGTTTGGAGTTATCATTATTAATGTAAACAGTGTAGATGCCACTCTTCTTCAAACCATTTTTCATAATCTGAAAACAGTCCATGGGGAAGGGGTGGAGAAGGCCAACTACAGGGGATAAAGAGGGGGTAAAAACATGAACGAGATTTTTTGACACAACCCGAACTTATCTTATCATGTATCCATCCACACCCGTTTTGAAGATGGTTTCAACCACTTTGCTCCTCTTGTTGCCCCTATAAGCTATGATGCTGACAATGTATCTCTTCCCCATCAGGAGCCTGGGTATGGCAAAGCTGGTCTCTCTGGCTCTGAGCTGCTTTTCAACAGTCTGAAAACACAATACAACAAATTAGACCACTCAACCACATTGTCCGCAATGTCCACCGGCGATGCCATGAGCACAACGTCAACTGGCGACTGGCATTTGGCTCACTTTTTTTGGATGAGGCAGGGCAAGGAGTATGGTGTGTAATTTGGGTTCAAATTTTCAGTCCTTGGGGTATTTGGATGGAAGCGTATTACAGACATGTAATAAAAACAACTGCAAAATTGAATATTTAACGAACCAACTGCATTATAACTCCCTTTTATTATTCATGGGAAAATAATGGGGCCCATTTCAACTACTGGTTGAGTCAATAATTGATTAATAAATCTGTCTGGAGGCCATATGCCCTGTGATAAAATGTGATCTTTAAGACCACAAGAGGGAATCCTTGCACAGACTTTTGACTCTAAAAACGATGTCTAGGAAGGCATGTCAGTTTTCGAAAACAATTAAAATGCAACATTATTCATTGCATGCATTGTCATCATTTGAATAATAATACAGACATAATAACAACCTTTGCCTGCAAAAATTTACATTTCAGAATATTCACAGGATGAAAGTAATTCAATTATTTTTAGTTTTGTCCATAATCAGGTTCAACTCACCTCCATGTTGCCATCTTCATCCCTGTAGGTTAGGATGTAGCCCTCAATGTCAGCCAAAGGAGGAGCCCAGGTCAACATGGCCGACTCAGTGGTGACACTCAGAGCCCGGAGGTCCTTTGGAGCGTCGATTTCTGTCAGTTAAATCACAGCAGATGACATGAATGCTCATTCATGCTGGTAAGGAGTTAATTAGTTTGGATTTGGGCGACTGCAAAAGCTTGAACTTGCCAGTGACAATCATTTTTCTGGCGTGCAGGGAATTGACCGCATTTTGCCTCCTCTCTTTTTTTGACTTAACGTCCAGAACCAAAGCTGACAATTATCTGCGTGCATGGTTTTTATTTGCTTTGTGTGCCTCGGCTATTCATTAGCCTGTCCTGTTTGAAAATAAATACTAAGCTAATTTGTTTGACACATGCACATGCACTCAGGTAATTATCCTGTGGGCTGAGAACATGGATCATCCTTTCATTCATTTTCTACTGCGCGCCACTTTTGGGGTCAATTGGGGGCCCGTTCCAGGATGAAAGGTGCCTCTCCCAATAATTTGAAGCCAGCCGTTCACACTAATAATTTAACATTTGTAGGGTATTTGAATTTTATAACTCATTGACCGCCATTAACCGCAAATGACAGCCAATCATTTTTTGACACCTGTTTCTGCTTGTGTGGAGACCTTCCTGCCGGCTTTGTTTCCCTTAATGGCCCAGATGTAGATGGTGTAGATCACACCAGGTCTCAAGCCTGTCAGGCTGTAGGAAGTGGCGTCCGGCCGCAGAGAGATTTCACCACTCGACCCTTCCGAGGAGGTGTAGGTGAGAACGTAGCCTTCTATTTCTGCCTGGACACCATCCCATGACACTGTGACACTACTTTCGGTTTCATCATTGGCTCTGAAGTTAGCAGGAGCATCCAATTCTATAGGAGAGTGTAAGGAGAATAAGTTTTTTAGCAGTACAAGTTTATGTATGGAGCAAAGATATGAAGAAGTAGGTACTCGAACGATTCGCCGAAAGACGTTTCGCCGCGTCCATTCGGCGAACTGTCCGTCGGCCAAACGTCCGTCGGCGAAACGTCACGGAAGAAGTAAGTCACACTGAAGACCTGTCTCTGCTTTTGTTGAGACCTTGCTGCTGGCTTTATTTCCCTTGACGGCCCAGATACGGACCGTATAGACGACTCCGGGCCTCAAATCATTTATGGTGTAAGTGCTATCGTGAGGCCCAAGTGGGATTTCCTCACTCGAGCCATCGGGAGAGAGGTACTTTAGTACATAGCCGTCGATTTCTGCCTGAACGCTCTCCCATGATACCCTGAAGCTTCTCTCTGTCTCGTCATGGGTTGAGAGGTTGGAAGGAGCATCCAAATCTGGGAGTTAAAAGACAAGCTTTGCTCATAAACTAGGTTTTGGTAGGTTGGTTAGTCTATTCTATTTACATGTCATGAGTTAAGTCAGAGTGAAGACCTGTTCCTGTTTGCGTTGAGACCTTCCCACTGACTTTGTTCCCCTTGACAGCCCAGACGTAGACTGTATAAACCACTCCAGACCTCAAGCCTTTTAATGTATACGTGTTCCTGTTCGGCCCAACTGGGATTTCCTCGCTTGAGCCATCAGGAGAATGGTAGCTTAGCACATAGCCGTCGATTTCTGCCCGGACACCTTCCCACGACACCTTGAAACTGCTTTCTGTTTCTCCCTGGGCCAAGAGGTTAGTTGGAGCATCCATCTCTAATGAAAGGGAAGCAGGGAAATGAAGAATTGTAAGATTGCAAAACTGTCATGTTGAAAGTTCTGTGCACATCATTTAAACTCTACCTGTCTCGACCGTCGTGAAACTCTTCCTGCTGACCTTGTCACCATTGAAGGCCCAGATTTTTATGGTATAGACCGCACCAGGCTTCAGACCAACCAGCCTATATGAAGTTACGTCACGTCCGATTGGGATCTCACCACTGGAGCCCGCATCCGAGGTGTAGGTCAAAATATAGCCTTCGATATGGGCCTGTACCGGGTCCCAAGAAACCATTGCGGTATCTTCTGTTACCTGAGAAGTGATCAGGTTTGCAGGACCATCTATGTCTGTGGAGGTGACATTACGACATTTCAATGTAAAATGCATTTCTATTTACAAAAGATCCAAGATACCAAACCACTTCTGGAATGAATTCATCTCCTAAGTAGAAGTACCACTGTATTTTCATTTCAACAGTTTACAAAATGAGGCATTGAGAACTCCAAAAAAGGACCAAATACCCTATTTTTCGGACTATAAGTCACATCATCCAAATAATGCACACTGATGAATCATATTAAAGAATAAATAGTACAATGGCGAAAACGGGCTAAATAGGCATCTGTTAACATATTGGTTTTTCAGATAACTGTGACTTGAAAAAACATTTCTGGGTATCTTGGTCAGAGTGAGAGAGAGTGGAAAAAAAACGTACACTAGTCACAGGCCTAGCCAATTTATGAAAAAAAAAATGCAATTTATTGTCCGTAAAATACGATACTCCCATTCATTTGCCAAAACATGTTTTATAGGGCAAGAGATATGAGCAGTTAATGCCAACATCTGTCCCTTCACTTATTGTCGCCTTCTTTCCAAACCACAGATAAAAAGTAGAAGGGTCAGAAATCAGAATTATCCACTTAAACTTTGTTACGATCTCCATTTACGTTGAACGGCATCACCGGCTGAGTCACTGTTGGTGACATTGGTGGAAAAACGACATCTACCGGTAACCTGGCACACAATGACAGCACAGAGGGGCTCTGTGTGTAACATCTGTGGTATCGCGGGAGCCACGTGAGGCACACATGAGGACGGGCGTCAGAATGTGCAGAGGAAAGATTGATGACAGAGGAGTGTAGAAGTGAGGGTGTGGTACGAGCATCCAGCAGAGACAGGGGAAGTAAGGGGAAATGTAAAAATAATCATCATTACGGATGATTCCTTCATGGCACCCTTCAAGGTTAGACCGGTGTCATGATGTGGTTGGTTTGATGAAGACTGATGGATGATACTACATTCTGGGGGAGAAAGGAGCTGGCCCTCTGCTAAACTTTATTCCATCTCCTTGTCTACTCTTTCTTCTCATGGTCTAAAACACACATTAAGGTCTTCAGATACTTTAAAACTGGATTATATTATGAATCTTGTTCATTACTTCTTTTCGATTTGAAGTTGGTACAAAGTACTCCTATCGGTTGCTAGGTTCTCAACAACTAGGCAATTTCTCTCGGTCATTTTAAGACAGGAGATGCCATCTGTCAGATTAAAAAAACCTGAAACACCCGAATAACCCAAGATAAAAGTTAATAAATCATATTTTCTTCTAACTATTGAATACATTCTGCATTTCCTTCTTATTGCCGTGAATTCCCCCACCACACTTAATCAATCTGGCCTAACTACATCTAGTATTAATACATAATGAGACCAGAACATTGGCAATGGAGAGAAGAGACGATCCTCTTCAATTATCATCAAAATCCCTTTCAGAAAAAAACACAAATGAAAGCCCGTAGCCACGAACTGGAGAACGAGCTGCCGTCTGTCTGGTGTAGATTAGGGACTTTGTGCACCAGGTCATTCATACTCATCACAGGAACAGGTGAGCGAGAGAAAAAAAATAGCAGGGAGCTTCAAAAGAAGAGCGGTGATAACTAAACACCATTAAATTGGCTGCCTCCGGATTAAGAAAAGAAAGCCATCAACTGCATTGCCACGTAAATTGGTAGAGATGTTTCACTAAGGATGAAAACGGAAGTGAAGAGGGAGCAGTAATTTAAGAAATACAGAAGATCTGTCAGGCCTTTGTAATGTGGTAAAATCCAGGACAAGAAAAACATTCACCAACAACTACTAGATATAAATGATCATATTTACTGTATTTTTTCAAATTGTAAATTATTTTCTATTCAAATAAGGTCTTATCTCTCAAGGGTCTCCAGAATATGATGTATTTTATTCGCTTTACTATCATGTTATTGGATAATTATTAGTGATCCTTTAATGGTTTCTCTAGTTGGAACATGATTTTCGTAGTATTAAAAGTCATTGAGTCAGTGTCCAAATATAAGAATAAGCAATTGGAAATAATACAATTTTTTTTCCTGTGTTCTAAAAGCAATCCAAAAAAAACTAATCGCCTCTCAACATTCAGTGAACGTCTTGTAATTGTTTGACCAATCACATCACGTTTCCTATCCATGACCACACTCACCATTAGAAGCAGCCCACATTATGGCCTGGTAAATTCCAGCCCTCTACGTCATTAACCCATAATTGTAACTCTCGATGACTGAACTGTATTCCTTAATTGTTTTGTTGTCATTGGCTGCACGTGGAGGGTTGTATCGTATATTACTCTCACAACAAGATTCTGTTTTTCCTATTAAATTCCAGGCTGTTAGCTTTTACAAGGACCCAACCGGCAGCCCAATTAAAAGTATATATCCTCAGGAGAGTTTTATCAGCATTATACAATTAACAGATGGTGATAAACTAAAATGCAGGGTGTCACTGACCTGTAGAACCTATTACAGAAGATGCGTTTCCCTCTATCGGCCCTTTGATGGCCTGCACTGCAATCAGGTATTCGGTTCCTGGATACAGGCCTGAAAGGGTTGTAAGGGGGGGTGTCTGATGAACTCCGGTCAAGCATGCTATTAGGAAATATTTGACTTAATAATTAGTTTGGGAACTCACCTACGATGGTGTGTTTTGTGCGAGCCTCTTGGCTTTTCTGGACATTCAACTCTTCCTCTTGTCCTGATGGGTCCATGTGTGTGAGCCGGAAGTAATCCACCTCCACTTGTGGGTTGCTCCAGTCTACCTGGATTGAGACGTCGGTCTGATCAACAACTCGGATGTCGCTGACTGCTGAGACAACTGGAAAGCAACAAAACGGTTTTTCAATTGGCCGGTCAAGATCTCTAGGGTTCATAGTCACAGATGTTAGACCTTCTTCTGAAATTCTTGTTTTAGGTTGGCTCACCTGTGGTAGCCTCAATCTCCTCGGCCCCACTTTGGATTCCGTTGCTGACAGCATGAATTTCGACCAAGTAAGAAAGCCCAGGTGTCAAGCCCGTGATGAGATAGGAGTTATCCTTGTTGGGAACCCGAACCTAGAATGCAAATTGATAAAACTTGTGTAAAAATTCATGTAAATTGTAACAGCACACATAAAAGAATTGCAAAAACCTACAGGGAATCTAATGGACATATATAGTTTAAAAAATGTTTTTACCTGTTTTAAAGCACTTCCCTGCCCTCGGGGATGATAAGTTAAAACATAATAGTCGACTGCAGGAACTGGTAACCACTGGACTAAGAGGGATACATCAGTTGCTTGGACCAACTTAAGACCTTGAGGAGTAAGAGCTGGAGGGAAGAACCAGAAAACAATACTTGAATGTTAATATTTAGAATTTTCAAATTTCTTTCAAGAAGTTTGTAGAAGTGCATGTTTTGTTGCTTAACTATTTTCACATGGGGCCGCCTCTTTACATCTATGTCTTAAATTATAATGATCTGAGATGTTTCTTGCAGATGTTACATCCTTTCTCCTCTTAATTCGCAGATCGTGAGGTCGCTCTGCGGTTGTGAGGCGACCCGAAAGCAAGGCTCTTCATCAGAGGTAGTGGAATAATTGATGTCAAGAGGGTGAATAAGAATGTATGTATCAACAGCAGTGTGCCATAACAACACAACAGTGGCCAAGTCATGGCAGACGGCCAGTCGGCAGTGCAGTTGCATGCTACGCTTTCCCAGAATGAGGCAATCTTTGTGGTGGATTAATAGTTGATGAATATTTAGATTAAAATAAATAGTGCTTTGCACGCAGGAACCTGAGTTTTTTTTCTCGGTAAAAAGGAAAATATCTGCTCTGTATAGTTGACATAAGACAGGAACAGTACCACACTGTATTCATCAGCTTTAGTCTTTAGCAGATATAATGGTTACTTGTGCTGTTTGAAACACATAAGGCAATCTTTGACTTTAAATAACGTTACAGAAAGGTGACAAAAAATACTTTAAAATAGGCGAATTTTCCTCTGCACTTGGTTGAAAATTGCGGAAAAAAATCAGGGTCCATTTGCTATCTTTCTGATTTTGAAGAAATATATGGTCCATTGAGGTTTGTTTTGCATCAGTATCAGAGTGTGTGTGTGCGCGCAAAATGGGGTTCACAGAGGTTGCCATTCAAACTCGATTTGCAAATCCCTCAGAATTCTAAAGGTATATCTTCAAATATCCATGAACCAACTGTATACTCTGTTGCAATTGATGCGCTAGTTGACATTTATGCTACTGTTAAGAAAGAAGGATTCATGCTTTGCAGGCTAGAAGCCGTTGGTGGATAAAGATAACGAATGAATGATACCAAGAATACATATGCATAGACAGTTGGTATTTTTGGAGTATTACTGTAAATCATGTTTACTCCCCCTTGCAGACAAGAGCAAATTTGAGTTTGAAGGGAAATTAGTTGCCAAAAATTGTCTTCCTTATCTGGGAGATCTTTTTAGAAACTGTCACAAGCCCAAAGTGCGGATAAGAATTTGTGTATCAGCTCGCAGCTGCTTCCCTTTCTTCCCATGTCAACTTCAATTGTAACAGTATGCAATTCCTCCCCAATTTTGCCAACCACACTTTTAGCAGCAAAGGTGCAGCTCAATTGAGGTTATTTTCTTTTTTTCTTCCTTCCTGCGGTGTTTTGTGTCCTAATATCTTCAGACATTTGAAGGCCATAGCCACTAACAGTGTTGGTCAGGGGTCAAACCACTAAAAGGACCCCCCACCCATCAACTGCTATTCTAAAATAACTTCTTTCTTCGAATACAAAAAAGGAGGTGTAGCTGTCTAACAGATCACGTTGGACGTTTTGATGATTTAGTTATAATACACAGTGAATAAACGTCTAAAAACATTTCAATGTGTGTCTGGTTTTAGCAGGTGGGATGATATTTGGAGTGAACCACGACTGTATAGGCCACTCTGGTCCACAGTGGGTGGTAAAACTACAGAGACGTATACCCAAACAATTTAAAGATGTGATTGTCCCTCAACATACAGAAGACTATTTAAGTCACACCCCAGGCAACATTTGCAGCAAAAATGTCTCCCACGTGGCTCTTCTGGTTACGCTATCAACACGAGCAAAAAATCAAAGGTGGCCTTTTTTGCTAGTGTAAGCAGAAAAATGTCTGGAAGAAAATTGGACTTATTACTGTTCCAAATATACCTTAAATTAATTTTTCTCGCAGGAGAAAAACACAATCTTATGATTAAAAAGGACTGTTTTCTGTCTCAATGCACATTATTGCTCGCATTTCTAAGGACATGGAGAGTCGTTCTTGTAATGACTTGAATGTACTTATACAGTACATTCTGGTCAATATGGCACAAAACAGGACTTTGAGAATGTTCTCAATTTTCTAATGGATTCAAATTCCCAACTCCAATTCCCACTGCATGGATTAAACAGTTAAAGAGAACATTTACGATGAGGAAGAACTGGCCGAGATGGAAATTGATAAATGACCCCTGCCACTAAACTGCTCTATGACAACTGCAGTGCAAATGAACAAACAACCCCAAAAAAGCAGCTTACCTAATGAGCAGTCCTCCCCATGAAAGCCCTGGTCACAGATACACTGGCCATCCACACAAAGGCCATTCCGACTGCAGTCCTTGGGACACTTCTGGACACTGCAGTCATCGCCGGTGAAGTGCGGGAAACAAACACATTTCCCATCCACACAGCGGCCCTTGTCATTACAGTTGTTGGGGCATGACATCTCACTGCAGTCTTCTCCCGTGAAACCCTGGTGGCAGACGCACTTGCGATCCACACAGCGACCATTGTCGTTGCATTCGTCTGGGCAGGAAGATATCGAGCAGTCTGGGCCTTCCCATCCCGGGTAGCAGTGGCAGTTGCAATTCTCCTCTTGGTAGGTGCCATGGCCACTGCAGCTTTTGTCCACACCTACAAAACCAAATAATACAGTGACCGGACGTTTGGTCCCCGGACGTTTGGTCCCCGGACCTTTGGTCGACCGGACGTTTGGTAGAACGGACGGGCCGTCGACCGGACATTTGGTTGCTGGGTTCGCTCGCTGTCAAATTATGAGAGAGAGAGTCTGTTCTACCAAACGTCCGGTCCACGCCCCGTCCGTTCTACCAAACGTCCGGTCGACCAAACGTCCGGTCGACCAAACGTCCGGTCGACCAAACGTCCGGTCGACCAAACGTCTGGGGACCAAACATCCGGGGACCAAACGTCTTTCGACAAAACGTCCGAGTGCCAATAATACAGTCTGTTAGTGGTTTGTTATGTATTTCTTCTTTCCTTAACAAGCTAAGATTATAATTACACAACATACTACGAACAGCCAGTTCTGCCTTGGGGCAGACTGACAGAAGTGAGGAAAGCGAGTTTGCAAAATCGATCAAAAAAGTTCTAGTGAGACTTGTCCTGACAACAACAACAACAGTGGTGGCCCACCATTTTAGGTTAAGTCGCTTCGTTTGAGTCCTACCTACTGAACCTCCACTGCCACAGCATCCTTGAGCACACTGGCTTTTTAGATAGTTGACTTCCTCTTCTAAGCCATTCACTCTGTACAAAAGAGATTTGAAGCTCTCAGATTCTGCACAGTCACACGTGGGAGACTCCAGCCTGATCTTGTGCCTGAAGATGATGTTGTTCTCTCCAGTCGGTGTGGTCTCCATCTGCAAACCTACAACACATATATGGCCAAATACCGCTCTTAATAGTAGGCTTGTCATTCAAGTTAAATGTTTTGTCTAACCTTTTTCATCCTGACTTTGAGGATGCTCCAGTTTACAACCAGACCCCCCAGGAACGTCAATATTATAGACATGGCTGAAGGTAACGGCTTGCTCATGAGTGGAGGAGTCCACTTTGGTCGCAAAGCTGCATTGCGACACGGTGCAAAGTAGGACCAGCAGGGCCCTCCATGGGAGTTTAGCAGTCATGGCTGAAAGAGAAGGCGAGAGCAAATTAGGAACAAATCCAGAATTTCCTCAGGGATCAAAAAGTTATCTAAAGAAGCGGAACCGCATAAGTTCATTCCGAGACCCCAAAGTATTGCTTCATTTAAAATCGGTCACCGTTAATGAACTCTCGCAGCGTTAGTCAGCTGCATAATCAAAAGACTAATTCCGCAATTTGGCATGAAGTATAATAAAATCCTAATCATGCACCATTGCTTATGGCTGTGTTAAATTAAAAACAGAAACAAGAATGAATTTGGATGATACTCCATCTGTTTGTTTCTGCGATTATCCATTTACATTGCTGGCATGAAGTTTGTATAATATGTTAGGAGAGCTGCAGATGTTTGGCGTCACAGCTGAATGGATGGACGGCACGGTTGCCAAGTTGAAAGGGGGTTAAATTTAAACCTCCCTGGCAACCGTTAACATAGAACTGAGAACACAACTACTGTTGACAATGCGTTGTCCTGTGTTTAACATTTATGCTGTTTATTTTTCTGAATGAAACTAAACCCTGAGATCAGACTCAGTGGTTCTGTGTTTGGGGATGTTGTCTTTCTGGCAGGAGAAAAATGCCTTGCAACCAAGCCAATAGCACTATTAATTTTGCCCAGTCAAACATTTGCTGCTGTGCAAAACCTTGTCCTCCAACATGATGTCATTGCGTTTCAGCCAAACTGATGTCACGTCAGCCTAAAGCCATTCTGCGGCTCTACCCGAGAGGCTAAATTACAAACTCTTGTAAAAGCAATGTCATTTCATCTTTTTTTTTCACCCCTTAAGTCTGAATTTAACTTGTGTGGCAAAGATGTGAGGGAATGTAGGAAGTTTGTGTGGCCGACTGATAGATATACTGTGGAAAAAGTCAAAGTTTAGTTGGAGTTTATGGAGCCAAGTGGTGATGGGTTCACTGGCTAAAATAAAAAAACTCATACAAAAATTGTAATTATTTTATACATTATTATTGCATTTTAATTGTCTTATAGTTATTGATTAAAAATATATACTGTAGATCAGGGGTGTCAGACTCGGGTTGGTTCGCGGGCCGCTTTAACGTCAACTTGATTTCACGTGGGCCGGACCATTTTAGATATAATATTTAGATTTTTTTAATAAATGGAATAAAAGAACTGGATTAAAATCCCTGAATATTCAGTTTTTTATAGATCTAAAACAATGTTTATTTTAGCTTTTTTATATTTTTATATTTTACAAGATGATTTTTGAACTAAAAACACAGAAAAAAATGATTAAAAAATTGCAATTATTGATTTAAAAGGGGGAAAATCAGGAAATTGAATATACATCTATACTCTTCATTTTAATTTGATCCTAAAACAGAAAGTCGGCACTCATGATTTACTTTCCCGGGCCACAAAAAATGATGCGGCGGGCCAGATTTTGCCCCCGGGCCGCGACTTTGACACATGTGCTGTAGATGAATTAAAGAGAAAGTCAGACTACAACATACTAAACACTATAAAATGACTAAATGTACATATACGTTAAATACACTGAATATGAATTGAATGGATAAAGAAATCAATGCACTAATAAGAATAAATACCACATTTAAATGTAGAAATACCCAAATAACTAAAAGGAATGGTTTTGAAATGGCATTGGGATGCTGTGTAGAATTCTGGGAGGTAAGGTAAATTATGTAAATGTAACGTGAAATCAAATGTGGAAAAAATGAAGTGGTGCGAATACTTTCCATATGGACTGTACATCTCCATTGTGTCATTAACGTATAGTGTCACACTGCTGTTTACATAGCTGGTAAAACCATTTGCACTTCACACCCCACAACGGAAAGACGAGTTGGATCGTGGGTGATAGTTGCAACTGTTGCTGTGGAGAACTGCCACTTGATGGAAACATGGCAAAAAGCAGTTCGAACTCATAGAGGCAAGTTCAAGACACTGGTGTAATTGCTAGTGGTCAAGAGTTTGAGGTGGGCGATTGGCGGCTGTGTGAGAAATCCAAGCCATTACATCACTGCTTAGGGAACATGTGCAGTGGTCGGCGCATCCACTTAAGTGGGTGTTTTATGAGAACGTGCAAATAGAGAGAAACAGCGACGAGGCCTTTCATGTCAAATGTATTCCTTCCTTTATCTATCAGAAAATGCTCAAAGGGTAGATAGAAGTGGGGCATGATAGACAATTGAAATGGAATTGCCTATAGACTACTAAGTACCCAGTTCGAATCATTATTCATACTTGGAGTAAAAGTGCATTTTCATTTGCTGTCTGGGCATCTTCTGGCTGGCAATGACTCAATTTTCCCTATTTAAAGTGATGGATTTGAAAGATGAGTACGGATGGGCTTAGGTTTCAAACATCGAGATGAACCTCTCACTAAAGTCATGTTTTATGTCTCAGTTCAAACACTTGGTAAAGGCGGAACAGCATAAATGTTTCTGGCGGCAGGGCTCCCCATATAATACCTACTTTATTTTACCATAGCCACAATATATAGACACATAGGTATATGATCTTGTGAGGAAAAACGTACTGTATATGCTTAACATTAACAGAATTCATCTGTGTTATGTATAACAAGATATCTTGAAATAAGCTTCTCCTGATGATTTTAGTGCGTAGCAAAGTTTAACGCCACATAAGCGGTGTGTAATGTAAACCTCCAAAATAGGTGCTCTGGGTTTGCTGAGGCATTGATTCAGTTGTGCGAAGTCTTTCTAATATCAACAGAATTTTGAAGGCGTTACTTCATCTTAAAAATAGAAAGAAACAGAGGATAAACTGTTGAATCAAGTGAAATTACATGTTAAATGTCCATTTTTCTTGATCGTCTGTATATGATGGCGCACTAAGTCAACAGAAAAAAAGTCCTTTTTATTATTCTTAGCATTCTCTTTTGGCATTTGATCAAACAACTTTTCATATCTACCAATTTCACTGGCCTTTTCAAGTTATGATGGAAAACTGAAAAGAGGCTCATGCTTTACAGTAGGACACCATTTTACTGAACTCAATTTTAAAGTAAATTGGACTTCAGTTTAATTGTAATATGTTGCCCTTATCAGGCATCTAACACGTATCGCCACTGTTAAAGAAAAACAAAAAACAAGTGTGTATATTTATGTAGAGCAGAAACAGGCTGTGTTATATTAAGGCTAACATGAGCCATGCCTGTTGGGATCCAAAGACACTTTTCCTGAGAAGTGGTGACAGATGCTGCTGCCGTGTTTGTTTGGAAGCTGGGAATGCTCAAACAATGACCTGACAGAAAGAGGGTGAGGGTGCCACAAACATATGCAGATAGCAAATCTTACGGGAAGAAAAGAGAAGGATTGAGTATCAAAACAAAAGGCTGCCTGTTTCTCAAAGTACCATCATCAACATTGGCTGGGAGTGAATGATCTATCACCGCCAAAGGGGCAAAATATGTTAGTTTAGTAGCTCAAAATGCTCAAAAGAAATTTCTACTTTACTCAAGGATTGGCTTATACGCCCAAGTTGTTGATAAATATTTGAAAATAAAGTTTTTCAACATGTCTTTCCTCATGCACTGGATTAATTCACTTTCAGTGGAATAAAAAAAAGGTTGTTTAAAATATTTAGTGTACTACTACAGGGAGCTCACTGCCATATCTAAGAACTAAAACAGTGATGTCGCTGCCAGGTTTCCCAGTCAAAACGAATTGGACATCAATCAGTTTCAATAACCGTGAAATACTTAATGAATATTGGACTTTTGTACCCTCCTGAGGGCATGTTCACAATGCCGAGCTTCCCTTCATATGCAGCTGCAAACTTAAAAATGTGGTCACATTTCTTTCCTCCTTCAAAGCTTGGAGTCAGCAGGAGTTTTGTTAAAGTATTTTCGGAAGTTGATTCGATTATCGCCATCTGCCGGAATCCAAGTCAAAGCAATTTAAGAGTCCTTCACAGATCTTCATTGCGAACTCAGATCAACAGTCCTCGGCCGGGGCCAGCTGCAGGGGGAAGTGTCCTTGGTAACGTTATACTGAGCGATTAATGTTTCACATCTACATATAATGATTACTATTCCACACATACATATAATGATTAATGCGCACATATATAATAATATCCCAGAATAAACCCAACAGTAGAAAGAAGCCAAAGACAGGGTTCAATATGGCATCTTTCTCTTCATGGGGCCGATGATTCTCTGCCGCAACCTTGGCGGGTAGCGCGGGGCCAAGAAACTGAGGGGTGTTTATCGTTCGTTGTCATTGGGGCCGCCAGGTAAGAAAAACGAAAAACTTCCAAAGGCTTTCATGAAAGCTGCTGCGTTATGCAACCCAAAGGGCTTTTTTATAAGGAGCCCACTCTCTTAGGGGTGTGGGTCTCTCCATCGCCGCACTGTCTACACTGTCGTGCATGGCTGAGGGTCTACATCTGGAACTCATTTCCAGGGCTTGTGTTGGTCCCTTGAGTCATGCACAGTAGCATTAAATGTAAATCTAACGGATCAGCAGCCCCCCCAAGCCAATCAAATCTGTTCCTGGTTATTAAGAAAATCTACACTTGAACGTCTTAGCCTCTAAAGGGAAATGAGCATTGACGGGCAATAAAGGATTATCTCGCACAACAGGACCATTGAGAGGACAGAAATGCTCCTTTTGGAGAAACTCATGGCTGTTCTGTGTGTTTCAAGGAGAATATCTTGCGGATAAATGCAGTTTTGTAAGAGTGAATGCAAATACTTAAAATTCCCGATGCGAAGTGCACTTTGACAACTTGATATAAGATTTGAGGAAGGAAAAAAGGGTGTTTATCAATGGGAATACCCATTATAATTGAGTTTGCACAATTAAGTCTTTAATTGTTCTTGGAAAAAAAGATTCAGATTCAAAGCCAATTTGTTATGCTTTGTTTGGAAAATGTTGTAAATTGTGAAATGTCATTTGAACACATTTTACATTGATGCACTGTAACTCATATTGAATGTATGACCTTCTTTTGAAGGTCAGATAATTAGAAACACATTTTCGTACCCCAAAATGATGAATTATGCGGAATGGAAATTATTTTCAAAATGATTAAGAAATGATGAGATATGTAAAAAATTCATGCTTCTCAGGTTATCAAAACTAGATCAAATATTTTCATCCCCTGCAGGTGTATCTACTGAAGATTTTTGTCAGTGTATAATTAATTGAAATTCTACATATAATATGTTTGCTTCAAAAGCATGTTTTAATATGTACCAAATATTTTCTATTTAAATCAATCCCTGAATAAAGCTGCTCTTTTAAGATGCCCTTCTCCCTCTTCAATCCTTGTTGTCAGACAGTAATTGCATGCAATTGTATGATTGAATGCAGTGATAATATAACAAATAGCTCACCCTTGATGGTAGCAATCAGCCTTGTAGCACCTGTTGATGAACCCAAGACCTCCTCAGCAGTGGGGATTTTTTTTCTCTCTCCGCCGCTTCAGTTGTTAAACACTTCCCAATTGCCTGCAGGCCAATGGGCAGTAATTTGGGAGTGTCTCCGCTCCTTGTGGGACTGAAAGAGGCAGCAAGGACGAAAAAGGAGGAGGAAGCCACGAAGGAGAGTGCTTGTGAGAGCAGCTTTTAATGTTTTTATTCTATTTTTTTTTCTGGCCCCCCTACATGGCACTCGGCCTCTTTCCTCACACGGCTCACTTTTCCATCGTCCCAAGGCTTTCTCTACCTTGAATAATATTGGTCTTGTGTAAGGTCGGACGTGTGGTGAAAATAATGTATTCAGCAGAAAAGATGACTGGATAAGGGCTGGATGGAGTCAAAGAGGAAAAGCCAAGAGGAAGCTTTATTTAGACTGGGGATAAAGAATCAATGGGCCGTTCTATTTCAAATCGTCACAAAACAACTCGTGTTACCAGTTGGGACAAAACATCCCCAATGTCAAGGTTTCCAATACTTGACACTGACAGAAAGTACCGTATTTTCACGACTATAAGGCGCACTTAAAAGTCTTAAATTTTCTCCAAAATAGACATAGCGCCTTATAATCCAGTGCGCTTTATATATGGACCAATACTAAAATTGTTATCACGATAAAATAAAATAAATCAGTCGATAGGGTACACCGTCCTCTACAGCTCTCACAACTACGGCAAGCAGCCCCCGACTCTACTATTTTTCCCGTAAAAAAAGTACTGCGCAGTGACTGCTGGGATATATAGTTATTTTGTCAATACACCCAGTATGACGGCGAGCACACTAATTTGGTGCTCACCGTCATTTCGGCTGTATTTACAAAAGAAATCCTGCCGCTAGATGTCGGCGTCAACAGAGCATTCAAAGCTAGACTGCTAAAAATACGATGCGCTGTATAGTCGCGAAAATGCGGTATGCCTTTAAATATATTTGAAAGATTTACAGTCCTTTGAGTGAAAGGGTGGCAGGTAAAGTTATTTCTACATTGATAAACATTTTATTTATAAATTGGACAGAATGTTATATTTTAGGTGTTTTTTTAACCATATTGTTACTAAGCATGAGACTTTAATTCTTGACATTTGACAATGTGTGTTAATCTAAACAGGATAAGATGACATTAATATAACTGATGTGATTTTAGTTTTTCATGATTAGAAATGAAACAAAATACAATCACATTTTCTTCCAAGAGTTGGCGAATTCAACAAGACAAATACAACAAAAAATAACTTTAAATTTAGCTATACAAGCCACGATCTGAATTTGTTTAGAAAGGAGCCCTCTTTGAGACAACCGGATGCTTCATAATGACGCTGTCATTATCAAGAATTTATACTTCCTTCCAAATGTAAAAATAACTCTGGAAGCAACATGTTTCCTTTAATGGAGGTGTCTGCCTCACTTACTACTGACTTAAAAAGATACAATCTGATCACGCGTATGGAATTATTTTTTCCATCCCGAAGAAATATTAGTGTTTATGCAGTCCCCTTCAGATTTTAAAATGAAGCCAACTGACTGCCACTGAAGAAAGCAGAATGCATCTGACAAACTGCAGATTCATATGCAGTCTTGCGTGTTTACGGTAATAAAAGAATGTCTCAACGGATTCCACATCAAGTCATTGCAAAGGTTCTGGCAACATTTAGCTTCATATTGTAATGTGTTGTGGAGAAATTGGAAGGATGCGATTGTATTTATAGTCATATTGAGTTTATAAAAGCATCTATTGAATCCCGTGTACCATTCAATACCACGTAAATAGCTTATCACAGCACGTTGATGTACAAAGTATTGCTTAAATGATTGGGTTTGTGAACGCCTTCAGGGAGGAAATAAATTCCATATTATCTTTTACGGATTGCCGGGTGCAGCAAATGTACTGCCTAATACAGTGGTACCTCGACATACGAGCACCCCGACATACGAGCATTTCGAGATACGAGTAAAATTTCGAGCAAATAATTATATCTAAATTTCGAGATACGAGAAAGCCAGGTGGCCAAGACATGAGAGGCTGTTTATGATTTTAGCTCACTGTCTTTTTTGCTGCATCTCTTTCGTGTATAACAGATATCTATATATATATTACTTCTCGTTGGCAAGTGGTCATGCGTTATCCTATTGTGAGGACATTTGTGTGCATCATTTTCGGAATATTTTGAAGGGAATACAAAAGCAAACAGCCCATCGATAGTGAAAGTCAGGGGGGAGGCGGGGCAAACAGCCAACCCGGCCGGGAGAAGAAAGGTATAAAAATGTAAAACAAAATTAGAATTAAGTTAATGTAAGGTGAGATTAAACTTATTTTTGAGTGTGTCTGCATCGTAATCCAAGTTCATTTAAATTTGTTGATGTTATATTACGATTCACCGGTGCAAAAAACGCCAGGTTTCCACTTATCCGGGTTGCACTCCATATTCCCAAAATATGCACGTTAGGTTCATTTAAGACTAAATTCTGCTTGGAATACATTATAAGGAAAAACCTTCTCCAACATCGGACTTTCATTTTGGTTCACTTGGAAGTATTTAAATGTTGGCGGGTATGTCCTCTCTCCCCATTAACTTGAGTGTAATTAGTTTTTTTTTTCAAATACCAGCAATATAGACTACTTTTAGAAGGCATCTTAAAGTGACCCAAATAAGATGCTTTTGCCATCATCTGACTCATGTCAAATTCTTTCATGATGGTCTGAACAGGCCAAGCGCAACATGGAAGAAAATAGTGGAAAGACGACATAGACGGAGTTACGCAGAACTGCAATGAAACCGGCATATTTACCGTATTTTCACGACTATAAGGCACACTGCATTATAAGGCGCACCCTCAATGAATGACACATTTTAATTTTTTTTCCATATATAAAGCACACTGGAATATAAGGCGCCCTGTCTGTTTTGGAGAAAATTTAAGACTTTTAAGTGCGCCTTATAGTCGTGAAAATACGGTATTTTAGCAGCTCGTGATGTCTATAGTTCTCACGCTAGCACAAAAAGATCGAACATGACAAAAAATTTGAACGAGGCCATAATGAACACCTCTGAGTTACGGCATTGTTGTCCTATCAATCTTGGAAACCAACAGAATACGGAGGAATATTGTTAATTACAATGTAGATGGATGATAGATGAAATGATAAACATTACTGTCAGCTCGGGCCCCGCTTTTACGTACCATTTTGCTCAGTGGAGGAAGTAATTTGTTGAACGCTCCTGCACACCTGCTGTAGAGCTTCAGCTTCATCTCCTGTCCTCTCCCAGCCAAGATAAATCACTCCACCGCCGCACAGTGCTGGCTTATTCCTCTGGACGACCACCGAATGTGAGAACGCCCAGCTGTTGTTTACCAAATGAATTTCATTTCTCTCGGCGTAATTAACGGGACAAATCACCCCTCCTGCCAAAAATGTCACAGACTGATTTAATGCCATTGTTTATTACAGCTTTGTTTGCTCAGAGCATCTCTATAATGAGCGGAAAAACAATTCTCGGGATCTATCTTACCGTATAGGATGTCATCGTTTTTCCGTACCTGTCATTCTTCTTCCGTCGAAGGGGAGTGGAACGGTGGTTTTTTTGGCCCCTTCTTCCCGCTGTCTTCCCTTCACACTGTTTATAAGGTGTCGTAATGGCGATTCGGCAGGCAGCCTGCCCTGTCTCCCCCAATGTAGTATCTGATGTTATAACTATCTCGGTCTGGCTGTATCTGGAAAGGCATTTTATTGTTGGACATATTGCTGGAGCTGGACAAAAGTGCCAGGAGAAGAGGCAACGCTTCTGACCAACCATTCCATCATGGGATAAGATGGAAGAGATGTCGGCGCTTACCAGCAATGGAGTCGAGGGGCTCTACTCTGCTACTGTTGTAATCAGCTCCAGACTACTGAGGAACTGTGCGGATAAGCTTGGAAGAGTGACTCTGCATATTCTCTACCTCGGTCACAGTCTGCAGAAGTTCCCCATCTTGTGGAAGACTTCCTGTGTGTGGTTCCAGTTTTTGTCCAACTTTACAACGTCTTTTTGAGTCTGTATCCGTTTTAGCTACCGCAACCAAGATGGCGCCGTTCAAGTGGCAGCCGGCGGCGGTAGCTCCGTCCACTTTTGCTTGTTTTGTGTTTTTGCTGCTTTTCTGTCTTAATGATTTGATTTGGTGATTCTTAATGATCCCATTTACTTTGATTTGCTTTGTACTTTTGCTTTGTTGTTCTGTCTAATCACCCTCTTGCTACTGCCACAATGACATTTCCCAAATATGGGATGAATAAAGTTATCCAATCCAATCCAATTATTTACAATGATGAAAATTGGAAACCTTGTACCAAGTGATTAATCATTTTTCAGTGACATTGACAAAGATAGATTAGACATCTATCACCACCAATGGCAAAGTTATGTTGGGTTTGTTTACTTTGGATAGAAAAAAGGCCTTCCTCATATTATACAACACGAAGGTATGGAAGTATTTAAAGGGCAGGATAAAATATTCATAAAGCACAACAAATACTATTCACAGCTAACCTTTAAGTGAAAACGCCAAACCCGCCAATGGTCGTGCAGAGCTGCTGATTACATGTTTCCTTGTGTATCTGGAAGCAGTTTATTCGCTGTGAAACAGAATCACTGTCCAGGCTACTTGACGCAAAATGGGAAGTGACAGACAGGCCAAATAATGTCACCGCATAAAAACAGTTGAAATCCTCATTTCTGGCTTGTCTGTTGGTCATTAAGAACTAACTCAGTGTTGGCAATTTCACATCCTCACAATCGCAACTTATTTCCATTCTTTTTAAACATGAAAAAGTAGTTTGCAGCATGTTTACGTGGAAACCACGTTATTAGATTTAGCAGAAGTACGTGGAAAGATTTCACGTTTACATTTGCTAAATGCCCCAAAGGGCATTTCTTCTTTTAATCTTATAAAAATGTGTGTGTGTGTTCACATCAAAAGGATTAAGACCAGATAAAGACATGTTAGGTATAAACAAATCAAGGGCGTCAGGATGGTTTGATGAATGGTGACTTTTGTTTGCTCAGCCATCTTTCCATGAACACACTCAAAATTTATTATCAGAGTCAAATCTATACTCATACTGTCTGGCTTCTGCAAACACAAATTAAAAAATACAGTGTGGCGTGGTCTATACAGTAAGTGCAACGTGATTGGCTATCATTTGTGACCCGGATTAAACCAGTGCAGGGAAAAAAAGGATGGGTTTAATTTCAGTGAAACCTTTTGACCTACAGGAATTATCTAAGGTAAAATTTTCCACCAATAGTCTATCATTTATTGTAGACTTTCACAAACAAACGCAATGTTTATTCCATTATCGGATTGTGATTATCGGTACATTGGAGAACTGAAGCTGAAATTTCACAATATTATTTTATAAAACAAGAAGTTAAAACACTAAATTTTTCGTTTCTGCAAAAAATTGAGACAAAGCCATATTCTTGTTGGCTTTTTTTGTAATGAGAAAAAAAGTATATTTAACTTTAGAAAATCCCATTTATCGAGGGATTTCATGGGAAGGCTTATGGGTTGATTCCAGGTGACCTTCTGTTCATTTTGGGGCATTCCTAGGTCACTTCCTGGTGAATTACGATCGTAAATACTTTTATATATGGTGGTAAATATTGAGTCAGGTTGAGCCACAGACTTGTTGAACTTGTGGTGTTTTCAAACACAAAAAAGGACCAACTTGTTGAATTGAATAATTGCAATGCATGTCACAAAAGTAATTTGCCAATATAAAATTAAAACATCTTTCGATAGTCCACCATTTTGGTGATGGTCCTCATTTTATGCATCAAATGAAGCAAAGCAAATACATTTTCAAGCTCCACCTGGAATTTTGCTTTTGAATTCTTTGAGTCCATTAAAGGTTTTGTTCATAAAGCCTGAGTGCGACACAATGTACCATCTTGGTGGTCCGGTTTGCAAAATGCAAACACAGATGTGACACCCAGGAACATTTTTTCAGCATTTTTACCATCACTAGGCCTCCCCGCAATGTTCTATTTACAAAGAACATGTGAGGACCATCCTTTACCGTTGCACATGAATGAAACACAATATCTAATTCTAGGAATTTGTGCAGCATCATATACTGTAAATGTGAGGAGTGGAGTTTCTGGTTTTCTAGAAATGTTGTCCTTGGCAGAGCTTAAGAGGAAAGTCACTTCAGTGGACTCAAAAGACTGCTACTTTTGCTGCAAGGGTAGAAACACATTGACAGATGATGCTAAGTTGGTGAAATACAGTACATATCTGTCACCACGGGAACATGATGAAACAGTCCCTGCAGTATTCAGAATATGTATTTTCCAGATATGGAAAATGATCAAACATTGGAAAAAAAATACATATGTATATCGTATTTATTATTAAATATATTCAGTCGATTTTGCTCGAATGTATTCTCATCACATTTTGATTTTTTTTTTAAATCAAAAATTTCAAATGTCCATTAAATAATAATCGGACATAGGCTTTGTCATCATCATTGACTCGACAAAAGCCTAATTGTCATCATACCCAGAAACTGCGTGTGACGAAATTGGTAATAAATAGATCACAGTAAACATGATAACCTAATCATGTCAGTCGCAAAGAGCCGCCATGTGCACATAAAATGCTAACATTAGCCAATATCACATTTTTTTCTAATTGAAACGTCATATGATATATTTTTAAAAAATCAATTAAAAAAAATCAAAATATAAATATAAATTTGTAATGTATTTATGAAACAGATCATAGTCAACTTGCTAATTGAATCATGTTGTTAAATGAAGAATCACCATGTTCTTATGAAATGCTAAGATAAGCCACATTTCCAGTGTTAGCAAGATCATCATTATTATTATTCTATGTGTTTCCACAAAATGAGGATTTTTCACTACATGTCCGAATCCTCTTTGAGATCTATTTCTGTCTCTATCTGCAGCACTCCCAAGTAATTGACCGACTGAGTGAGCGTTCACTTCAAATCTCAAGAAAGTCTTCGTTTAAATTTGTGCGCAAAGCTCTCAGACATTCCTGAGGTGTGGAAACCAAGGGTCAGAGAGGTCACTAATAATGAGCTGCATCTGCTTCATTCAGATGGATGGCGATGGAGGGCATGGCAGCAGCGACCGCTGCTGACTCAACGTCTCCGTGTGCGTGTGTGTTCTAACCAGATGGCTGAAGAACATTTGATACCATAATGAAGACAATGTTGTTGTTCTTTGAAGGTTTAAGTTTAAAAAAAAAATCTAAGTCAATATCACCATCTGGTGCATGCATTGTATTCTTTTAATGGTGTCTTGTTGGAAATGTAATGGACAAGCTAGCCTCCACACGTAAAAAAAAAAAGAATAAATAAAAGAAAGCAATCTCCAGAAAAATTTAAGCAACTGGAAACTTTTGGTTAATGTTAGAATTTTGATAAGCACCTGGTAGATGTTGACCACAACATAACATAAGCAACATAAAGCATTTAGCAAGTTGATTTGGTCTTATTAAGTACCGTATTTTCACGACTAGAAGGCGCACTTAAAAGTCTTAAATTTTCTCCAAAATAGACAGGGCGCCTTATAATCCAGTGTGCTTTATATATGGAAAAATAAATAAAATGTGTCATTCATTGAGGGTGCGCCTTATAATGCAGTGCGCCTTATAGTCGTGAAAATATGGTAACTCTTTTTCACATTTCTTACAGGTTTTTACATCAATTATATTTCACTGACCCTGTGATAGGACACAAAATTTGAAAGAAATGCAGTACATAAAAAGCAATTGTTTCTCCAAGGATTGCATTTACGGCCGTTGAAAATGTAGGTTAGACTGAAAATACGTGCCGTAATAGAAATTGGAAGTGTGGAACAATGAGGCAGTTGAAGGCTTGACAAGTGTAGCTCCACGTGTTTAGCCAAAGAGATCTTTAGGCGGTAAGGCTATTTATTTTAGCTGATGACAGAAATAAGGGGAACGTCTCCCTGTCGCATTTTCCTCTCACCAGGAGCTCTATACGGCTCACAAAGGCCCCATAGAAATGGAAAGGAACATTTGATCATTTATTTAAGGGGTTCTTTCTCATTTTCTTTATATTTCTAACCTGGATTTGTTTGGTCTTGACACACTTGACGAAACAACCCAGCATACAGTAAAAACGGAACCTTTCTACCGTTCAGGTTGGTTTCATTTAGTGTTGCGTAGCTATAACATTGGTTTATACAGCTTGCTACCTCTGTAATACCCAAAAATACTTCCAATCTTGCAAGGAAGGAAAAAAAAGCTAAGTTGTAGCGCCCAATATATTTGACGCCACTACCCATTGTAAGATTATCAGATTGTCTAAATCACATGTGTCAAAGTGGCGGCCCGGGGGCCAAATCTGGCCCGCCGCATCATTTTGTGTGGCCCGGGAAAGTAAATCATGAGTGCCGACTTTCTGTTTTAGGATCAAATTAAAATGAAGAGTATAGATGTATATTAAATTTCCTGATTTTCCCCCTTTTAAATCAATAATTGTAATTTTTTAATCATTTTTTTCTGTGTTTTAGTTCAAAAATCATTTTGTAAAATCTAAAAATATATTTTAAAAAAGCTAAAATAAACATCGTTTTAGATCTATAAAAAACTGAATATTCGGGGCTTTTAATCCAGTTCTTTTAATTCATTTATAAAAAGTCTATCTAAGTTTATCTAAAATGGTACATAAAATCGAGTTGACGTTAACGCGGCCCGCGAACCAACCCGAGTCTGACACCCCTGGTCTAAATAAAGAAAAACAAGTAGAAGGTGGTCAGAAGAGCTGATGACGTAAATTGATGGACTACTTGAGATGCGAGTTATCGTCGAATAGAAAAATTTGGAAGTACGCAGCACTCAGCATTTTAGGTAGGTAGAATTCCCCTTAAGATGCGCGATATGGAAGATGAATGAATGAATAAACAGATCTCAAAATTATAAGTAAGCAGAACTTGTACAAGTAAATTGAACTCAACATTTTATGTAAAAACATAGAAGCTAACAGGGTTAAATAAATCAAATACATTAAATTATTGGCGATTTTTTTTACTTAAGGTATTAAGTAAGCACACCTCATACTAAATTCAAGTACTATGCATGAAAAACTGAAAAAAAGGATTCCACGTTATTATTCCTAGATGCTATATTTGATCATTTACACAGAACGTCCAAAAAAAGCACCTATAAAGTGACCCTGGGCCACAGAAACAACAGGGCTTGCAGCAGTGATTATCACTGCCCAGCCTTGGCAGAGGTCTGCACGGTCCTGAACTCGATTCTATTTGATCCATAGGTTCAGCCATAGGTCACGTTGCGCATAATGGAAAACCCCCAACTGGGAAACACAGCAGCTGCAACACTGTTATAGGTTGAATTGCACCCATAAAGGTTCTCGAATCCCTCTGAAGTGGTGACCACAACGAGGTCAACTTGCTTGGCGTTGCCAGTGGCGTAGCTGAGAAACACCATAGAAACATGGAGCTTGTTGTTCAAACACTCAATTGATGTTTATTCTCTTTAATCAGCTTGTATAGCTTCAAATCATGTCTCCGCTTTTAAAAATAAGTTAAATGCATGGTGGTAGTGAATCTGGTACTTATTGATTCTTATATAGACAAACAAATATTCATGTTTATGAAGGTTTATTTTGAATCTGCAATGAACCTTTCATGTAAGAGAAAAGCCAGAGAAATTCACCAGAGCCAAAATTTGAACCCCATACCTTAAAATTGGGAGGCAGAGTTACTCACCACTATACCACCATGCTGCTTCACATTTAGCATATCAAAAAAATATTTCCAGAGGCCTTCACAATTCTTCCCAAGCATGTTTTATATTTTTCACGTGTTTATTGTAAAAGCCACTAGTTGCTGTTTGTCATCTATTAATACAATGCAAAAAGTTTTGTTGTCGGATTGTAGACTTAAGGAGACTCCCTTCATAGCAGATGTTCAACCTTCCACGTAGAGACAAAAACTGTCTCTTGCATGAAGCCATCACTGGAAAATTTAAATTCCTCCGCATAATGTCATTGATTGCATTTTAACAGGTAGAGCACTTGATCCTACCACCAAGTCTCAATTACAATTGTAATACATGAACAAATTCCAATTATCTTTTTGGGTTCTCCAAGTCATTGCTATTTAGTTATTTGAATTATTAATGCAGTTATTTTTTTTTCCATTGATAAGTACACACTGCCACCCTATGGTTGTGACGAGTAATTTGTCAAGTCAGGAAAAGCATGACATTCACTTCCACTCACATTGCACACATTAGAATTACAATCTCTATAGTCATTGCACAGTTTAAGTTGTAATAAATTATTCCTAAAACTGGTAATTATTTTAATGAAATTTAAAAAATCTTAGTCATGAATCTGTATCTATACATCTCCTGACTATTTGTACTTGTATATATGTATATATGTATGTTACTATTAGGTATATAGTATGTATAGTTCTATTCGCCCTCCTGCTCAATAGAGGGCGATGTTCTGTGCTGACCTTCTCAACTGAGTTGTAGTCGCAAGCGACTTAATCCAACATGGCGACTCCCATCGTTACGCGACTGGGCTTCAGTGCCCTTTACAGCAGTTTAGGTGCCTCGAAGCAGGTATTTTCGCCTATAAAGATATTTTGCTTTTGTTATGTGCATATTCTACAATACAATACTACAATCCGATTCGTAAAAGAATAAAAACCGTCAACGTCATTAATAGTTGCGCATAAATCGCAAGCAAAGCTACCGATGTTTAGCCACCGGGCATACGAAATATTTAGTTGATTTCTTTTGAGATCATATGAAAATTCAAGATAGTTATTATTAGTAATATTCATAACTCATTTTTAAAAACATGTATTGGGAGAAAGCTTCATGCTGCTGCTTAGCAAATGGAGGACTTGCCCTAGTCGTTTTAAATCCATAAAATAATACCATAATATTCATAATAAAAAGTACACCGCCTAATCGGCACTTGCTGACCTTTACTTTGCAGGCGCTGAGGGTCTGCTGGGGGGCTGTGGAGCAAGTGAGAGCTTACTACGTCGACTGGAGGATGCTGCGAGATGTCAAGAGGAGAAAAATGGCCTATGACTATGCTGACGAGCGACTACGAATCAACTCTCTGAGGAAGAACACTATCCTGCCTAAAGAGCTCCAGGTTTGTTACCTAAAAACATTTGAATTAATCTTGGAAGAGTGGAAAAGTGGAATCAAGAGGTCCATGTTCCAGATGCACTTTCATCCTTTTCAGGAATTAGCAGATAAAGAAATCGCTGCGTTACCGCGAGACTCTTGTCCCGTGAGGATACGCAACAGGTGTGTGATGACCTCACGGCCGAGAGGAGTGAAGCGCAGGTGGCGACTCAGCCGTATTGTCTTCCGTCACTTGGCCGACCACAACCAAATGTCTGGTGTCCTGAGGGCCAGGTGGTAACTGCAAAAGACAGCCTTCAGTGGCATTGTCTGTACTGTGCTTGTGAATACACAGTTATTTTTGACATTATCTAGTCTGATGGAGGCCTTCAAGTAATGGATCATGACAGAAACTTTTATTTTGTGCAGGATTGCAAAGTCATTTTTTCTTTCTTTGTTGTCATGTGCTAAAGTGTTCACCAGTCTCTCACTATAGGATTGTAAATAAATGCAAATGTACAAAAATATTTGTGTATTGATTTATATAAACACTGCCTTAAATTGTCGTGTAGTTGGATGTCAGCTGTCAGACTTAGTCAATCTGTGCCGTGTTTATAAATTTGATCGAAAAGAAGAATATTATTGTGTTGTCATGTCTATTTATGCTTACATATTTTCCATTTGGATTCAGTTGGGATACTGTAATGGGTTTTCATTGATGGCCCTATAATATATTTGTAATTCCACTTGAATCCGATAAGTGGCGGTAATGCACTTGAGACGTTGATAACGTTGGTTTCGAGGAAGAAAGCGGAAATGCGGATTGCGCATGACTAACGAAACTAACCCGCTGAAGGCAGCATCAGTCGGCAAATAGAGAAACAAATTCTGCCCTTAACGCCAAAATGGATCTGACAGAACAGGTAAATAAAACGCATTTATTTATTTAGTTGAGGAAAAAGTAAGATGCATATGCACGCTTTCTATTTTCTTCCTCACCTAGCTCCCCTGCTACGTTTCAAATGTAAGTAATGCTACATATGCTAACTTCTAGAACCTTGTATTGCTCTGTTTTTTCCCTTGCTTGGATTCCATTGCAATTTCGAATAAAAAGGAATGAGATCAGCGGTAGAGTAATTAAGTTGAAGGATATTTAGTAGTACCCCCGCATAATGAACAGTCTTTGTGTTAAAAGGGTTTAGATTCCATATTAAGTTCGTTTGTGAGTACAGTTGATAAAATCGTTTTTCCAGTACAATACAAGATTTTTGTTAGGTGGTGTGACAATATTTGCATAAGGTAGGGACATATGTTCAAAATGTCGTGGTTTTGAGCCATCTGATCTAATACAATGAAATCCCATTGCAAAGATCAACCAGTTGGAGGCAGATTTACTGGAGCTGGGATCTCTGGTGGAAAAGGCGGAAAGACCAAGAGTGAAGGAGCTCCTCAAGCAGGAGCAGAAGAAGGTGGAGAAAGAGATCACCATCAAACGACAGCAGAAAGAACAACAAGCACGCAGACAGGCCGATCCAGTGGCGTCCTCCAAGGCAGCGTACACGGTCAAAATTACCAACTACGGTATGACACCATGCATTGCACATTTCTTCCCATGTTGAGATTTTCTCTCCATTATTAAATGTGTAATGTATTTTTTTCTATCCATTGCAGCGTGGGACCAGTCAGAGAAATTTGTGAAAATCTACCTCACATTGAAAAATGTGCACAACATTCCATCTGAGAAAGTGGAAGTCAATTTTACTGAAAAGTTTGTACCAATCAAAAATAAATCAAATATCGGTGTTAACTAAAGTGTTACTCATCACACAAATGTACTTGTTGTCCTGCGACCTATCCAGATCATTTTCTGTGCTGGTAAAGGACCTTGATGGGAAAAATCACCAGATGAATGTTCTCAATCTGTTGTATGCAATTGATGAGCAGAACAGCAGCACCAAGGTGGACCTTAATTTAAAAATTGTTTCTGCGTTCATACGCAACAGTTTTATTTTGATTTGATGAACAATGTATTTCAAAGTACTGTCTTGCCTTCTACAGATAAAAACAGACATGGTTTTGATCATGTGCAAGAAGAAGACAACCAAGAAGTGGGAGTGCCTCACCGCGGTGGAAAAACAGTCAAAGGATAAGGAGTAAGAAACTACTTATTTAAACGGCGTCCATTGTGATGATCAGAAGATGACTAACTACCCCCTTTTCTTGTTACCTGTCTAAAGTAAGCCTGCCCCAGCTGATGACAATGCAGACCCCAGTGATGGTCTCATGAGCATGTTGAAGAAAATCTACACTGACGGTGATGATGAGATGAAGAGAACCATCAATAAAGCTTGGTCGGAATCGCAAGCGAAGAAATTAAGAGATGATGGCCAAATGGATTTTTAAAATGCATCACATTATGTCGATTGCCTCAAATAGTGGCCAATATACAAAATAAATTCTTGACATTATCTCCAAACCATGGATTGCCTGCCATATGAAGTTCATTGTTTTAGAGTATACAAAAAGAAGATAAATACTATACTACTGGGATATTATTTCATAAACCAAAATAACACCTTCAGTGAATTGATTTGAGATGTTTCTTTTTCAATCATTGTCAGATTTTGTTTTGCTGATGTTCCTCAAACAAAGATCCTTCAGATTTTTTTTTTCAAACACCTAAGGGTCAAGTGGTTTTACTCGGAAGATGCAATTGTATTTTGTCACGATTTTGGTGATTTTTTAGTCCACACCATTCCAGCCATTGCACCTATCATGAATAAATGTGAGAAAAAAGGTTATCTGTGTGTGTGAGATTCCTATGCTTTTTAATAACAAAACTCAAAACAGACTGAAAATGTGAAAACCTCAAGCACTTAAGTCCACTTTCAGAAATTGTTGACTGATCTCAAGCTCAGGGAAACCTCAATTTATTCCAAATTGTATTCCAAAACATAAGTAATATCACTATTTATAGAAGACTTAAACAATTGTATAAAAGCACGGTCACAAATCACACTATGTTGCCATGAAACTGATTGTAACGTCAGAAACCGAATACATGCTCACTAAAATTAAAGTCTGCACTAAAGCTTTTGTCCAACAGAGGGCAGCAAAGTTTCGGTTTAAAAATCACACATCAAATATACGTGTGTGTGAAATGAGTCATCAGCGAGAAGAACATTTGATGAAAATACAGTTGGTGTCGTGTTAAATTCTAATTATTTAACTTGTAATATAATCAATTAACCAACTGAGTGTATCAAATAAATAATTACATTTTCATCATTCACAGTCGTCCATACAAATTGACAATTAGACACGCCCCCCTATTCCGTGACCGCGCCCACAGCATATATATAGTCCTTTTAGTTCATTCTGTCCTGACAGGCTGACTACATGGATGGAATGGAATGAGATAGTGGTTTCCCTTGCCAAACGCACTAAATTCTCCTCCAACTAGGAATACAAGATTACTTTATTGTGCTTGTCAGACACCGCCGCTTAACATGGATATCGGTTGTTTCACGGCGGCGCAGCGTCTATCGTGCCACGCCATGAATGCGGATTTAAACAAGAAGCCTTCCACCGAAGGAGTCCCGCAAAACGGGGCTCCTTCGGTGGCCAAAGCCGGCCGCGCTAAATCAGATCCGGGCAAATCGGAGCTGGCGCAGGTGGTCCACGACGCCAAGACGGGACGTTCCTACAGTAAAGGGAAGCTTTTGGGAAAGGTAACACATGTTTCATGTATGTTCGTGTCGTTGCCGTGTTGCTCGGTTGCAGGTGTGCCTCATAATAAAGCAAGGTATGCCGATTGATTGGACATTTTTTTTAAATTGAAGGCGTCCAGATGCTGTATTTGAGAGCAAATATCCGCACCAAAGCCGCTGTATCAACATGTTGCGTGTCACGGATGGCTGCTACCAAGTCATGCCTGTGTTCTGATGGACCGCAGAGCCACTGGACAACGCCAATTCCACGTTTTAATGAGAATGCAGCAGCCCTGCCTCTAGTTTTTGTCTGCATGCTTTCATTCGACCATGCGAGCTTTTTGGTGCATCAGATGCATACAAATGACGCAGAGGCGCAACGACCAAGACTGGAAAGCACCATGATTAGGTTTTTTTAAAACCTGGTGTCTTTTGAATATCCTAATAAAGGTCATGTGCTATGTATTTTATCCCCATGTGGTTTAATGGGGTGCCCCCAATGTTCTAAAATCTAAATGAAAGATTCCCCACCTCTTCAATCAAGTTATGCATTTCATTTTGACTAATTTCAATCTGATAGTCTCGCCTCCATTTTCCTTGAGAGGAGTCATTGATGTTTTAAATAGATCTGGGGCAAGGATCACGTTTTTAATCACTTTGATAGGATATGTCCAAAAATAATCTTGATGGATGCAGAAATGTGAAGGAGAGTTGAAAATATTTTGTAACAAATGCCTGACAACAGATTATGTAGCCACAAAGGGGGTGCACATTTCACTTTTTTCAGGGAAAAGTCTACTCAGTACAACCCTGAATTGTCTTGAGTCACTCGTCTGGAAAAAGAATGTAAAACTGTAAATTGAATTAGTGGAATTCCAATTTAATCCCCTTTATTCTTCTCAAGGGTGGTTTTGCCCGATGCTACGAGATGACAGACCTGTCGAGCAACAAAATGTTTGCCGTCAAGGTGATTCCACAGAGCAGGGTGTCTAAGCCACACCAGAGAGAGAAGGTATAGGTGACTGCGGCACATGGTCATATGTATACATGTCCCCAAGCACATGTTATGCTCACTATCTCCTTCCGTTGCAGATAACCAATGAGATCGAACTGCACAAAACGCTGTCACACAAGCACGTGGTGAAGTTCTCTCATTATTTCGAGGACCAGGATAATATCTACATATTCCTCGAGCTCTGCAGTCGCAAGGTAAAGGGGTCTCGGGAATTAGGAGTCTGTTTTCATGAGGCGTGCTAGACGGATTCAATGAATGTAGAGTAAATTTTCATCTTTCGAAGGTTAGATTTTGGCTCATCCGTATTTTTTTTCCTCCTAACAGTCGCTGGCACACATTTGGAAGGCAAGGCACACACTGACAGAGCCTGAAGTGCGGTATTACCTCAGACAGATCATATCTGGTCTCAAGTATCTACACAATAAAGGCATCTTGCACAGAGATCTCAAACTAGGTATGACAGCAACAGCAGCAGCACATCATGGGTGGGTTGCTGGCTGCTATGACTGGAATGTTGCAATCGTGCATGAAAGCATCCAAAGTATCAGTTGTGACTTTGGCTGGGCAATGCTGACTTCGGGAAAAATGCTTTTGTATTCTTTTCAAGGCAACTTCTTTGTGAATGAAAATATGGAGCTACGGCTGGGAGACTTTGGCCTCGCCGCCAAGCTGGAGACGGTCGAACAGAGAAAAAAGTAAGTTTGCTCGTTGAAATTAAGCCAAAGGCTCACATACTTCAAGTATTGTCTCTTCTTGGGATGGAATATTTGTTACTACGCACATGGGGGAAAAAGTCCAATAATGGCGCAAGGTAGTGGAAACCGCATAATTATTTTTCATTTTATTCTCGGATGAAGTCATGAGAAATTGTGTCTTTTGGCATGCAGTTTACAACCTTGCCATTCTAGTTCAGTGTTCAGTTTACCTCGTTGATTGCGTACCACACATTGTTCTGTGATGGTGTCGTATGTGCAACAATGCAACCTTCTTGAGCACCTGACTAAACCGGTTTTCAAGTGGCAGTTGAATATAGTGGTGAGAACATAGTTTCACTGTTAATTTGTCGCACTGCTGTGGAATACCAGAGAATCGCAATAGTTCTGCTTAGTACTGACATGTTTTGAATGTATGATGGCTTGGATTTAAACCTTAAATTTCCCTTCTCAGGACCATCTGTGGAACTCCAAACTACTTGGCACCTGAGGTGCTCAACAGACAGGGTCATGGCACAGAGTCGGATGTTTGGTCCCTGGGATGTGTTATGTGAGTAAACTGATTTTGCAATGCGGTGAATAAACGCTTGAGCGTGGAGAGGAGGAGTTAACAAATGTCCCAAGACTTCTACTGACGTTTGGAGCACGCTCCAACACATTGCTAACCTCAACCATTCGTGAAAGCAGGACATAATGTGCTGATGTGCCCATGCCCAATCCAAGGCTCATATCGAAAGTAACAATGTTAAAATGACGCTCCTGACAAATACTACTACTAAAAGTTCTAATAATTTATTTTATATAGCTTGGCACCTTCACTTAAGCATTTTTGAATTCAACCAAAGTCATTATTATTGTAAATAATTAATAGATATTTTGTCTTACCTTGTTTGTCTTACCTTGAATAATAGTAAATCAGATTGGGCCCTTTATCCTCCCTTTTCACTTGGAAGGAAGAGTTTGGACACGCCTTGCGTGTTTATGTGGAATCATGACCGAGTATGCTTGGCTTTCTTCCATTCAGGTACACTCTGATGTGTGGTAATCCTCCCTTTGAGACACTTGACCTGAAAGAGACATACAAATGCATCAAGGAAGTCCGCTACAACCTGCCCTCTGAGCTCTCGCCCGCCGCGCAGAAACTCATCTCGAGCATCCTCCAGAAAAACCCCAGTGACAGACTCAGCCTGGACCAAATCCTCAACCATGAATTTTTCACCAAAGTAATTCACATTCATCCCTATGACACTGATATTCAACTTGTCATCCCCACCTCAATATGAGCTTCTGTTGCTTCCCTGCAGGGGTTCACACCGGAAAAACTTCCCCCCAGCAGCTGTGTCACGGTGCCTGAACTCCACCCCCCTAGCCCGGCCAAGAAATTCTTCACCAAAATGGCCAAGAGCTTCTTCGGCAAGAAAAAAGCTAAAGGTATGCACGTCTCTGCGTGGATCCTATTGGCTCCTACGTACCACCGGTAGTTATCCGGCGCGACTTCCTGACTTACTTAAAAAGGACTAAGCTCAAGTGCATGGTTTTGTTTTCCAAATTTAATTTTATGGATGTGACTCATGTTGCAGTGGAGAAGGCGCCTTGTGAGGAGAAGGAGGACAAAGATATTTCCAAGCTGGTGTCTGGAATCGTCAAGTGCTCGATCAACCGCCAGATCAGCTACAAAACGGTTGGCCCTAATGAGGTATGTCTATTTATTCTCACGCTTCACTTTAAGGCTACGTGTGATAGCTGATATTTTGGACTGTTAACTCCTTCAGGGCCTCTGACGATGATAGATATCCAATTATGTGGCTTTTTACAAGCCATTTGAACTGGATGGCTGGCAATTCCAGTTCCAACTGATTGGACGTCTATCAATTAGTTAATGTGTCACATATTTAGTATTTTTAGTCACGGACAAAAGTTTGGCTGTGTTGTCATTTTCTCAAGCTAACCCTGCCCCCTGCCGTCTTCAGGTACCCTCCCCCACGGGTCAGCTGGTCAGCTCAGTGCCTCTTGAGCCAACCCCTGCTGAAGAGGAATCCAGGAAGTCCATCTCGCGCTCCTTCAAGGGCACTCTGGCTAGCAGCTCTGAACGTAGGTTCTTGATGGACTTATTAATTTTAATGAATATCTTTCAATTGATTGTTTTGTTTTTCCCCTCTCCAGCATGTGAGGATGTCATCACACCATCTGCTGTGGCCGAATCTGCCATTAAAGTTATCAATGGCTGCTTGGCCAACATGCCTGCAGGTAAAAAAAAAAATCTCCCCGACAGAATCCATTTATTGAACTGTCCTTTTTGTTTTGTTTTTCCTTGAGCTCACTATGACAATTATTTGTACAGCCACTAGAAACCCACCGTGCCTGGCCAGGCCCCAGTCCTTCCTGTGGGTCACCAAATGGGTGGACTACTCCAACAAATACGGTTTCGGCTACCAGCTGTCAGACCAAAGTATCGGCGTGCTCTTCAACGAGGGAACGCACCTCAGCCTGTGTGACCAACGCAAGTGAGTGGAAAGCCAGCACAACTCCCTCTGAACTCGACAAAAAAGCAAAAATTGACGGTTTTGTCATTGCGCTCCCCCAGGACGGTCCACTACTGCTTGACCAACAACAAGCACTTTAGCTTTCCTGCCAGCTCGCTACCTGAACAGCTTCGAAGCCAGAAGCAAATTGTGGAGCTTATGGCTAACTACATGGAACAAAATCTCATGGAGGTAAGAGCAAATGAAAAAGACAAAGTCCATATCTTAAGTTAAATATATGCTGACCCATTTCTTCTACAGGGTGGTGACATTCACTGTCATGAACAAGTTTCTGGTCCCCCTCCTCTCCTTCTTCAGTGGGTGAAGACTGACCACGCTCTTGTCATGCTGTTTAACAATGGAACCCTCCAGGTTTGTCCCCCTAACCACCTTAAATGCACCTTCAGGCTTTGTGGCTGAATCCTTCATGACACTTTTCTTTCGTCCATCATCCAGGTAAACTTCTACACAGACCACACCAAGATTATCCTATCCAAGTCTTTGGACTCGTACCTGCTGACGTACATCAGCCGCGAACGCGTGTCCTTCACGTACCTCCTGAGCACATTGAGCGACCTGGGCTGCACAGCGGAGCTGCGCCACCGCCTCCGATACGTCCTCCACCTACTCCAGCACCACGCTGATGCCTGATGACCCCCTCCCCCGCTAAAACCAGACTGGATAACTGTGACACCATTTGAGGCCCAATGACCGGCTCCCGTTTGATTGGTTAAGAGACGGGCCTCGTGACACATTTGGACTAGTGCCGAGGCAGCTGATGATATCCCGATTTTGTTCAGATGATGCGTTGCCCTCCAGCGTTTGTGCCTGTCCAAAGTTTGTTTGGCATTCTCTAATGATTGGATAATCCATGAAAGATGCCAAAAAAAATGAAGACAACCATTGATTCTCCTTCTTGGTTGCATGGTGCCGATAGAGCCTGCTGCTTTCCGCCTCTACTGATAGACGACGTTAGTGCCAAATTTGGGGTCTCCGCGCTAACTGATACACTTTAGATTTCAACTTCTGGTTGAACACAAATGGTGGTGGACCCTCTTTAATCCTCTTGGCTGCTTCCTAATCTGTGGACACTGGTGCACACAATTTTTGTTTTCCATTTTAACAAAAAGATGAGCCAGCAATAGATCACACTCGGATCTTTGTTTACCTCACACGCACACTTGACATTCCTAGCCGTATTTGGACGCTGAGGTTTGGAGGGAGCTTTTTGCTTCTTTGCCCTCAATGTCTGCAATTTTATTCAGTGTTCACTTACATGGTACACTATATGGGAGCGACACGTAAATGCACGATTTTTGTTCGCTTGTTATATATATCTATATATATAGATGTGTATATATATTTTTATTTACTATCACTAGTTTTATTTGATTTTAACTTGATACCGAAAGACCCTACTTTGGTCCATCGGACTTTTAAAACAAAAAAAGAGTTTTAAATGGACACGTAGGTGAATGCGCGTGTGCCCACATGATCTGGGAAAAGCAGACAGTTGGGGAAATGTGAGATGAGGGATGGGGTGAAAAGTGCCTTTCTGAGGGATGCCTGTATAGTGCAATAACTAGCCTCTTTAGTGAATGTCAAGCTGACTGCTTTGTCATAGTTTGCACGTGCTTTTGCCCTCCCAAAGTTCAAAAGCACGTCCAAAAGCGATACACTGTCACTACCTGGTATAAGCTTTTAAAATGAACCCTGCTCTCATCAATGTGTACTCCTCAGCAAGAAGAAAACTTCGCACTCGTACTGTGAGCCTCATTTCTCGAGCCAGAGTTGTACCCTCGAAGCTGTGACCTGGAATGCAAAGTGTCTTGTACAAGTGTCGTGTTTTCAGAAATCATTGTGAAAGCAAGTCTGCCCATTCAGGAGAATCTTTATTTTTCTGGCACATATTGTCCTGTTAATTTATTGTTTTTTATTTATTTATTGTGGAATAAATTTAGTTTTGACATAAGGAAATGTTCAAATCTGCTCACAGTTTTTGTATGTATTGTATGGGGGGAACATGGGACAAAATAAAGTTTATTGAAAAGAAAATTTCTATATTTAATTGAAATTTGTAATGCTTAAGCTAGAGTATTGTATCTGGATTTTATACCACTGTTAAATCATTTGAAACCCTAATCCTAGTTTGAAAAAAAATATATATATAGATATACTTTATATATTTATAGAGTATACAGCAAATGCCTATACATGTATGTTTAAGAAGAGTTGAACTACTGTACATGCAGTAGTTCACTGCATCCTCACAGTTCCCCTAAAAATGATGAGGCAAAATAGACATTTTACAAAGGGTCGATGTGAGCGCAAGTGTTACATCCATATTGAATGGAAAGAAACCAGCAGTAGCAGAAAAGTGTTAGCACATTCAAGTCCTTTCAAGAAAGCAGTCAGCACCGAGTGGGTGGGTAGCATGTGGGGGTAGTTAGAGGAAGAAGGTATATACGTCCTTCCTTCTGTGACCTCGGCCTTCAGTACGTGTTTGTGTTGGCCCTGGCTCTGTGCTGATGTCACACTCCTGCACCAAGCTCATCACACAACGTTTACACGCGTCACACTGCCGCCCTCCAGGAAACGAGTATTTCCTTTTCTCTATATCTTCCTGTGAACCATTAGTAGAACAAAAAAACATGTCGCGCTCGTCTGCGAGGTTGACCCAATTCACTGCTTTCCAACTCTAAAATGTTCCAAAATTCTCGAGTAGTTTTCAAAGTTCCTCCAAAAACTCATGTTTTTTTTCTTCGATCACTGCCAGTCTCCCAGTGAAATGGACCTATCTCGCCATCAATGGCAGTGAAAAATCTTCACTCAATATTAGCTAGAAATGTCTTACAGTGATTTCAACATGATTTCTGCAATGGCCTATGGAAAGGCAATGTTTGAAAGGCCTCGTGTTAAAGCAAGAAAAGTGTAACAGAATTCTGGCTGAACTCAAGCTTCTTGTGCAGACCTATTTCAATTATAGTATATGTATCACTTGCTTTGGGCCGATAAAAATTGAGCTGTAGGCCGCAGTTGGTCACTGGGCTCTAGTTTGGGCACCCCTGAACAAGAACAACTGCTTTACCAAAAATGTTTTGACAAAAAAAAAAAAATTCCCAAAAGACATCCAACCTAACACATAACATTGCTCATTTATTTCACATTGTCATTGGTTAACAACCACCAAAAAGTCGCTATTGGTTCCTATTGACTTTCAATTCAGACCCAGAAAAAAAAATCGACTATGACATACAAAAATGCTCATTGGTTGATGTAAAAAAAAAATACAACCTTAGACTCATTCACCATGACAAAACATTGACCAAAAATTCCCCATTCGCATGAACACAATAAACTGTAATCGATATATGACAAATTAATGTGAAACAATTTGAGGCAACACTATGAGTAGCAGAGCTATTTTCAATGTTTTAGTGAAAGCTGCCATCTTCTATTTTTGGCTCCCTCACGACCTCTTTATTCTACCTCTGTACAAAACACCTCGTCTCTTGCTGAGAAGACGGTACTGACTGGAAACTGAAGCAAAAGCAAAGAGTGAGCGGGCCAGGAAGTCCAACATCTGGAAGCGAGCGGCGAGACCAAGAAGGAAGGAATTCCGGGAGACATCTAAGTACAGGGGCTGGGGGGTTGGATTTTAGCTACGGTAATTAGTAACTTGTGTTTCCCTTAGAGCTTTCCCTCTTCTTCCCAGACTCAACTCCTCGTGCGTGTTAAAGGCCATTGTCATCATGCTGTCGTTTCCTACAAATTCCCAGCCAAGCCACAAGCCGCGGCGTGCATGAGTGTGCGCGGCTGGCTTCTTTTGATGGTTTCCTCTCAGGAACTTGGCTTTTTTGACTCATTGCTGTCTGCCTCATCAGCTTTCTTTCCCTTCCCACCAATTTTTTTTTATTGGAGTGTCCAAAAATAGCCCTTTTGCTATTCAAAGAACTTCTGCTTATCACATGTTCCTTTATAGGTAAAGATTTGCCATATAGGAGACCACATACATTTAATTATACCTCGCCCACATGGCTTTGAACACATTAAAACACACTTAATTGACATTTAGAATGCTTGCTACAGCAACTTTGTTGGAAATTCATTGCAGGCTATCTCACATCCTGTAGTCTACACATGCACAAATGAACACTGGAATACATACTCACTAGTTACTTGGGTTTTTTTCTCAGCTTTAGAGGAAGTTGTTGCTCCCACACACAACACCTACTATACTCAGTGAAATATATTTTATTTTTTGCCTTTCTGTGCAATTGTTTCATGAGTTATAGCAGGGGTGGGCAAACCAGTCCTTGAGGGCCGTGTGCGGTCGTTTGGTCGCCGGTCTTTTGGTCGCCGTCTTTTGGTCGCCCGGACCCAAACAAGGGGCGACCAAAAGACCGGCGACAAAACAAGGTAAAACAACACGGTCTACGCATCAATAAAAGCCAACAATGGCCCTGAGCAGTTTCACTGAGCGGACGTGAGAGTGTATAAGAGTTTGTATGTACATGAGTTGTCCCCTTAGGAAGGGACGTCAGTCAGGGTCTTAACAAGTTCTCCAACAAAACACAATAAAAGTACGGGAAATTTTGAGCTTTTCTTTAGCCTAATAAATAATAGGGCATTAAGTATGACTAAATAATAATTCACAGTTTGTATTTAGGGAATTTGAGCAACGATTTAAATGGTAATTATCAATAACCTTCCGGGCGACCAAAAGACCGGCGACCAAACGACCGAGTACCCTTGAGGGCAGCTGTAGGTGCACATTTTTGTTCGACCAATCCAGCACAGACGCTTTGACCAATGAGATTTCTGCTCAAAACAAGAAGCACCAGACTGCAATCCCCTGGTTGCACTTGAAGGAGACCAGATTGGTGAAAAGGTGTCCTCTTTCTGGGTTGGAATGAAAATCTGCACCGACTGTGGCCCTTTGTGGAATAGTTTGCCCACCCCTGAGTTATAGGATTTCAAAAGCAGAGTAGCCAAACAATACTCATAACTATTAAACTATAATGTGGACAATGTTGTGGCAATGGGTTTTAACATGATAAGGTTTTCACAAGGGTTTTGTTTTTTATTAGATAGGCATGTCCACACCCTTGACTGTATGCCGAAGCACCTTGAGTGTGGGTCTCTTAATCCATTAAAGTCTCCGCAACTGGGAGGACTTTGCTGACGAGATAAAATAAAGCACAGCTTGAAAAACAGATGGCCAAAAGACAACCAAGCAGGGAAACCTCAGATTATCATGATGCAAGCGATTTGGTAATTCAAATATATTATTGCCCAAAGTCCCACTATCACAAGTTTTACATTTTAATTAAATGATAGAATCTTATCAAAGAGAGAAAAAAATCCATAACTATTGACATGTACAATATAACATATTTATGTAACGGTTTGCCTCTGCATAGTAGAAAACTTAGCCTTATATATTTACTTTCCTTTCATTGTGCATAACATAGTCCGAAAAATATGGTACTTGTGGTTTTAACTGCAAGTGTATATTTTTTATCATGGTAGATTATTCCTTAGTTATCCCTATCATCACAACACTCACATGATTGGATGTGATTTTCTCTGAATGAGCTCATTGAGTGTGGAGCACTTCCCTGCTCATATGACACACGACCAAGCCTTCTCCGCCTATTGTGTCACCACGGAGCTTTCACTCACGCTGTTAAAACTCCATGTCATTACTGGCTCCAACTATAATCATGTGCTACAGTCACAAGGGGATGTTTTAAAATTGCAAACGCAATGTTTTAGGAATTCCTGGATTTTTATGCATGACTGATGTCATTGTTAGTTGGATCCAAATGCTCAAAGATCACATTTTGGGCTGCTTTTAGGTGAATATTCCACCCGATTTAACTCTAAAGAATTAAGAAAAAACAATATTTTTTAATGTTTTTTTTAACCTTGTTACACCCCACATGACCAGCAAAGTGGGTAAGTGTGTGAAAAGAAAAACCCCTTAAGACTTGTATCCTGGAGTCAGGCGAGCGAATTACAAGTTCTACGAAATAGAAACTGTAGTTTGGTTGATTTTGATTTTAATTTTTTGTTTTTTGTTTTTGAGTTAAAAGCCCTGAAATAAGTCACTCAACTCTTTTAACAAGAAGTATCAGTTTGCGAAAAAGCCAGCAATTTATCCAAAAGGAGCTTTCAAGCAATAAAAAATTCATACTAACAGTTGATGTTTACTGCCATACCAAACATGAATTGCTGGTACAAATTGAGTTATATAACCCATTATATAATGAATATTTGAACACAAATATGACATAAAATGTTGAAAATACAGGCATAATTAATTAAAATAAATAATTAAAAACATCTACTTGCAATCATACTCCTGTTTTTCTTACGGCAACACAATATTGTATTATTTTCTTTGAATGTTTTTAAATCTACCGGGAGTTACCGACACATTTCATGTCATTTCTATGGTTATAATAAAATCTTTTTACAGGCAGTAATACGACTACACACAGATGTTGCTTTTTGACAAAAACAAACCTGCCTGTGCATTCATAATCTTCTGCAGATAAGCAACAACAATCGAGGAAGTGCAATTCACACGTGCGGAACAATACGTCAGCGGCATTTGTGCGTGGGTGAATTCTCATGCAACAAAAATAAGCTCACATTGCTAACGTTATCTTAAACTGTTGCTGCAGATAACATGTTTTTCCTTTTTTAATCTTATAGTGCCCTTAGTTTGCACTCGAATAATTGCACAACTAAAATAAAAGATATCAACCTTAAGACCTCTTTTTTCAAGGCAGTAAATAAGAGATTATATTTATCAACAAAAAGTTGGGAATGTATTGCACTCACATGAAGGCTAGCATCTATTTCCATGATGGCTTGCAGATAAGATAGCCATTTTAGTATTTTTTTTTCCATTAGTATGGTAGCTAACACGTGTCTCATATCATATCACACTTTCCTGCTTATGATTACAATGTAGGGAAGCAATTATTTGCTCTTTGGAGTTTGTTTTGACTGAAAGAGTCAAAGAAAAATGTGTTCAATACTCATAGTAAGTGCATAATGTTACCTAGTTGAGATGACCAAAATCTCAAGGTAAGAAATTGATCAAAAAAATGAAGTCAGCATTGCTAATACAGTGCTGAATACATGATGAGGTTTCATGGAAGAAAACGTCCCTTGTTAGGCGCACGCCAACACAATAGATTACATAAAAGGGTGACCATTGAGACAGCATTGTGAGTGCCATGGTTACACTACTGGTAAGAAGAAAAGAGGAGAGACAGTTCAAATGTTGTTGTTCAAAAACCATGGAGATGGCGCTTTTCTTCCTTCAAAAGAATTATCGAGGGACCTTCAAGCAGAGGAGTTTTGGTATTAGTCTGCGACGAGGGCTCAAATGCCTTCTTTTTACCCTCGAGATGTCAACATTCCTACCTTGACATGCTGCACAAATTCACACATTGATAATTGCATGCTTGTAATTTTAGTACTTATGGTTAATGCATGTCAAGTCAATCTAAATGTGGCAAATAGACAGGTTCAATCAAATACAGTAGTAAACCATTATGCATAGTGTATCATTTAGAAATGAAAGAAATATTTATACTACCAATACTACTCTATCTGTGATTTGCCTTCACAAAAGATTGTTTTGAAATATTCTTGCACAAGCATTGTGCTTAAATATCACTTTGGCGTAGTTCAGTTTATGATCGCCTCCAATCTATTGAGTGTCACACATTGTAATCATTTACACAAAGTGTGCGCGCACACTTAACACAAACCGCTGTGTTATCTCGTGCGTCTCAGGGCAAAACAAAGAACACGGGTGTTGACATAAAGCAAGATGATAGATAAGTGCTGAAGAAGAGGAACGCCCTTGTTCTTTCATGAGACTGGAAATGTTTATTAGTAAGTCATCTAAGACAGGGGTGTCAGACTCGGGTTGATTCGCGGGCCGCTTTAACGTCAACTTGATTTCACGTGGGCCGGACCATTTTAGATATAATATTTAGTTTTTTTTTTTTTTTAATAAAAATTGATTAAAAGAACTGGATTAAAAGCCCTGAATATTCAGTTTTTTTATAGATCTAAAACAATGTTTAATTTAGCTTTTTTTAAATATATTTTTAGATTTTACAAAATGATTTTTGAACTAAAAACACAGAAAAATATGATTAAAAAATTACAATTATTGATTTAAAAGGGGGAAAATCAGGAAATTTAATATACATATATACTCTTCATTTTAATTTGATCCTAAAACAGAAAGTCGGCACTCATGATTTACTTTCCCAGGCCACACAAAATGATGCGGCGGGCCAGATTTGGCCCGCGGGCCGCGACTTTGACAACAAAAGATTGTGAGAAAATCTAATCGATTTGTTGACAAATTTTTTCCGTTGGATGTATTAACTAGTATATTAGTGTAATAAAATCGTGTTAGAATAAAGGATAAGGAAAATAGTTATGAATGGGCGGCATACAGCATTTTACTGTAGAGGAGTTTTTGCAAGGTCACATGGATTCCAATTAGACACGGAATTCAAAAATATTTTGAATTTTTAAACAAGGTTCCCATTATTTAAAGCCTGTTTCTCATGGTGCTCAAAACCCAAAGAAGAATGAAGGGGGAGAAACACATGAAGAATGCAGACAAAGTGACTGGGAAGGAGGATAAGTATGCAAGGCGAATAAATAGTGATATCTGTATGCAGGTTGTGTCAGGTTTGTGTGCAGAACACACAGTCTGACTTAATGTAGTGAAAAAAACAACAACTGGACGCATAATCAAGATACAGAGAACTAGAGTGTTCTAACACGCTTTTTGTCATTTTACAGGAGTGATTAAAAGCTTTATGTCTTCCACTTAAGGCTTCCTGCAAGGTCCAAACTTTCATTAATGAATTTGAAAAAGAGGTATGAGATTCGAAAAATGTTTATGTAGTAGGGCTTATCATTGTTAGTTGATTACCTTGTGTGAAAAAGCCTATCATCCCGCCCACCAAAACACAAGCATGATCGGTTAGCACATGACAGTATATGCTACCATGGCGATGCAAATATAACAGCGGTGTGAGTCACCCGCCGCGTGCATGTTGCTCTTTCACATGTGTATTCATATCAACAACTAAGAAAGCGTGGCTGTTAACTTGAATGATGAGTACATTTGTGTTTGTCCTTTTGCATTTGACCCATTTCACTGTGATGAGTAGTGGTTTATGTTTGCTCGTCAACATTCTCTGGTACTTGATCTTGTGTTTTCCTTTAAATAGCCAATTCTTATTTTCAAATACATCTGATTCAAACAAACGAAACATGAAAAAAACTAAAAAGGCTTTTTACAATAACACTGCAATGCAAACCTTTTTATCATCTTCAGTCTGGGTGCGATATGTTACACGTTGATCCATCGTACAGTCTAGGACACGTGTCAAAGTGGCGGCCCGGGGGCCAAATCTGGCCCGCCGCATCATTTTGTGTGGCCCGGGGAAAGTAAATCATGAGTGCCGACTTTCTGTTTTAGGATAAAATTAAAATGAAGAGTATAGATGTATATTAAATTTCCTGAATTGTTCCCCCTTTTAAATCAATAATTGTAATTTTTAAATCCATTTTTCTGTGTTTTTAGTTCAAAAATCATTTTGTAAAATCTAAAAATATATAAAAAAGCTAAAATAAACATTGTTTTAGATCTATAAAAAACTGAATATTCAAGGATTTTAATCCAGTTCTTTTAATCCATTTATTTAAAAAAAATCTAAATATATCTAAAATGAACCCACATGAAATCGAGTTGACGTTAACGCGGCCCGCGAACCAACCCGAGTCTGACACCCCTGGTCTAGGAAGTACAATGTTATAGTAAACTATGTTTCTCTGCTCCTTACTTTTAAAAAGAGATTGATATTAATAATACCTGTAATCATTCTAGTGACTAAAATGATTTAAATTTGTATGCTGTTTAACCTAGCACGAAATGAATCACATTTTTTAGGAGACTAAATTCACAGTGGACTGCAGCCCATGCTGTTTTATAGCCACAGTAGGAGGTAGTGGCTGTATTCACAGATAATGTTTGTACAATAGACACCTCTGGTGAGTCATGGCCCCAAGACCTCATGCAGTGCTAACGATGTATTTAAGGAAGGTACGCCGGTGTGAACTCTTCACTCTGCCACAGGCAAACATGATGCTGCAGGAAAATAACGTTTTCTGGCTTGGATTCTTACACAACCAGAGTGTTGGGAGTGGGGAAAGCAACTGTTTTTTTTTTAAATATGGGCTTAGAAAATGATCGAACTTGTGCCTGGTAATTGTAAAGAATTAAATGCTGTCAGTGTTACATGAAGAGTTAATAAACAATTATTAACCTACATTTCTAAAAATAATAAATACAGACAATAGCCCAAAACTAATATGCAAAACAGAGAACACCCAAAACAATTGTAGTTGTAGAGAGGGTTAGAGACTTTCTACTGTGGTATTATAGATGACACAATTTTTCATGCTAATGCTGATTAATCCCAGTTTGACGAAACTTTCTCTAGCCAAAGCAGACATAGACACTGCTCTCTGCTATGTTAGTCCCAGTCATCATCTACCTTGACTATCAATGCCAAACGTATAATAGCAGCTGATATATTTGTGATTGAAGGAGTCAGGGGCAAGTGTGCGTTTCTAACCAAATACTGGAAGCCAAAAAAATAGGAATGTTTAGATTCCACTGTACTGTGTAAGGTAACCAAACTGATGGCATTCCATCAATGGTTTGACGCAACATAGCAATTTTCTCTTATCTATGAAGGTTGTCATCTGAACCCTTTTTCCAATAACTTATATTTTGAGTGACACATTCATCATCTTTGCATTCATCATCTCTCAGTGGGTTAAGAAAAAAAGAATTATTTTAGTGCCATAGATGATGATAGCTATGAATTTTGATTCGTTTATAGCTTGTGGATGTCAAATCTATTTGAACTGGATGGTCAAGCTGTGAATGAATATTCATTTATTCACTATCATCTATCGCCATCAATGGTAGCCAATGAGTTAACCAACGTCAATTCAACCAAAGAACCCACTTGGATTAGAACGTCATAATAGCAGACATATCATCCATATATGCTCAAAAAGAAGAACGTTATGCAGTCTGCAGTTCAATGAGGATGAATGAATCTTGATGGTGAAGTCAATTTTAGCTATTCACGCTCAGATAAATTGTCCTTAAAAAATAGGCACACAAAACATAAGATGTGTTATCCCAAGGTTTGTGCAATCTCAATGAAAAGAATGAATGAACATAGGACAGCATGATAAAAACATTGCTCCCTTGACACTGTGGGGAGTGTGAAGAAAATGAGAGGCCTAAAAGGGGTGCGGTGTGGTGGGTGTTATAATAGCTACTTTTCCCAGCAGCAGTATTTGTAGACAGCCAGGCATCTCCCAGGGGGTACCCATCCTTTTTCACCATCTGCCTCACTTATTTCTTATATATCACCTGCACTCCTTTCTCCCGTCTTCAGGCTCACCTTCACTGCCATGCTACTAAATCTGGCTCAAAGTGGGAAGACAGGCCTTCGAGGGCAGAATACCAAGTAGACCAGGGAAGAAAACATAGAAGAAGAGGAGGGGCAGTGACATCACACTTCAAACCAGACCCTCCGGCGAAACAAGGTTACGCCACACGGCCGTGATCCATCATCCTATTTGTGCTTTATGATATCCATTGTTGCATCCCCATTCAAATTCACCAATATTTCAGATTATGAAACGAAATGTAAAAATGTCAAATGTTCCTACATGTTACAAAAAACATTTTGCATAAAATTCACATGAGAAAATATGCACAATGTGGTTGAAAATAGAAGAAAGATGGTATGTCACTTATAGATAAATGGGCTTCACTCTCATCTTCACTGTGAATGTCCCTTAGTGCTCGCAGACTTGCAAGAATTTAAATGTTTCATGAAGAGAAAATTCTTGCAGCCTGTAATAGAGTCAGTAACTGTGCTCTTGTCCTCACCATTTCCAATAAAGAGGTGCTATGAAATACTACAGAACGTCATTTCAAATATCCTTTTTTATTCTCTTATTCCCGTGTAAGCATTCCGTCAACATGTGCTAGCGGTACTAGAAAGTTAGACATGATCATCAATTCTGGTTGTGATGTCGCAAGCAAAATTGCTATAAAAAGTGGGTGTTTCCTAAACACATTTTTGTTTTTTTTTAAACTATGAGATCCTAAAAACAGCCAGATTAGAATGCCCAATTTGTTATCTACATGTAACTAGTGCAGTTAGTTTTAATTTTTTAACATGCTCTTAATTTAATAGTGACTTGAATCTTGAACTGGATTAAAAGCCCTGAATATTCAGTTTTGTATAGATCTAAAACAATGTTTATTTGAGCTTTTTTTTAAATATATTTTTAAATTTTACAAAATATTTTTTAACTAAAAACACAGAAAAAATGGATTAAAAAAATACTATTAATTATTTAAAAGGGGGAAAATCAGGAAATTTAATATACATCTATACTCTTAATTTTAATTTGATCCTAAAACAGAAAGTCGGCACTCACGATTTACTTTCCCTAGGCCACACAAAATGATGCGGCGGACCAGATTTGGCCCCCAGGCCGCCACTTTGACACGTGTTGTATACAGTTCCTTGAAATAGGATTTTTCGTTTATTAAATTTGGGGGGGGGGGCGGTTTTCCCACTAAATTCACAGCAGAAGGATAAAAGCCCCACATGATTGGACGTCTATCATTGTCAATGACACTGATATGTGTTAACATCATTAAATCGTGACACAGCTCAGTGTTTACTCAATAAAGCAGTCTGCAAAGACATTACAGGGGGTACCTAAAGACTTGTACTGGGGGTCGTGTTGGAGCAAGAGCAGCCGTTGCACGAGCCATTTATTGATAATCATAAAAGCCCCAAGCAGTCGGGGTTTGGAAAATCCGTTTAGAGGGGAGTTTACAATGGGGGGGTGTGGGGAATGGAACAGACTGCAAGGCTGGAGCAGCTTTGGGGCAGTGTGGAAAGCCTTCTATGGTCCTCAGCAGGTGGGATCAACCTCTTAGCCCCCCTTTAGCCACCCTACTGACATGCACGCACAGACACGCTTATGGAAAAAAATATGGAAAAGTATGAAAATACTAAGGATAGCTCTTGTAGGGGAATATTTAGAATAGATATTCAGAATACACGAGGAAAAAAAGCTGCAAAAACAACAGGCCCTGACTTGGCACTTGACTTCAGTGATTACAAGGCCCCCATACATAGCTCACCACGCCAACAACCCCATCCTCCATGTTCTCAACTAAATAATTCGGGGCCCCTTAGTCTGCACAAAGACATGGCTGCTTGTCTGTCAAGCAGAGGCGCAAAAACAGAGAGGCCCCTACTAGTTCCTATTCAGCTCTACAGAATGACATTATTGAAATCCCAGCCGCTGCTTTCCGAGTGGGGAGGAGGAGGCCCACACCTGTCTCTTTAGCAGGACTGCCTAAGAAGAAGAAGACAAGATATAGACGGAAGAGCGGGGGAGGAGGCTGAGGAATGCATTGATGCACGACCAGGCCAGCTGTTTCCACAGATATATGTATTTGGTACTTTTGAACCAAATGCAATATTTTTTCCCAGCAACTCTAAGAAGTCATACTTTTGACTATAAGTGCATAATAAAGGAAGCCCACAAGGTAAAATAAGAACCAATAAGCCTTCCAAAATGAAGTCATAATTTTATTAGGCAAATGTAAAAGTGCCTGATATACCGAATTTATTTATTTTTCTCTCTGTTTGCTTTTGTTAATTCCAGAATATTGTATAAACATCCACTAAATGACTAGGGAACTGAGAATCAACCTACACAGCCTTCATGAAATATATTTTTCAGTAGACTTTGACAACTTTGAATATTCATTACACTAAAAAAAACACATAATATCAATAATAATAATAGAATAGAAAGACCTTGATTCAAAAGACATTAGAAACAAACTAAGAAATAAACTAATGTGATTTAGAAAACGCACATCACCAACATTCCTGTTTTAATAATCCATCTTGATTTAAACTACACAGCCTTCATGAAATATATTTTTCAGTAGACTTTGACAACTTTGAATATTCATTACACTAAAAAATAACATAATATCAATAATAATAATGGAATATAAAGACCTTGATTCAAAAGACATTAGAAACAAACTAATGTGATTTCGAAAACCCACATCACCAACATTCCTGTTTTAATAATCCATCTTGATTTATCTTCCTTGGGAACATGCTCAGGCATGTCCAGATCGGAAGGAGGAAACCCCCACTCAGAAAAAGGGAGCCACAACTGCACTAAGCAAGGAATTTTTATCTTACTGTAGTGCTATCATTATTGGGCGCAGCCTGAGACACAAAAAAAATATCTTTCTTCGAGTAGTATTAAGTAGTAGAAGTAATGATTTGCAGACATCTTGGCATTTCACTACAGTCAGTGTGTTACAGTGACAATATCTATGTTTGGGTTTGTTTTACAAGTTGTTGTTAAGTACGGTTGACGGGTGTTGGACTTTATTTAGGGTAAGAAAAGACTAGAGAGACAACAGATGATGGGTTAAGGGGGTAAGGCAGCTGAAGCAACAAAACGATGCAGCAGAAAGAAATGTTTTATGAATATGTAAATGATGTCCAATGTTCATTTCAGTGCCTGCCTTCTAGCACGCGTGTTGTTTTGTCTACTTTCATGCAAATTTGCTTGTCTTCTGTTCATTCTAAGAAGGGAATGTCTGACCCTATGATCTCTTCTGAGTCCTAACCACCAACCCCCACACCCCTTTGCCATTTCACCTCCCCATATCCTGGCCAGCTGTCAGCAGAGACCTGGACACAGAAAGACCCATCTGTCGCTTTCCTTCAAAGGTCAGGCCTGTGTTGCCTGTGTGTATATGGCAGTGGAAAGCTTCTTTTCACGTGGTTAATCTCTCCCTGTTGTTCACTCTCGCGCCCCTGGGCACACTTGTGCGGGTAACAGTTACTAGTATATACAAGTAAGGCCTCGTCATTGATTTCCTGTTATTTCCCTCCCCAAATTTTTTTTTGCATATTTGCCAATTCTATCAGCTTTTTTTATATAGCACCATTCAGATGCAAGACCTTGCAGTCATTAAAATGTGAGCAATATGTGTCTTTGATCGCGGTAATTAGGTTTCTCACATTTCAAAGACATACTGTTCTGGTTTTGAGTGAATAAGTATGGCCTGATTCAATAGAATTCATTATGAATATTAAATCGATCAATTAGGTGACTTGAGGTAAAATAAGTTATTTGACGTTTTCAAGAGATTTGAATGGCAATTAAGACCTACTTGCATTTATATTTGAGTGTTCCAACATGTCTTAGATCAGGGGTGTCAGATTCGGGTTGGTTCGCGGGCCGCTTTAACCTCAACTTGATTTCACGTGGGCCGGACCATTTTAGATATAATATTTAGATATTTTTTTTATAAATGGATTAAAAGAACTGGATTTAAAGCCCTGAATATTCAGTTTTTTATAGATCTAAAACAATGTTTATTTTAGCTTTTTTATATATCTTTTTAGATTTTACAAAATAATTTTTGAACTAAAAACACAGAAAAAATTATTAAAAAAATTACAATTATTCATTTAAAAGGGGAAAAATCAGGAAATTTAATATACATCTATACTCTTCATTTTAATTTGATCCTAAAACAGAAAGTCAGCACCCATTATTTACTTTCCCGGGCCACACAAAATGATGCGGCGGGCCAGATTTGGCCCCCGGGCCGCCACTTTGACACGTGTCTTAGATGATCTCACAACTTACCAAATGATTCGACAACTAGCACTGTCAATGGCAGACAATGTGTTAGGGTCTGAGTTTTGGATTTGATTTGCTTCCTTAGGTTTTGTTCATTTTTAGTTCCTTTGTGTCTCTAACGATTGTACCAATCATGTCATTCGTTATCTGCCTGCTCTTTGTGCGTTTGCCATTGATCTTTCTTTATGCAAACCAAATTTGACATTGCCAATAAAGCAATGGAGAGTTTTAAACAAAGAAGGTGATACAGAGGAGATTTTAGGCTTTAGAGTTATGTAATTGGTTTTAAAGTGGCTGCAAGGGGGCAAAGACATACTTTGAGGATAAAGAGGTTTGGACCCAAATATGTGTTACAAAATTGGGTCTTACTTAACAGAGAAAAGGCTCCATAAAGTGTAATATTAAACAATCACACTTCGAGGATATATTTAAATTAGGTTAAGATGGTTTGAAATAGTAGCTTGAGTTACAAGCATGCTCATTGAAAGAATATTGAATTATTATCCTAAGTACAATAAGAGGATGTCATTTAATGTTGCATGTAAAACACAACCTAACTTTAATAACATAGTAGTCCAAAACTTCCTCCCCCGCAATAATTTGACACGGTTCTTTTGTCAGTGTGATACTATGGTATCTTAACTGAACCATAGTTTAGTCTTGTATGCTCCCCTCACTTAAACGGAACATATGCCATTTATTTGCAGGAAGTGGTTTTATAGAAGGATGTTCGATATGCAGTTAAAAGGTGGATAGGGGGGAGGCACTGAGGAGAATGTCAGAGGCAAATAAAAAGAAAAGAAATGGGAAAGAAAAATAAAAGCATAAAGAGGCTTTTGAGAGTTACTGTGGGTGGTTTGCAAAACGCTGCTGGGGCCTTGGGGTCGTTGCAATACACAATGTGTGTGAATGTGTTGTTTGGTGGCGTACAGTATGCTTGAGTGGCATCGTCGAACCTTTGTTTAGATTATTGAGGCGTGAAAAAGCATAGCATCTTCCCTTTAATCTATTATTTTCCCCATAAAACCAAGTGAAATAATAACAAATATCAAATATACATTTTTTCAAAAATTTTAATTTCATAACTTCGAAAAATCCCCTTAATGGAAAATCGGGCCATCAAAAACTTCCTGGGTGACGTGAATGTGGTTTTGTGTAGCCATTGTGTTGTGTTTGCCTTTTATATTTACTGTGCAACATGTGACTGTTTAAAGTCATTTCCTGAAGTAACTCTCCGAAACAGGAGTCAGTCCTGCTTGTATTAGTCCTTCTAAACACTTTATACTGGTGCTGATAAAAATATTGAAATAATAACAATAAATTTATTAAAAGATGTAATATACTGGCAAAAAATATGCAAATTGTTGAATCCATTGGTCTGAAACGGCAGCAATGTATCATTTATGTAATGTGATTTTATGATCGTGTACATGCTAGAACAGGGGTGTCAGACTCGGGTTGGTTCGCGGGCCGCTTTAACGTCAACTTGATTTCACGCGGGTCGGACCATTTTAGATATAATACTTAGATTTTTTTAATAAATGGATTTTAAAAAATGGATTAAAAGCCCTGAATATTCCGTTTTTTATAGAACTAACACAATGTTTATTTTAGCTTTTTTAAAATATATTTTTATATTTTACAAAATGATTTTTGAACTAAAAACACAGAAAAAATTGATTAAAAAATTACAATTATTGATTTAAAAGGGGGAAAAAATCAGGAAATTCAATATACATCTATACTCTTCATTTTAATTTGATCCTAAAACAGAAAGTCGGCACTAATGATTTACTTTCCCGGGCCACACAAAATGATGCGGCGGGCCAGATTTGGCCCCCGGGCCGCCACTTTGACAGAAGTGCGCTAGAATGTACAAGTTTGAGGCTTGGAGGATGACAGTATATTAATCACACTTTAAAACAGCTTTTAGTATGATATGTTGCAGTTGTATGAATCTTCAACCACATTTTCAAATTAATTATCTATTACTTTTGTAAAGGCAGAATTAATATTATGTAGTAGAGTGCGGTAAAGTTGAATGAGGGATCTGCTGTATATTTAGTCACAATTCTGTGTGCCTAAGCTTTCATTTTAGTCTTCACTGCTTGAACATCAGTCCTTCTTAACTGGTCAGAACAAATAAATTTGGAATGAGAAGATGACAGAAGATGGTAGCTTGTGTACTTTTGGACTGACAAACTTCTAACACACTAGTAGTCATAACCCTCCCACGTTGGGACTGTAAAAGCTCTTTAATGCTATTCTACACAAGCATCTGACAAAATTACAGTGTGCTATGTTATATAATCACAGTTCAGAGGAAAGAGCAGTCCACATGAAGAGGATGTAGGCTAAGATAAGCATGAGAGCATTGCAGCCTTTCTGACTTAATCCACTAAAAAAATATATTGCAAGCAAATGTAATCCAACCTTGGATTTGGAACAAATGTATTCTCTAATTCATTGTTAGAGCAACTCCCTTCTGTCTTGATCAATTTGTTTTTTTGGTTGTTTGTAAATTACATTGTACAGGATGCAAAGTCTTTGCACTGATAATATTTCTGAAACCACACAACATTCACATAATATCCGATGAGAGGTCACACAGCAGCAAAGCCAACCAAAAGAATCATCTGAAAATGTGTGTGTGTGTGTTTGTGTAGATTTTTGGCAAAACACTACCTTCAAAAGATCGAAACATTACATTCATTGTTAATAAGAGATATAGCTCAAAATAACATAAATTACATACAGCATAACTCTATGTTGATTAAGCGTTACCGTGGAAAAAAATGAAGTTTTAATAAAAAAAAGACGAGTACAAAACTGCCGGTAAAATAAATGACGCAAACCACAAGGCTGTGTGTGACATTTGTTGAAATTTCCTAATAAAAACACATCCTGTTTATTTGTTGCTGTGGAAGCAGCTTCTGTTTCCTGATGATACACAGGTGAAGAATCGTTTGTGTGACATTCAATCTTTAATAGCAATTCCAAGTAAGTACTCACAAAAGGTAGTCTACAGAGTAGAAGTAAATGTGGTTATCTTACCACTGCAATGTCTATATGCAACTAGCTATTTATCGGCAAACTGCATGATAACATTGAATGTATTTTTAGGTTCTCTGTGTAGAAAATACAGGCCCAATCAAAGTGCGCCATTAAATTATCATGGTGTATAAACTTAATTTACAACTGTGTATAATAGTTTTTGAGGAGCTGGAACAGATTGGTGGCATTAAAATGTCATTTTATGGCTTGTGATAAAATTCCAGACAAAACATGTCTTCACAAATATCACTGCTCACGTGTACTGCTCCATATCAACTTTTTATATCCACTGGTTCGTTATGCTTCTGCCCTTAAGCCATTTTTTTTTAATAAATGGTGCCCTGAATCCCCTTGTCAGTTATACAGTTGTGTGATTACGGCTGAGACAGGCTAGTCTGCTATGCTTTTCACCAGAATAGAATGCTTCATAAGTAGAACGCAGACATTGGATAGGAATACATAAAACGAGGAGAAGGAACAAATAAAATGTTGGAGTTGGAGGCAGACTTGGCGCATCAGTGATTACATTGCACATGAGAACGACAGTGGATTAAAACTGTAAATGCATTTAGACGAATTAAGCTTAGGATAAATATCGCACGTCTGCTAAATATATTTTAATATTGCAGTCACCAGTAAGCATAAAGGTTCATTTCCCAAATAGTGTGTGTGCGCTTGTGTACATGTTTATAGTCAGTTAATCTCTTTTCTGCTCCAGTGCATCCCTCTGCAGGGTCAAGTGTGCACTTAAGGTTTTCAGTTTTGCACTACACAACCTTCCGTCTGTCTATATGAATTAGTGGTCTTCCATCAACTCTACTCAATAAAAAACATATGCATGTGATGTGATAAAATATTATTACACTTGGTTAACCATTTTGTCAGGTTTTGTTGCTCTTTCTGGTGTGCAGATCTAGGCCACCCAGGGGCAGTATAGAAGCTATTTCATACTTGAATTGTGTGTCTACATGTGTTGCTGCACCATTTCCAAAGTAACAATACTGAGTTTGAAGCCTTTTTTTATATTTAATTTGAAAACTCTTATTATGCAACACTGCCGCCATATACTGTAGCTCTCAAGTTTGCAAAAAAAAAACTATGGTGTTTTGTGACGACACACCTATTGCCCCAAACATTTTTAAAGCCCACCATGTACACAAGTAGTTGTTTCATGGCTTCTTGGTATGTGGAGCTCTGCTATGTCAAATTGAATAAAAAGGACAGACTGAAGGTCAGCATACACCTCCTTTAAATCACTATGTCTGGAAAAAAAATAGATTTTTTTTTAAACTACAGCGTCATCTGTTGGACCAGATTATTTCTGACTGATACTGTACTATGGAACACAAATTAAAAAATTGTGCCTTTTTTGTTACCAGACTTAATTAAAAAATATTATAAATGTACTTTCAAATCAAATGTGGCTTTACAACATTTCCCAAAAAGATACTAAAGAGTCATCATGCAACTGAGTTAATACAAGCTTAGAGTAAAGCCATTCAATTACAAGAGCTTCGACTCTGTAAAACCTTCAGGAACATCACCCAAAATAACTTACATCCTGCTGACTATCATTTTTTTATCTGGATCCTTTTGGAATCAATAAAGGCAGAAGCAAAATCACTCAAGGTACTGAAAAATCACACAACCCATCCATGCAGGCCGCAGACAGACTCATCTCTTTTTGACTGTTCTCCAAATCGCAATGTCAAGTGTAAAACATCTGTGGTGACTCATGATTTCCCCCAAAACGGACTTATCCTGACATCTAGCGGAGGAATGGAACAATTTGTGGCAAAAAAAAATCAAGGTGAGTTAAAAAAGTTTATAAAGTAAGGTATTGATGTCTGTAATCCAAAAGAAAAGGCCCAATGATTGAGTGGTAACAGTATATTCCAAGTCTAAATATGTATCAACCTCTAAAATTGCTCTCCTTTACGCAACAAGATAAATTTGGCTTGTTGAGGGAAGCTAATAGTCCAGGAAATTTATGACTTTTTGCATTGGTATGCCAGCACAGTGCCGATAAAGTATTGCTTTCAAAGACAAGATCAAATATGAGACAGCAAAATGATGGAATGCCATATGGTTAACTATTAATAGGTTAGATTATCTGGCCAATCTATACTATTCCAATACTATGTTGCTGTTATTTTATTTTTGTAGTGGTGGACTTTCATCTTATCCCAACTGGACAGCTCCTAACCGTCACTGTTTGATGCCATTCTCTATGGTCCTCGGTTACTAAATATGGATCACTGCATGACTCATGAGGATTTCCCAGATAAATGAGAACGTTCCTGCTCGTCAGCTGTGTCTGTGACCGTAACTATGCAATAAACTGAAATATTCACATCTGGATTTTGTTTTGATGAAAGATGGTGTAGGGGTTCACTCATTTTGTGGTTTGGGTTTCTCCCTAGTGAGGTCATGAATGAGTGTATTTGTACCCTGTGATAGTCAACATGTCCAGAGTACTACTGAATTGAGTAAGAGATTAAGATCGTAAATGGATAGACAGAGGAGGAGATGTATGGAAAAATAAGTCAGGCAGTCATATAGGAAATGAATAAAGTTTAGGTTGGACAGATTGATATATAATGGGTACGGTATATTGGATTCAGAATTACTAGGTGTGTTCACTAAACGCTGGTCTGCTAATAAAACCATTCGCAAACTTTTAACAACTTTTTTGTCAGGCAAAACCACCCACAGACACAAAGACACCCACAGTCATGTACATAGAAATTGAAAACCAATGGCCTCCTCCTGAAGAGGCCTTGTAAATAGCTTTGTAGTCGTGCCAATACGTGGCCCATCCAGCCTTTTGAAAGACACCGAAAACAATGGCTTGACAAAAACTACTAAGTCTTCATATTTTGTTTGTTGGATAGGAACATAAGTATATCAAATACTTGGCGGTTCCTCAGACAACAATCATATTTATTAATTTTCCATTATGCTTTTATTCCTGCCTTAAACGTTACTACTTTCTTCACAAGCTGTCTGAAATCCAGACAGATGTTCACCATTACAAGTACAACATGTCAAAGTACACACTCTAAGGGAAAGTTTTGAACAACAAGGGGACACAAAACAGATCCTCTTTCACAGCAAGAGTGGTGGGGGTTTGGACAGGGGGGGCTCTGATTACTGAAAGCTAAATTGAAACATCTCGCAGTCATGATGCCATGACTGGCCATTGTTCCAATGAGCAATGAGATAAAGAAGAAGCTGGGGGAGATGAAGAAGCGCTTTGCTTCCATTTGGCAGCAACAAGCGGGTGCAAGACTGAAATTGGGCGGTCTGTTTTGACGCCCGTCTTCCCCATAGCCTTCCTTGCCTTACTCCCCCCGTCAGCCTCGCTCTCAATCTCCCCTTACCGCATCCCCCCTCCCTGGGAAAACAGTGACAACAAATTAGCCTTTTTTTTCTCTGCGGGACCCAGGGAGGAGGATACTTGGACAGCCCTCAGAGTGTCCGCCTGGAGTTCCCATGCACCCCTCTTGCCCCTTCCCCTTTCACCAAGTGAGGAAGCAGTCATTGTGCCAGCACCTGTCTCTGAGGAAATTGGTAAAAGTGATGGCTTTGTTAGCCATCCCCATGGTAACCAGGAGAAAGGAGCAGAGGCCAGCTAGTAGGGATTGGGGAAGAGATTTGACTGGGGGGAAAAGGGAGGTGGGGGGTCAGGGAGCTTGACAATGAAGTAGCAGTTGCATTGCTTTGGTTAGGTCTATGGAAGGATGTAGTGACTTGCTGTGCGTGCATGTGTACGTGTTGGGAGCATGCATTGTGCTGTTCATTCAATTCAATCATTAAGCTATGTCCAAACAAACAAGGGTATTTTATAGAATTGATGTTTTTCTATGCATTCGCCCCACAATAAAACAGGAGGAGGCACAAATTATGATTATTGCATTAAATCATTGTCTCGTAGGACAGAGTAGATGTTCTGGAACTTTTTAAAACAAGTAGCACCTACAAAATGTTTATCCCTCAGTGTGTACTAATAGCATAAATTTGCGAATAATAGGATACGGAAATGGCAACTAATTGACATGATTTTATGACATGTGATATATAGAAATGTAAATAAGCTGCCTCCTACTGGCTGAAGGTAAATGAAAGACAGTGAGAGGTAAGTGATCCGCTCCGGGGGGTGATGCGATGTATCCATCACGGCAGAATGCCAAATAATAAGTCTGAAATTATTTTCACTTATTTGAGTCTTTTACTGAGAAAACGCACCTTATGGAGAAGCACCACCAATTTCGTCATACGCAGTTTCTGGGTATGATGACAATTACCGTATTTTCACGACTATAAGGCGCACCCTCAATTAATGACACATTTTATTTTATTTTCCATATATAAAGCACACTGGATTATAAGGCGCTGTGTCTATTTTGGAGAACATTTAAGGCTTTTAAGTGCACCTTATAGTCGTGAAAATATGGTAGGCTTTTGTCAAGTCAATGATGATGACAGAGCCTATGTCCGATTATTATTATTATTATTATTATTATTATTATTATTATTATTATTATACTGTAACCCCCCAAACATATTCTGCCAAGTTTTCAAATTAACATAATCAGTATTCAGCATTAAAGATAAATTGGACAAATTGTTTAATGTACTATTCATGAAAATCAAGCAACAGAAAACTTGATTCCAAAACAAAACACTTGTTTTTATGAAGAATCAAGCACAACACCGTGTTGTCTACTTGCTAAATCTCATATTTATAGTGTCCACTGTGTAATTATATATGGCTTGACATTAGCCCAACAATTTAAGATTGTCTATTTTCTCTGTATATTAGATTTCAGATCAAAAATCTCAGGTGGCTTCCAAAAGGAATTAAAAATCGTGGTTGTTACCTCTTAGCTCCATGAGATGGTGGTCTTTCACTGCTTCTACTGGTTGAAACTGATTTGCTTGTATGCTTTTTCCTACTGGTAGACAAGACCCTCCTGTGAAAGATGAAAAGATTTTTAACAAAGGATATGAATGCGATCATCCATGGGTGTTTGGTCTAATTTAGTCAAAATTATAGGTGGAAAAAAACTAATCTTTTTATGAGCTTTGGAAGAACACAATTCTCCTAAAGTATTTCTAAATTATAGCCAAGTCCTTTATTGTCCCTTTGCACGACCATAGGATCTAAAAACCTCTTTTCATCTTCCCCTTTGGGATTTCCTTTGCATGGGAGGTTTTGCGGGCACGTTTGAAGATGATGGCAAGTCTTCAACTGAGCTGCAACACATTTTGGTGTAATTATTTCAAGGAATATTTAGTAACCCCAATGCAAACCTTGATTTTACAGTACATTAACAATGCGGGCATTACTGCTTTGCTATCTAGAATCTCATCTCTAAGCATCTTGCCTGAATATTCGAAGTAAATTTGTGTTGTTATTTTAATGGGTTTTTTATATTATGTACTGTATTTATACAAGAATGAAAAAAAAAAGGTTAAAAACACACTGTTTGATTTAATCTTGTTGGTAATGGTGCTGTGGTTGTATTTTGAGGCATAATTTTCCAGATTTTCTTTAGCTTTCCTTAACTCTGAATGAGCATATAACAGGAAAAAATAATGACAAAATAACAAATCGGTGAGATGGAATACTTCCAACGCGTCAAAGGGGCCTATATGTCAAGTCGCCCCCTGTCTTTACAATTCATTAACAAGCATGTCAAGTTTAATACTCACCACAGTCACATTCAGTATGAAAACTAAGCAGATGTATATTTGATCATGATATGTTGAATCTATTGACTCTCTCATGCGGTGCGGCGCTTCCCTCTCGATCTCCAATGGAGGATAAAATTTGATAGGCAGCAATGAAAGTATTTGGCTCTGTTTACAGTACTGATCTTGCTGCATCTGACTCTGCATCTGTCTTTCCCAACAGCATGTGATAATATTGCCACATGGGAATGAAAGTGAACACAAGTGGGTTACAAAGCCCTCTAAAAGTGTCTTCACTAAGCTGTAATTTATTTCCTCTGTTACCTTCACTGAAACCAAATACTTGCACAGTGTTTTCTTCTTGATGCAGAAACCACTAAAGCAATAATCAGCCTTCCTTGCAAATGACTACATTTAAAAAAAGAAAAGATCTTACAAGCCATTTTTATCTTGTACTTTCCTCCTTCTCTCTCACAGAATCTCACAGATTTGTGTTTTCAGTGTGAAGAATTGGGTGTGAGCCAATATACATACATTTAGTAGAAGGATACACAGGGACATTTAAAGCTAAAGTATACATGTACTCCCTGCTCTTAACGTCACACTCCATCTTTTTTTTTCTTTTTTTAAAAATATTATTGTTGGATAAGAGAGCATACTCATTTTCCTTTATTCAAATGAAACACATCATTAGGTCCATTTGGCAGGAGGGTTTAAATTCATGGCATAAATCAACCAGCGGTGACATTCATGTGTGACAATTTCTCTTTCACATGACAAAATATCCAACTAAAAGTTACAAGGCTGCAAACGTCCTTGGACTTGCCAAGTTGTGCTCGGACCACAGTGGAGCATGAGGTTATGTTCTTGCTTATTCTAGTTATGACCTGGAGAGAATATTCGCTGACTGTAGAGAATCATACTGCATGAAACAAAAAGCATGGGAGAATTTTTCAAAAGCTGATTTTCAATTAGTTTAGCGATTCCTCAAAAGTATGCTTCTAGTAGTGATACCCCATGTGCGGTCGATTGGCCCCGACCGCGACAACGGGCGACCAAAAGACCGGCGACCAAAAGACCGGCGACCAAAAGACCGACGACCAAAAGACCGACGACCAAAAGACCAACGGCGACCAAAAGACCGGCGACAAAACAAGGTAAAACAACACGGTCTACGCATCAATAAAAGCCAACAATGGCCAGGAGCAGTTTCACAGAGCCAACATGTGAGTGTATAAGAGTTTGTATGCCCTTAGGAAGGTACGTCAGTCAGGGTCTCAACAAGTTCTCCAACAAAAAACAATAAAAGTCCGGGAAATTTTGAGCTTTTCTTTAGCCTAATAATGAATAGGGCATTAAGTATGACTAAATAGTAATTCGCAGTTTGTATTAAGGGAATATGAGCAACAATTTAAATGGTAATTATCACTTACCTCTCGGGCGACCAAAAGACCGGTGACCAAAAGATCGGCGACCAAAAGACCGGCGACCAATCGACCGTGTACCGTGATACCCAGGTAACCACTATCGTTAGGCAAGTGTAGTCAAAACCAGTTTTTCAGTTCTAGTGTGGAGTACCCTAAAAATAGGCTAGAACTACAAGTTAGTTTTTGTAATGGATTTCACCTCATTTATATCAGTATCTTTATATCTTTATATAAGTATCTTTAATGCACGCACTTACACACACATGCGAACAAACACCTCCACTCCCAACCTCACACTAAGACAAGACAGGACCACACACACACACGGCCTCACACATGAAATGTTTTGCTCTGCAATAAACATTTAGGTTGAGAAGAAAAGGTTTGCATGTGGTTTGTGAGCTAAGATATGTACATCGATACCTTATATTTGAGTGACATGTTTTTGCAGAAATGGATACAGTTACACAACCTGTTTTAATGTGTTCTCAACCGATCGCTCGGTACAACCATACAGTTTGCCATATAAAGGGATTAACTGATGACGAGGAGGTTGGTGCTGATTTTGAATAACGTCTTAGTAAGAAAATACTAAATGTTACTGTTGTTTAAAAGCTTCTACTAAATGCCTTGAGCATTCTATATTTTCAAATACATAAATATAGACACTGGTACTTACGGTTTGATTGCGCCAGGGCTTCTGCCCAAATGTTCCCTCTTTATTACACATCCCAGTTGCTTCCAGGCATTGACTAGCCCCCAAGTCTGCCCTGTTTGTGGAGCAAAAAAAGACAATTTCATAATCTGGAAATGATGACAATGCAGCGTCAAAACATCCTATTGCACTTGTTTTTGCAGCTGGATTTTAAGACCTGCTGTAAATGAAATCTGGTTGTGGCAAAATGAATTTAGTCGTGAAAAGACGCTATTACAATACTTGTTTTTAAGCAAGTGAGGATAAGGCGTTCAAAGTCATTAAAGGCACATGATTTCAAATGAAGAGACATCTAGAAAGGCACGTCATTTCAAATGAATAGACCTCTAGAAAGGAATGTCTTTTTACACTGAATAAATGTGTGTTAGTGCTTTGGGCCAAGAGCACGGTCAGACATCTTTATCTCCAGGTTTTATGTGCGTGCGTTAAATCTCTGACATTGGATTTTAAACGGGCCTTTGTTGGTTTCCACAGCAGCGGAGTGGAGCACAGCGCCTTGCCAAATTCACACCACAACATACAGTATATGTGGTACACAGCACATACAGTACATTCAAATGTGTGAGGCCACTTTTGGACATGGTGATGTCGAACCGCACACACACACACATACACACAGTCTCCTACACAAGTCACAATGTTGCCTCAGCTCTGTACTCTGTCTGGGTGGTCTGTGCTGAAAATGTTTATGATCTAAAGAGAGCTAATCCAACTGGCTTGTTTCGCCGAATTGAGAATGATTTACTGAACGCTGCAGCAGAGGAGGAGCATCCATTAAATTTTAAGGCTCCATTTCAAATCATTCTGCATCCAGACGTCCACACTAGTGACCACCCCCACAGACACACTCACACTCTCCACCCACATCTCACTGCAATGTGTTTTTGTATTTTTTGTCTGGTGTTTGGACGGCCATTTTTAACTGACAAATCAGCTGCACATGTAAAACAGACTGGGTAGTTCATGACTCCTGACTGTACAACACTCTAGTAAATAATATAAATTCATTCATCATCTGTACCGTGCATCCTCACAAGGGTTAGACAACCATTTGCACTGACAATCAATCGCACGGAAGTCAGGTGAGCGAACCACTACATCATCAGGTGGCCCAGTACATAGTACACATAAAAAAAGCATTATTATTATTGTAGCGTGTTCTTGTTTTGTTATCATATTCCCTTTAACTTTGGTTTCAGACTCCAAAGGAGCAACAAGACATCGACAAGTAAAAATAAATGCATTCTTAGATTTGTTATAAACCAGATTTGTTGTACAAACAATACTGAAGCAATTTAAAACACTAAAACATTATTTACACGTGGCCCAGCAAATCCTTTTTAAAGGATTAAAGATAATGATGGAGTTATTTTTAATATAAATTACGATTTAATTCATTTGTGACGCCTACATTATCACGTGTTTCATGGAATACTATAGTCAAGTTCATTTTAAGGTCAGAGCAAACACAAACAAAAGTCACATTCCCCGATCTCAATTTACCGTTAAGTCTCCGTTAAGGCTTTATGAAATATGAGTCGTCAAACCTGAAGCAAGAAGAGTTTTGTTACTTGTGGATGCTAAACGGATCGAAATTAATTGTACTATACAGTACAATTCGGAAGAGTGGTAACTCTGATGCGAACAACTTTTCCTTGGAATTGTTTCCCCGTCGGACAAGTTACGGTGTTACCACCGTGATAGAATCATGCAACAGACTGTTAATGTCGCCTCGTTGTTGTTATTCTAAATCGGTAGTTTAAAATCTCCCCGTTTTTTTTAAATCTATGACATTACCAGCTCGTTCCTCATCAAATTGCAGCTGCGCGTTACTCGTCGACTAAGCAGCAGACAGTAAATATATGCTATATGTTAGCTGAATGCTAACAACTCTGACAGCAGTCCATTCAACTTGTGTCCACGGTGGAGAGATCATCAGGGATTCAGCAGTCTTTGATAGGTAAATATTTGTAGAAAAGGCATTTTACACGACTGGCTTGTCTTCCGATCCTGTTAAAAGTTTTAAAGTTAATTAAATCCCGCACTCTACCGGCCGTAGGGGTGGGGGGCTTGGAGGGGGGTGGTCATGGGTACCACTGATGCAGTTGCCAAGGAAACGAACTGCCAATCATAGCTTAGGACAATTTAGAGTGTTCAACCAGCCTACGCTGCATGTTTTTGGGATGTGGGAGGAAAGAGGAAAGAGTACCTAGAGAAAACCCACGCAAACCCGTGAAGAGCATGCAAACTCCACAAAGGAGGACCGACCTGGGATCGAACCCACGACCCAAGAACTGCGAGGCCCACGTGCTATCCACTCGCTTGTCGGGCCGCCTGAATGATAACTTCATCATTTTAAATAGTATTTAGAGGACCGTGCTGGTGTATTAGTGTTTAACACTTTTGAGGTAATTGTAATGGGAAATGTGTGATTATGAGTGTCTTAGTTTATTATATTTATACTTGTCATGTGATTTGAATAATTTAATTTCCATTGCAGTTGTCGCTAGCAAACAACATGGAGCTGCAGGCGGTGTTGATGGCGGCCGGTGGGGGCTCTCGGATGACCGATCTGACATACAACACCCCCAAAGCCATGTTGCCGGTTGGGAACCGGCCCCTCATATGGTACCCTCTAAACCTGCTGGAAAGGGTGGGCTTTGATGGTGAGAAACAGTTCCTTAATTGTGCTCTTGCTTCTTTGAATATGGTCTATCTTTGACATTTACTACACTTTTCATGTCTAAAATTGGGCAAATTTATATCAGTATTTTATGAATGGGTCTGTCAATATTCACGAGAGAGACCAAATGTATACATATTTATTATCCTGTTTTAAATATATAGGCAAGTGTGTGTATATGTATGTGTATATATATTCTTTCAAAAATTGTGTCTTGTTTGTCTGTATTTCTTCTTCTTTTTTTTTTGCTAATGGAAAAACACTATGCCACTACATTTTAACAGAGTGTTTGTTTGTGCTGTGAGGGTTAAAGTGACGCTGATTTTCCAGTCTTATTTTCACCAACATGTCAGTATTACATAAGCAATTGTCCGGTGTGTGTGTAGGTCCTAACTCAGTGTGGTGTGTGTGTCTCAACTCATTTTATCTTGTAGTGTTTTGGCCTCTCGTGCTTGGTACATGCGGTCAGTCCAGAAACGCTTGGCTTATAAAGGGATTTGTTGCAGTGTGCTGTTCTTGCCAGTAAACAGGGCTGCTCATTGTAAAATTAAAAAAAGGCCTGTTGCTCCTCACTGCCCCTAATAAAACTACATTTCTATATATAATCGCCATGTGTGGCCAGCACTTTTTTACTGTTTGCAGCCACCTAGCCAAAGGCCTGCAATTTACTTTTACTAGGCTGACACAGCGAGTCAGTCAATGCATTGCACAAAGCATTTTAATACAGATAAGGCAGCAATTCTCAGACACCGTAAAGAAGTCTGCCCGTGTTATTATCTACTTAAAGGGAAGCCTAATTTTAGTGGCTGGAATGTGCCATTATCTAATGAACATCTCGTGTGGCATTAGGAATTGGTATATTGACCTGTTGCAGCTAATTAGAGCACTTCATCTTGCATCAATTCTTCAAGAAACAATTAATATACAATCAACATATTCAACAATTAGCAATTGATCGATTACCATGCCCTATTGTGTTAATAATTGAATAAAAGCAGACGAGACTTAAGCACATTGTGATATATTGGACATTTGTATTGACACTTAAGGTGCCAGATGTACTGTATGTCATATAAGACGCAGGATTTACTATCTTACCAGTTCAAGCATACCAACATGAACATAATGATGAAAACATGTTTTCTTTTGACTTTCAGAGGTGATCGTGGTTACTACCAAAGAGGTCCAAAAGATGATGAGCACTGACCTCAAACTGAAAATGGACGTGAAGATGAAACTCGACTTTGTTTACATCCCGGAAGATGAAGACATGGGCACAGCCGACGCTCTACGACGCATCCAGCCAAAGATCAAGGTTTGAGCCACATAATAATTTGTTCTCACACAATTAAGTAGGTGTCATTTTTCAGTTCGTAAAGCTAATCTACTATGGAGCCATCTAAATCCGCCACAACTCTCTTTATCTTACTGTAACGGCAAAACAGGACAATTTAAGTGGCAAGAGGATTGGGCCTGAATTCATTACGCCCTCTGCTGGTTTCTTCAAATCAGTGTCAGCCTAACTATCTTGTCTGCCCATCCTAATCCCATGGGTGCAAAGATTAGATCAGTCAAATTCTCTATGATTGACAATATTTGTCTCCAAAACTCTGTTTCGACATGTAACTGTCTCATAGCTTGCTTAGTTGTGCTGTGTATAAAGATGAGTTTTGACAGCTCTAATGCCCCCTCCCTGGCATTTGTATGAAACCATATCATTTCTTATTATTCCCACACACCCAAGTCTTCTTTATTTAACCTGTAGTGTAACCGCACACAAGCACACTCCAATGGGACAAGTTCCCTCACGCTGCCGTTGAGGATATTGGAGTCAATAATCCTTTGAGCAGCCAGATAGATTAGAGGCATTGAGTTACACACACTCTCACACTGCAGGGTGATGAGTGAGGGACCATAACCATGGTCTGCCAAATCCCAGCAGTGGAATCATTCAAACTGTCAGTTTGGTACATGAATACAGAGTAGACATACACACACTAGCCCATCTATTTATACTAAAAAAATGCTTCTATGAGGGGGTTTTGTGTTACCGATCAAACAAAATACTTAGAATAATCTCTCAGGGAGTAGAGAAACTCTGATCCCTGACAAGAGAGATTACAAGCAGGATATTTTATTTTGTTTAGTGAAGCTGCACAAAAGATGAGTGCCTATGCCTGAACGTTGCCAAAGCCTTCCACGTTAAGTCCACTGAGTGAAATGTGTACTTAAGATGCATGTTTTCTTCTCTCAAATCCGCCTAGAAATGTTCCCCCCTCTTTTATTCACCTGGCAGCTCCAGGCTGACTCAGCTTGTTGTTTGCAAAATGCTTGTTGACCTTCAAGGCACACACAAAAGGTGAAGAGAGAGTCGAGGGGTGAGATGAAGAATGATGCCAGAACAAACTTAGAGGGATTTCTGAAAGTTTTTTTTCACAGGCCACATTTTAGTTATGGTTTCCCTCAAAGAACTTTCTTAGTTGCGAACCAATTTATGAATGTCTCAGGTGAACAAAAATTCAATTTATTTTTAAAGGATGTAGAGTAACACAATGGTTTTAATATCTTAGTGTTTTTAAAACTGGCACCTATTTGCAATTTTGGTATTTTAGGCTAAATGTTAATTGATATAATTCACTTTTGTGGTCATACTAAGTGATGTGGCAGGCCAAATTTAGCCCCCGGGCCTTGGGTTTGACACCTGATGATCACCTTTCATTGACACTGATTATTTGCTCCCAGTCGAAGATTGTAATTTATGAAATAACATTTAAGCCATTAGAACAGTGGGAAGGTTATTCATGTTTCCTTTTGACTGTTGTAAGTAGTAGTATGTCAAAGTTACTGTGTTTTTAATGTAAAAACTGTTTATTTTTAGAGCAACTTTGTTTCGTCCAGTGCTGCAGTCAAGGAATTAACTTTATTTGGGTGCTTATAGCCTAAAGCTACACCCACTGGTGTTTTTTGATCTGTAGACAGTCATCACACCCATGGACAACATAAATAAATGGATCAAGCACAAAACCTACGGGATTGTGAACAAGAGCAGAAATCTGCTTGCCCACCACTGTTACCAAGCTGACAAATTTCCTTGTTTAAGAATGGCTTTCATAAAGGAAGCTAAAAACAAAACAAAACAAAAAGGAGAGACACTGTGACTGTGTGTGGTAGCATGTGTGTGGTCCTGACCTGTCCAGAGATTTTGGCTGTTGAAAGGCCAAAGTGTCTCTCTCTCTCTCTCTCTCTCTCCAGCTGACTCCACTCTGCCGTCGCCTTTGAGTGTCCATGTGTGTGTTCTGTCTAGGGGCATGTGTACAAGCCTTCCTATGTGTTTGTGTGTTAAGATAGGGGCGAGTTGAAAGGTCTCTGGGTCGTTGTGTCGGTAGATCTCCTGCAGGCGCCGCAGCCTTGCTGTGGCAGCTTCCTGTCGCCAAGTCCAGACCAGGCAATGCTATAAGTTGCCACCGGGTCAACTACATGACCCTTGGACCTAATCTTACACTCCCCTCACTCACAAACCGATAACTCCCCTCCCTTCAGTGCACATTAACATCTTGTTTACTAATTCATAGCTTCAGAAATTATGGCATGTGTAGTATACAACCCAACCTCAGGAATTGCCAAATTTAGTTAATAACCATCACATTTATCTACTGCTACTTTTTGTTTTGGGAGGGACTACATTTGAGTAATGGCATCACAGTTAACTTTGATACGGATTATTGATTTGATGTATGTAAATTGAGTCAAGATTGATGATGAAACAAATTATACTTGTAAGTAAAGATACCCCTATAGTTTAGACCAGTGTCAAACTCGGGTTGGTTCGCAAGCTGCAAAAGGGGGAAAATCAGGAAATTTAATATACATCTATACTCTTCATTTTAATTTGATCCTAAAACAGAAAGTCGGCACTCATGATTTACTTTCCCGGGCCACACAAAGTGATGCGGCAGGCCAGATTTGGCCCCCAGGCCGCCACTTTGACACAGGTGGTTTAGACTATCTCAGTTTCAATGTCGCTCCACTTTTTCTGATCAGAGATTATTTCTGTCAATAAGGCGGTGGGTACTAATGGTAGGATTAGTCCTCATGCTGACAGCCCGCATCACTGAGCAGACAAATGGCTACTGTGAACGGAGGCACAAGTTAAAACCCATGCACACATACCCACGCACATAAACACCAATGATGTAGTGGGGGCTTGTTAAAATGACTGATATTGCGTGCGCTCCTATGCGGTGTAAGTGATATCTTAATGGGGTTCACAAGCAGTCTATTGATGTTTAAATGTACCTTGGTGTAGGGTGTTACTCAGTAACTGGGATAAAATAGTACAAAAAAAATCCTCTTTCCTCCAACCTTATTTGGACTTTCTCCTATTTTAATCCATTTTTTGTTTGCACAATTGATACAGTAATGCCAGAAAAAATATGTGAATTTAAGTGAGAAAAGTTCCCAAAGAAACCTATCTGAAGAAATCAATTTGTGAAATAGTGAGTGGGGATTTCATTTTAATAGATCCCCTATTTTTGACAATAAACAATCTAGGGTTGTTTTCTTGTCTCTTCAGACGGACATCTTGATCTTGAGTTGTGACGTGATAACAGATGTGGCACTTCATGAGGTCGTCGATCTCTTCCGGGCCCATGATGCAACACTGGCAATGCTAATGAGCAAAGGCCATGAATTCACAGAGACGGTCCCTGGCCAAAAAGGAAAAAAGAAAACCGGTACGTTTAAAGATGACCATTTTCTGAATGTTACTTTTCATGTGTTTGTTTTGTCACCAAATTCACTTTCTTATCTGCAGCTGAGCAGCGAGATTTTGTGGGTGTGGACCAGTCTGGCAAAAGGGTTTTGTTTATGGCCAATGAGGTGGATTTGGAGGATGGATTATCGATTCGAAAGTCAATCTTGACCAGGTAATTAAATAGATGTCTTAATCCTGTCATTTTAATACTGATGTTGGCCTCTGCATTAATTAATAAATGAACTTATCCAGTCTACAATATAAGCAGTTTAAAAGGATTGCACACACACTCCTACAAAACTACATTCCACTTTATTGGGAGACCAGATGTTTTGGTTTCTAATCAGGATTTGTGTCGCTGGCATGCCAGACTATCCTAAATTCACCAGCAGTAAAACATGTGTGGGTTTAAGCGGGTTCAAATATGAGACTCAAAATAAAATGCATTAGACTTTCTTGGTATTAGGGGAATCATAGGCATTTTTATTAAGCAAACTACAGCCAAATATCCTCAATAAGCCCCTCAGCCATGTTGCTGCACCCGAGGAAACCTGGCCAATGAGGGGATTTTCAGTCATTCTTCAACATCTGACTTTCCATGGAGCTCTGTTTACAACTAAATTAAAATACATGGGTCTCCAAACTATTGCACAAAGGGCCGCAGTAACTGCAGGATTTCTTTCTAACGGAGCTAATTGACACCCTTTCAACGAGCAGGTATAATTGGTTGAGTGCAGTCAGGTGCCTTTTGTTTCACCAGAGGCCCCATTTGTTATGCTGTGTGTGGGGGTGGGGTGGAACAAAGAGCAGGACGCACAGTGGCCGTTGATGACTGGTTTAGAGAAGAAGAAAAAAATACAGCAAGCTGTGGCCCTTCTCTTCAGCCGAGGTTCAGTTATTGTCATCAGTTCAATAGATGTGTCATGCTCGCCTGCCGAGGGACAAAATACCTGCTTCTTTCTAACAGCAACTTCAGCCGTGATTTTTGCGACCACAAGACATGTTGGTTCTTGTATAATGTGAAAGTAGCTATTATATTGCCCATAGTTTATGCACATGCTGTGTTGCAATTGCAGTAATTGTTGTGATATTATAATACTTTATTTAAATCTTTACCACCAGTGTTGGAGTTTAGGGAGTTTGTTAGGAGTTTCACTGATTTGTGTAAATCTAGTTTTATACACGTTTATTTCATGAGCCCATGTGTCATCAGATCATCATACGAAATTACCTATTCTTGATATTATGCCCTCCTTTACTCCCACGTGTCAGTAATGAAGAGCAATGTCACAAGCAACAGCACATGTGTCAAAGTGGCGGCCCGGGGGCCAAATCTGGCCCTCTGCATCATTTTGTGTGGCCGGGAAAGTAAATCATAAGTGCCGACTTTTTGTTTTAGGATCAAATTAAAATGAAGAGTATAGATGTAGATTAAATTTCCTGATTTTCCCCCTTTTAAATCAATAATTGTAATTTTTTACTCCATTTTTTCTGTGTTTTTAGTTCAAAAATCATTTTGTAAAATCTAAAAATATATAAAAAAGCTAAATTGCTAATTGTTTTAGATCTATAAAAAAGTTCTTTTAATCCATTTATAAAAAAAAAAATCAAAATATTATATCTAAAATGGTCCGGCCCACATGAAATCGAGTTGACGTTAACGCGGCCCGTGAACCAACCCGAGTCTGACACCTTTGAGCTAGAGAGTCCAATTTTCTAGCCCTCGACACACCTGTGTATTATGTTATGAATCAATACAGTGAAACACACACACAAACACACAGAAGGTCTTTGTGTTTGCGCACGCACATGTGGTTTTACGCTTTGAAAATGGCGTCACACAGAGAAGGAACACACACAGTTTGATGGATGGCATTAGGTTGTAAAATGTGTGTGACCATGCAATCCTCTGGAGTCACACTTGTCAGAATGCATGGACGTTTTGTTTTAATATCAATCCGAATTTTCCTCTACAGGTTATGATGAAGTTGTTCTTGTTCCATTCAAGCAGTTCAACTTCCTCAATGATGATATTCCCTTAGAAATTGCATGCAAATGGACGATTGATATTGCTCTTTAGCTGAAATCCCAAAGAGAAGAATTAACAAACAACTGTAAAGATGGTTATTCCATTACAATATCACTGTGAATATGCAATTTTGGCTTAAATTAGCTTTTGTGAAAAGTAATATTACAGACACACTTAGCCCAAGATCAAGAAAAATAATATATTGATTGATGGACCTGCTATTAAGTGCAAAAAAAAAACTTTTCTGGACCATTTGGCTCAAATTTTGAGTTTTTTCCAGTTTTTTTAATAACTATGCCTGTCCTGAAGTGGAATACTTGATATACATATATGTATATCAATTTCACTTTTTAATCCAACCATGCCATTTTCAGAGATGTGTGTATGTGTATTTTTTTTCCTTAAAACTTATTCAGCACAAATAGTTGCAGACCTTCTGTCATAATTAATAGTAATGCTCAGATCTCAGACAACCAGTCAGGCTTGTAGGCATGGCACATTAGTCATTTTCAAATAGTAGGACTTGCCAGACATTCTTCGGTTCTGTTTTGGGAGAAAAAAAACAAGGTTTTCGTGTCAAAGCTTTCTCGTGAATAGTGAACCACCATGTCTGCTTCTCATTTTGTCAAAGCTCCATGATTGTTCTGTGGTAATGCGACACAGTCCTTTCAAATCAAATGCTTCCAACCAAATTCAATCTAAATAACTAACTACAGTGTATGTTGGAAAATGTGTTGCAGCAGTGGTCTCTGTGTAAAGCAAAAGTTTGCCATCTTCTGTTTTTGGGAAGAGGGACCCTACCCTGCTGTTTTTTTTTTACAATCTAATGATGAATGGAGGGGCATGGGGGTATAAGTGAATGTCATAAAGGGGGAGAAGGTGGATTTGTTTCTTGAAACCTGAAGTACAACAACTTGCTTTTCGTTGGCTCTCGCTTCGTAAATGTCACGTTTGTTTGCGTACAACTCCCCCACCGACATAAACCTGCCTCCCCTCGGTTACAGGCTCTTGGAACCAGGGTCGACCTCTACGGTAGCCTATACAGGACGGCAGACAACTATGATCCCTCTTGACTTTAATGTCTGTCTCGCTATGTCTGGCTTACATCATGTGAGCTATCCTATAATGTGACAGGGTTTGGAGTGAAGGAGAAAGAGCCATAAAATGAGTATAGCAAGAGTAGCGATGGCATGTTCTCATCAAAGCAAAAACACTTCTGTGAAGGACATTTTTGTCTTCAAATAAGCTATTGTGTACTATCCTAACGCTTACTTTTCTTCTGTCTCTGTCTCTGCAGACATCCAAGAATGCTAATCAAAACAGGCCTCATAGATGCTCACCTTTACTGCATAAAAAAAGCAGTGGTTGACTTTCTAATGGAAAACAAGTGAGTTCAAGCATTTCTAAATTATGAGGTTCCCTGTATAACCTTGTGTTTTTTTTCTTCCTCAACATTCTGAAATGAGACAGGTTTGATTTAACAAACATTGCCCAGGCATGAGTGCACGTTGCCTGCTTAATCTGTAGCAAATGTTAAAGAGAGTCACAAATAGTGCGCAAGGGTTTGAAAGGTCCTGTTAGCAGGGTATTCTACCAAGGCGTTAATTTGTTTTACAACGTGTCACTGAGGCAGGCCGTAAGGCCTTTAGCCTCTGAAGTAAAGCGGTGTCACCTGGCTGCCCACCGCTTCACACCAGTGGTCCGAAATTAGCAGCCCCTGCCGTGGAAATATGTACTTACGAGGTGTTGTTATTGAATGAAAATCACACATGGTTTTATGATGCTTCACAGTATCATGCGTAAGCGATGTGGATTACGGAAATATCTCTATCTTTATTCTACTCTGTGTCAAAACAGTCCAAATGATGTTCCTGGTTGTTTTTTAGTGTGGTGCTCAAATTCTATTATTCCTGTAGTTGATCAGAATAGTAACGCCTGAAGAAAATGTACTGCATGATATTGTTAAGGTAGTTAAAAAATACTAGTAACAGCACCAATGAATAGCTTGTAAATTTGGTACGTGCTAGTCATCGCAGCAAACATCCGTGTGCGGTCGATTGGTCGCCGTCTTTTGGTCTCCCCGACTGTGACAACGGGCAACCAAAAGACCGGCGACCAAAAGACCGACAACCAAAAGACTGGCGACAAAACAAGGTAAAACAACACGGTCTACGCATCAATAAAAAAACCAACAATGGCCATGAGCAGTTTCACTGAGGCGACGTGTGAGTGTATAAGAGTTTGTATGTACATGCGTTGTCCCTTTAAGAAACTACATCAGTCAGGGTCTTAACAAGTTCTCCAACAAAAAACAATAAAAGTCCGGGAAATTATGAGCTCTTCTTTAGCCTAATAATTACTAGGGCATTAAGTATGACAAAATAGTAATTCGCAGTTTGTATTTTGGGGAATTTGAGCAACGATTTAAATGGTAATTATCAATAACCTTCCGGACGACCAAAAGACCGGCGACCAATCGACCGTGTACCGCAAACATCACTCAAGAAATTCATACCTTGACTGCCTAGGCAAATAACACAAATTTCTGCAGGTTTTGCAATTTTTTTATATGCATTTGCTATTGATGGTCTCGTTATTTGACTCTCTGGGCTCCTCTCCTTCGCCCTTTCACCACCATGTTCCTCCTCCCTTCCCTCCATAAGACATGGACACAGTAACTGTTGTTTTTCTCCTGTCATTCACATGGAAATTCTAATCCCCTCTTTAAAAGAAAGTAAAGGAGAGGGTAAAGGGGGTGGCAGGGTGTTGGAGAGGAACATTGAGCACAGCGCTGTGTCCAGAGAAAAGATGTTCCCCCTGATTCATCATAACCTTCTCATAAAATCATCACAAGGTCACTGACAGTTTTTACTCCAGTATTATATAGAAGAAGAAGAAGAAATTAATGAATAAAACATGACTATATGCCTTTTAGACTTGTAATTCCAGGGTGGTAAAATAGTGACATTCCTTTACATAAAAGCTAATTTAGCCACTTTCCTCTTTACTGCAGATCTATTTCATCAGTCCGTGGTGAGCTAGTGCCATATCTGGTGCGCAAGCAGTTTTCCAAAGCAACGAGCGGTCCAAAATGTAAAGATGATACTGATGAGCAAAGCCAGAAGAAGAGTGACAATTCGATAAACAATGGTGGGGAAAACACACAAGAAGTACTGTTTCCTATTACAAAGCAAACATTTGCTCTGAATTGTTTCCACTTTATCAACAGATGTTTTAAACCAGTTGTGTGCATACTGAGGCGTAAGGATTTATCAACATTGATAGTCTGTGTCAATACCATATTTTGTCTTTTAGGGTAGCGGTTTTGGCAATGAGCTGTAATTGTGTCACAAAAAAGTATGACTCACTGTGTATACTTTGTGTTTTGGTTTAATTAAATCATGTTTGGTAATGATTAAAATGTGTGGCACAGTCAAATTAAACAGAAAGTTGAACCAAAATGAAAAAATATTCCAAAGCTATGTTCAGTATGGATTTTGTCTTTAATAATACAGATTTTTTTCGTAGTCCTCTTCATAATGCATGATGTGTGACGCAAATTCTTTAGTTTTTCCTAATATTTAGCACTAACGTGTCCCTTTTCCCAGAGCTTCTCATCTCGTCCCGCGACAACTCTCTCCTCCAGTTGGCCCAGGAGCGCTCCTGCTGGAACGACCATCAAGGGGACATGGACGAGGCATACCATGGGGGTAAACTTCGCTGCTACGTCCACATCATGGAAGAAGGCCTCTGTTTACGCGTCAACACGCTTGCCGCCTACATCGAGGCGAATCGCCTGGTAAGCTCCAAACTCTCCAATGGTAAGATAACAGCTTCATATGTTCTTGATTAATCACACTCACTTTTTTTTGTTGCAAGGTTCCCAAGCTTTTGTCTGAAGAGCCAGCAGTCCACCCATCTGCCGTCATTTCAGAAAGATGTCAGGTTTGTGTCAGCGGTTGTTTCAACATTTTGTCTCATGTTTCCTGGTGAATTGAAGTTGTGCTAATTGTCACCATATGGTCAGATGATCTCAGATTTTATATTAGATGTTGATGGGGATTGCACATGTGTGTGAGAGTCTGTGTGTGTGAGTGGCTATGAGTAATGTCTCTGTGCTCTGTCATCTGCTCAGATGGGATCCGACAGCATGATTGGAGCTCTTTGTCAGATTGCGGATAAGACATCAATAAAAAGGGCCACTATTGGAAGCTCCACCATCGTTAAGGAGAAGGTTAGAGTGACCAACTCTATCGTCATGCATGGTGTTACCATTGAAGAAGGGTAAGATTCCACATTCATACTCATTTTGACTTTTAAGTGAGCTCAAAAATATTCTCAGAAGGAATTTTCCATGCATGTTTATGCTCAGGTCTTAATAATAAGCTCAAAGGCTGTGTAAAATTCCATTGGTACATGCTTGCATTGTGTAATAATGATTTTAAAAAAAAGTTCATCTTGCCAAGACATTGGTAATACCCAAATGTCATGACTTTGTGCTTAGGAAGGTAAACAAACCATTGCCTCACTGAGATCCTGAGCATTCTGCCCCTGCTTTTATTCAAAATGTATCTATATATTTCTGCTTTTGTCTTTCCCTCAATGCTGAGTATTTTCCCAATTCCTACCATTAAAAAAGATCCCAATAGCACGATGCTGCCACCAAGCCGATAACATTATTTTGGAGTAACTACTATAACCCTTACAGTACATGTTCTTATTAAGGACTATAAATGTCCACGACTAAAAGCTTGCGGGCTAATGTGGCTATCTATGTGCGGTGTAGGGGTGTGTGCGCGTTAAGTCAGATGCTTTGTAAATGGGAGGTGTCACAGGTTTTGTTTTCCACGCTCCACGGGGTCAAACAAGGCGCACTGGGCCCACAATTTGCCTATTGGTGTGCGACCAGCCAGAGGCCAGCTCCAAACAAACACAGAGCTGCTGAAGTGAAGCACACAACATCCCAATATCTCATTTGACCGCTAATTTACTTGGCCACACCAGGATTCCCACTGCTTATGGAATTTGCAGAACACTATAAACCCTTGTTACTCTACACAGTAAAAATCCTGCGCCATTTAGGAAACGAGGGAATGGAAACCTGCCGAGCAAATCCGAATAACAATTTGGGTTTGATGAAATGTGGGTGTTTTTTTTCTGCAGATGTAGGATGCACGTTTTGAAATATATGAATATAAACTTTGGACTGTTTATGCCTCCATTTTACGTACTACATGAAAGAAATTAGGTAAATGAGGTAAAACATAATGTTCCAACTTTATTGCAACTCTAATGTTTGTCTCAATGGACTACTTTTTATTTTTACCTTTTTGCTTGTAACATTAAGACTATTTTCATATTCACACTTAGTCTTAGACCAAGGGTGTCAGACTCGGGTTGGTTCGCGGGCCGCTTTAACGTCAACTTGATTTCACGTGGCCCGGACCATTTTAGATATAATATTTAGATTTATTTTTTTATAAATGGATTAAAAGAACTGGATTAAAAGCCCTGAATATTCAGTTTTTTATAGATCTAAAACAATGTTAATTTTAGCTTTTTTATATATATATATATATTTAGATTTTACAAAATGATTTTTGAACTAAAAACAGAAAAAAATTATTAAAAAATTACAATTATTGAATTAAAAGGGGGAAAATCAGGAAATATAATATACATCTATAATCTTCATTTTAATTTGATCCTGAAACAGAAAGTCGGCACTCATGATTTACTTTCCCGGGCCACACAAAATGATGCGGCGGGCCAGATTTGGCCCCCGGGCCGCCACTTTGACAAATGTCTTAGACCTTTATATTTACTCTTGCAACTTTTTACTCCCAATATTATGATTTTATTCTCACTCCTTTACAACTTCAGTTATGTACTAGGCATAGTTTCCCCCCAGAAAAGAGGAACTCCCAAATCATGCCTTAATATTACAACTTTTCAATGGAAAATCTTTATTTTTATTTTTTTTAAACAACCATTGCTCTTTTTGGTCCAATAACCTTACTTTTAACAAAATCAGTGGGGAGAGAACCCTGGCTCTTCACCTTTATCCCAAACTGGACGGGCTCTTTTTTTGGCCTCCCCAAGGATTCGGTTCAGTAGTTTTTGCATAATCTTAATTGCAAACAACCAAGCACAACAAAAACCTTCTTTGCTGAGGTAATGAGTGAATCAAATCACGCTGGGATCATCTGTGATGCCGCACATATTTCACTGATGTCATCATGACGCCAAGTCACTCATTCGTGCAGCTGCAACAAGAAAGTGCTTGTACTGAAAGAAGCAGAATCTACTGTCGAATTGCCATGTAGATTAATCAGCTATCCTCTCTGGTGGAAAGAGATTCATCTCGCCCTGAAGTCTGGATCTAGAATGTACTTATTCAAAGCGTCCGCTTCTTTTCTTTCTCTCTTTTCTCTTCGCAAGGCGTCGACGCCATCTCCCTCGTGTCCCTTCATCTTTCTACATCGCTTCTCCAAAACCTCTCGAGGACCCCAGACAGCCAGTGTAGGGACCCTCATCACCACCACGTAGGCACATGCACAAAGGCATGAATGAGCGCGAGAGCGAGCGAGATGAGAAAGAAAGTACCAAAGCAAGCTCGACTCCGGGGAGAAAATTGCAATTCTTTCCTTTCTTTCGTTTGGGACCTAAGAAGGAAGGAGAACCAGGGAAAGAAAGGAAGAAAGAGCCAGTATGAGCGGATTAGCAGACCCTGGCCATGTCGGCGAAACCCCTCGCATTTCTGGTTTCTTTGTTTGGAGCTGACCAGAGCTTGTTGACAAAGCGCTGCGTGTTTGGGAAGGGGGATAGTAGGGGTCAACTTTACAGGGGAGGGTAGAACAGGAGGTGGGGGTTGATGTGTGTGTGTGTGAGAGAGAGAGAGAGAGAGAGAGAGAGAGAGAGGATGGGGTGGTCATGGCAAGGAGGAGCCCTGGTGTTCGTAATTAGTGGTGTTTCAGCTTTGAAACTTCTTTGGTGGTCTCTCGTTCCCCATCTCTCGCTAGTGTTACAAAACTGGGATTCTTTTAATCTCCAATCACCAACTACCACCACCACCACCACCTCCATGGCAGTCACTAAAGCACACAACACACACACACAACACACACACACGCATTTGCGGACCTTCCTGGCTTAACCACCTGAATAAAACGGGCCAATACAAACCTGTCTGTTTGGGGGCTACAGAGGGCCAAGTGTGTGTGCGTCACTGCCCGGGCAAGACCAACATATGTTCACCACTAGTCTCCCCAAGCTACTGAAGCACGTACACACACATTCTCCATCCCAAGCATTTCACACACACACACACACACATAGCCTCCATGTTCAGCCAACACAAGACCGTCTGTATGTCCTCTCCCAAAAATTTTATGGCTATGGTTTGGCTGAAAGCATGCATGCATGCTAGGTCAGTAACGCCAAGTTAGGTGGGAGCTGCCCCCCGCCCGCTATGTCCTAAGAGATGGTAGCGCATGTGCCCGCTCTTGTTGTTCTTTAATATAAATGCTAATGTAATGTCATTAGACACAGTAGGAATTGTTGATATGGAACCTTTCAGAGCAGGTGGACGGTGTGAACAGATCTGATGTTTCACTCACCTCCATCATGGCACGACATCAATATCATTGCCTGGTGGAAAGCTGTGGTTGTATTGGATCGCTTCCAGAGCGAATGCTTGGAAGTGTGTGTGCGTGGGCAGGGGTACACACGTTTTTGGAGGAATTAACGAGAATAAATATTCCTCAGGCGCTTAAAAGAGTTAAGTGAGAAAATCATGGTTTTGACATAACTGGACCCAACTTAAGTATAACCATTATACTCCTAAATTCATTTGTGAGTCTCCTGAATACTCTGAATGTTTTTGGATTGAAATAAATTAAACACCACTCTTTTGTAACACAAGGAACTCATTTCTCAAACTGTGGGGGTGCGAATAATCGGACTAAGGGTTTTTTGAGATACAATTTCAAGATATTATTTTTTTGCTTTGACTTGTGAGCAGAAATTCTACATACACGTAACTATCAAAAGCCTCATAAGAGTAAACACCTTCAAAACCAAGGATTCAAGCTGTTTAATGCCACTCCCATTTGAAGTTTACTGACAAACTGAACATAAAACACAGACATTTACATTACTTTATGTCATAAAAACAGACTTTGTTTGCCACGTTACCTTCCGCCATTTTAGTTCGAAAACGCTGTACATGTCTAAAGAATAGCTTTGATAGTTTCCGCTTTATAAAACTAGTTTACCCTTGTTTGAACACATACAATGCAGTGACATGTAAGCGTACAATGTAACATTTTTCACATGCATGTTTTCTAGACCTTCTATACATAATAATTAACACTGCAGTTTACTATATCTCTTAGTAGCAAAAGTGGTCTCTTGTGTTTAAAACTAAACAAAAAAATGCTGTCTTACAGATGCAACATCCAGGGCAGTGTGATCTGTAGCAATGCTGTAATTGGCCGTGGCTCGGACCTCAAATACTGCCTGGTGGGAAGCGGACAACAAATTGAACCCGGAGGTGAGCAACTACCATAGATATTAAAAAACGAAAATCCCATAAAAATACGTATGTTCGCGTTCAAAAAGTTTTTAAATTGAACAATTCCTTGTCTGGGTATTTTATCAAACAGTCAATGTTTTTATTCATATATTAAAATGCAGAAATGTAACTAACCTGTAGTAAATCGTGCAAAAAAGGGCAGGTTCAATTTTGAATTGTGCAGCGCATTGCATCTGTGGGGTTTCTGGTGGAAAGTCATTAAGCAAAGGACTGATTTTTTTCCTCTCTATGATCAAGCGATTAGATTTTTTAAAGAATTTTCTTAATCTTTTTGTAGCCAAAGCTATATAGGAGCATGTGCGTGGGTGTATGCGTGAGTTTCGGTCAATGCGTGTTTGTGTGCGTGTGTGTCACATTGATGGAGAGGTTGGAGAGCAGGGCCAGAACAGGACCACCCGGAATTCAACAGCAGCGCCCTCCAGCCACGTCCAGCTCGCACATGCACGTTAAGAGAAAGAGACGCACGCTCGGGCCACTAGACCGCCGAACCGCCTAATTAAATGAACAATGGAGCAATTGGAGAAATGCCACTTTGACTTTTGCTGTGGTAATAATCTTCAACAAAATTCAATCTAAAATTGGTCCATCCATAGTAAACTAATGCCTTTTTTACTGAGTTAAATTAGCATGGATTTTTAGTTACTCAAGTTAATACCAGTATATTCAGTATTAGTCAGAAACATATCAACCTATACCCAAAGCCTGGATTCATTTGGGTCGTTTTAGAGCATCTGCAAAGTGTAGCAAATTAGATAGTGTGTGTTTTGGCACAGATGTGACTACTGGCAAGGCATATGGTTTGCTAACATATCATCCAATGTTACAAACTGGCTTGCATAATTGTAGCGCGTAAGACGCCCTGCCAAAGTCCTGTCAAGAGAAAAACAAAGTGTCGTCTTTTGTCTTTTTAATGGCCTGAACATTGGTATATTCAATCAAATGGCTGGGATAGGCTCCAGAACCAATGCAAACCTTGTGAGGATAAGTTGTACGGAATATTTATGAATAATTATTTGTTATGGTTGCATCAAAATAGGGCATATAGTAACTTAGAAGAATTGTAGACAGTATGGAAGACGGTAGGTGGAATAGGAAGAATGGATGGAAGATAAAATCTGATCTTCCAGAATGACTGTTGATTACATTCATCAAAATCTAAAAAAAAGTCAGATGAGTGAGGCTGCTGAAGACATTAGACGTTACACTATCGGTACTTTTAAAGCTTTGAGGACGCAAGGACCACCCATGCTGTCTGACACACACACCCTTAGACAAACACACAGACAGACTGCTGTCAGGTGTTTATATTGGTGTGTACACAAGTCATTCTGTGCTGTGCGCTTTGAAAATGCACACATAGGTGTATTTTGTAGAAATCTTTCTATCTCGGTATCTTGTTTTTATTTAATTTAAATGTTTCCTTTAAAAGTCATTGTCTTCAAGATACATGGATTCCACCTGACACAAGGAATACATATCTATTGCCAAAAACATCTAAAAGTACCGCAACCTAGTGACCTAGTCACTTATTGAATTCTTACTTACTGAATCATGATGCATTAATTGTTTCATTCTACTCGTTCTTATGTGCTTTACTAAATCTCATTTTAATAACGGGCCATTTCACTTATTCATAAAAATATCACTTTTCCCAACCGTATCACAGAACTCAAAACCAAAACTCTAAATTGAAGCTCTCGTCTGTAAAAGTACCACTGTATATTGGTTACAGACTCGTTATTGCAACCCCGATGTGTCCCATGCCCCATTTGCCTCCCCATCCACACAGCTGAGGAAAAACCCGTTTGTCAGGAGATTCCTTCACACTTGAAGCCGCTTGGCGTGAATGGAACATTATTCTTGTCCACCATTTGCTTTGGATCAGTCCAGATGTTGGGGCTTGGAAGGCTTGAATAGAGGGAGGGAGGCGCGTACAGCGGCCACGAGCAGACGTACTTTCAAGCATCATCTGTTTCCTTTGCGAGGTTCAGGTAGCAGGCAGCATGAGCTAAGATGTGCCATTCAGCGTCTGTTTCTGGGACTCGCACGGTCGTTTGGTCGCCCGGACCCAAACAACGGGCGACCAAAAGACCGGCGACAAAACAAGGTAAAACAACATGGTCTACGCATCAATCAAAGCCAACAATGGCCCTGAGCAGTTTCACTGAGCCGACGTGCGAGTGAATAAGAGTTTGTATGTACATGTGTTGTCCCTTTAAGAAGCTACGTCAGTCAGGGTCTTAACAAGTTCTCCAACAAAAAACAAGTCAGGGAAATTTGGAGCGTTTCTTTAGCCTATCAATTAATAGGGCATTAAGTATGACAAAATAGTAATTCGCAGTTTGTATTTAGGGAATTTGAGCAACGATTTAAATGGTAATTATCAATAACCTTCTGGGCGACCAAAAGACCGGCGACCAAAAGACCGGCGACCAAAAGATCGGCAACCAAAAGACCGGCGACCAATCGACCATGTACCGTCTGTTTCTGGGACTCGCACGATAGCTTCAATTAAAATATGAAAACATACTTTTTTTTTGTTCACCTCCACATAACCCAGCGAATATTTATTAGAGTTTTTTGTTTGTGTTTTTAGCCGAACGGACCAATGAGGTCATTGTTGGCACCGATCAGCTGATGGAGATCTAAGTGCCCCCCCCCACCTGACCATCTCAACCTGGTGACACACTTTTCACAGACCTTGTAGGTTGTGTTTCAATAAAAACTGAAATCCAAGCAAGTCTCATTGTTTTGACACCATGCATTTATTATGGCTGCTCCCTTCTAATCGGCGTATTGAATGATGGGCCTCCACTGATAGGAGTGCGATTCCCTCCTCCCTCTGTGTTCCCAGTGTGTATGTGCGCGTGTTCGGAATTGCACGCTGCGCAGCTGTGAAAACCAGAGATGTCGAGTCAAAGCAGTGGGAGTGGTGACCACAATAGAGTGGGGGGTTCCGTTTATTTGTACACAAAAATGGTGTATGTGTCTGTTCTAGACCACCCAGCTCGATCTTGTATCAGCTAACACCAACACCCCGCCCTCACACGCACTGCACTCCTCGGAAGAGGAAGCGTGCTCGCAGCCTACGCCTTTATTCTTCTTTTTTTTTCACCCCTCCCCCCCTGGCCTCATCTTTTCCCCTCTTTGCTGCCACGAGATTTATTGCATCCCTTCGGCTGAGCGTTTCTTAAATTACAGGTTGGAAGTTCTTTAGTCACGAAGGGAGACGACGCGGACAAAGTTGTCTGTGTGGAAGCTTTGTATTTGTGCATGATTTACGACGGCCTCACTTTCCTTTTGTGTCTGAGGCTTCGCAGGAATATAAAAATAATTGATGATTTTTCATGTGTCATTCGTGGTCAGTGGATTGCCTCGCTAGTGAGAGATCAAACCCTTACATGAAGTTTGTTTTTAAAGCCCGACTCTGCAATGTGGCTGTAAAGTCACGTCGATGGCAGTAGCCCGTCATGTGGTTCATCAAAACCTCACTGACCGCTTGAGGCCTTTCACAAGATTTGACTACAATGTAACAAACACAAAAATTTTGCCCATTAACTCGCTGCCAAAGGTCGCGAAACTATTGGTTAAGGCACTCAGTTATCGAGGCTTTTCTAACTGCTCATGCTCAAATTTGGCCTGACAATTTGTTCAACTTAAACGACGTGATGAAAAAATGTCACTTCTACTCCAATGTGACTTATGTATTTTTTTTTCTTCCCCTCTTCAATTTGTATTCTTTGGCTGGTGAGATTTATAGTCTGCAATAATCCGGTAATTTAATTTGAGCTGTTTAAAGGTTCCTTTTCGCCAATGGAACTCGTCACTGAGTATAATGAGTAGTAAAGTGTAGAGCAAGGGTGTCAAACTCGGGTTGGTTTGCGGGTCACATTAACGTCAATTTGATTTCATGCGGGCCAGACCATTTGAGATATAATATATAGATTTTTTTTTAATAAATGGATTAAAAGAACTGGATTAAAAGACCTGAATATTCAGTTTTTTATAGATCTAAAACAATGTTTATTCGAGCTTTTTTTAAATATATTTTTAGATTTTACAAAATGATTTTTGAACTAAAAACACAGAATTTAAAAAAAAATACAATTATTGATTTAAAAGGGGGGAAATCAGGAAATTTAATGTACATCCATACTCTTAATTTTAATTTGATCCTAAAAGAGAAAGTCGGCACTCATTATTTACTTTCCCGGGCCGCACAAAATGATGCGGCGGGCCAGATTTGGCCCCCGGGCCGCCACTTTGACACATGTGGTGTAGAGAGTCACCAAAAGACAGTAATAGGTATCGTTGAAAATGTTCACTGATCAACCATGTGTTGTTTATTTTGCTATTCAGCTTCTGTCAAAGAACAGCAAGTAATGAAACTCAAAATTTTTGAAAGGTCAAATTGAGTTTCCCCGAGCGGTTCATAGTGCATTTTAGTTTATTTACAGGTAATGGATCAGTAGTAAATCAAATTGCATCCTTTTTTGCATAACACTGAAGACTGTAATCCTACTAGTTAGTGCATTAACTGACAAAAATACACCTGAGCAAGTGAATATACGACTACATGCACACCACAATGAAAGATCTCACACGGCGCACTCTTTGTTAACATTTTTTAGCCATCTCAAACTCTGACCTCTCTCTCCCAGCTCATGATGAGACGTGGCAGCTGCCAATGTTTGCATTAAGCTATTGTATATTTATACAAAGACCCCAGAGTACCCTCAAGACAACGCCACCATGGCGGGGCCCACCTACTCGTCCATTCGCGCGTTTACTCGTGTGAATGCGAGTATGTTCGCACGTTAATGCCTGTACTTACCTGTGTGTGGCCTTTGTTAATCTGCCGACTCACAAACTCATCGCACCATTGATTGTGTGTGGTAGTATCGTTCTGGAACTCAGATGTCTGTTTTTAAAAAAAAGTGCATTAAAAGATCATTTAATTTACATATATTTTGGGAAAAGAAACGTAAAGTATAAGAGAGTTGTAATTTTATGAATATGAAAATATAATTGGCAAAAAGAATCTGATTTAGTTGCATGAGAACAGTGTAATGAGAATAGACATGATGTTAAAAAAATGAAATTGTTTAAGAAAATCAAGCTTTTATGCAGAAAAAATAGTCTTGTAATATACTTACATATATATTTGTGTGTATATATGTGTATATATATATATTTATATATATGTATATATATATATAAGTGTATATATATATATATGTATATTTATTTATATATATATATATATATATATATATATATATATATAATATTATATATGACACCTGGTGTGTAGTGTTACATTCACCTGACTTTGTCACAGCCTGTGTGAGATTGTTCTCGACCTATTTGCCATTTATTTCGTACCCTAACTACGTATGAAACTAAGAAACTAATATTGTGACTTTTCTTGTGATGTTACCCATCCATCATGAAGCGTCATTCTGTTTTTAGGATAATTCTGCTCATCATGTGATACTAAAATAATGACGTTTATTTTTCACAGTGCCACCAGTGGAGATACCACACTGTCTGGTACCCAAAAAAGCAGTATACATACAGTAAGTAATACATTTTGACATGACTGTATTGTGATGCTTTTAAATTTATACATTTTGGGGGGGGAGGCGTAGCCTGTAATGCCTGTCGCGAGGATGGGTGCCAAAGCACATTTCATGTCATGCGATGGCATTCTTCATCCGTTGTTGCGGACACAAAGATCATCTGGCATCAATGTCCCGCTTTGAATAGAGGGAATTTCAATAGGAACGATCGCGTTGCCATTGTTTTCAGTGTGGTGCGGTCGCTTTAGTGTTCCAAATGGGTGTTGACAGTTGATCGTCCAATTGTGATGTTGACACCCTCAGATGTCTCACGTGTCCTTCCAAAATAATATACAGCTGTTGTTTCTGGTTGGTTCCTCCAGACGCGCTAACCCTTCGCACTCGTCACGATACACAGTACGTGTGGTCACGAAGAATCGTCTCTCTCGCCAGCCAAGTTTTTCCGCCTATCAGCCATTGCCTATTGTTTTCTTTACAAAGTAATAAAAATGATGTCTGGAAATGAAAGTGTAGAGTTGCAATGAATCACCCCAATAAGAAAAAATTGTGTATTCAGTGAAGAATATCAGTTGTAGAGAGAATGTGACCTTCCTCACATCAAATTCATGAGGTGAGACGTGAACCTTGAACATACGAGAGCATATTTAAATGTCAGATGTTTTACTTGGAAGCTCTTCGTTAAAAGGAAGCACCATAAAGCATGCTAAACGCATACGCATTTTTATCATGTTAATCTGATTTTTAAATTGGGAGTGAGTCCCCACACACGCCAAGGGGAAAAAAAGAGTGTGTGGTCTGCTCAAGATGGGCAACACCATCGCACCTTTTCTCTCCCGAAACAGATGTTTGTCGTAAAATCAAGACTGACCTCTAAGGGCATCTTTACAACCATACATAGTGTGTATTTTGATCAGTTTATATACATGTGGATTGAAAGTAAACCCCCATTTTAAAAGATATAAAGTATAAATGTTTTTTTTCCCCAAATTGATTATTTTGTTTAAAATTTGCCGCACTGTCATGGTATTTTTTGGTACTTTTCAGGCCTGCAGCAGATAACTGTCAAATCACCTTCAGAAAATTGCCGAAAATGCTCACGGACACATTTTTATTAATAGATGGGATGAGACTTGCTGAGGTGTTTAGTTTAACAACCATCCTAATGGTTCATCTGGCATGTATTGTTCAAAATGTGTGCTTTTTTTGTTCCAGGAATGAAGGTTAAAAAATATTCACCGTGGATGTGACAGGACGCGACTGAAGGTGGAGAAGAATTTGGACACAGAGGTAGGTAGGGTGGAGTTTTAACTCGGAGTGGTGGGGAACAAGGAGGGCTAGGGCCGGTGGTGGGGTTGCGGCGGCAGTGTTGGTGGGGGGTTGGCCGAGTAGCTGGGTGGCTTCATGGCTTGAGGGCTGATCATGGGTGAGCAAGGAGACACAGAGCGAGGGAGCGGCCCACCCAAGTGGCAGTCAGTCACAAACCTGTGTGTGTGTGTGTGTGTTTACTGCTGACCCTGACATATTAGCACAACACTTCCTCAATTTGTCTTCTGTGTTCTCCAGCCACAAATGAATTTCCTCCCTCCCACTTTTTTTTTTCTTCCACACGCTACCTTTCAAGATGACATACCCCCAAACACACACACACAAGCAGCCCACCTCCAACTAACACATAGCAACACCACCCCAACCCCACACACTCCGTTTATAATGTAAACATCTGAATGCATACAGCCCTTTTTTTAACAACCTTTATAGTTGCAACACTCATTTAGGTTGGTAAAGTATTTGTGCATTGAGACAAAGTACCATGTATGGCATCACACACGCTTGCACACACACAAAGCCAGACGTCTCTGCCTGTCACAGTGGAGCCCCCCACACCCCCCTCCAAGCTAATTAGCTAAACATTGGCTGGGTGGTTGATTGGGATCACATCTTAAATGGCTTTGCCTGTAAAGCCACAGGAAGAAACACACCAACATCGACTTAATTTACACTCTCAGGTGGCCTTTTATCTCCCATCCGACAGTTTATTGCATCGCCATACATAGAAATTACATATCTGCATCGGGGATTTTTTTCTTGATAGTAAACCCAGGTACGTTTAACAAAAATAATCAAATGTAGATGTATTTAAAAGGTGACACTGGTCTGAAAAAAATGTTTAAAAAAATATTTCAAAGGATCTCAAGAAAAAGGTGCAATGAGAATATATACCACAATGTTAGCAAAATATGATATTTTTACTAAGAGCGTTTTGTACTAAAGAGAGATTTTTGGAAAAAACAAAGAATAAGAGAGTTGTGATTTTATGAATATGAAAATATAATTCGCAAAAAGAATCTGAGAGCAGGTAGAGTGTAATGAGAATAGATATGATGTTAAAAAATGAAATTCTTTTAAAAAAAATCAAGCTTTTATGCAGAAAAAATAGTCTTGTAATATTACTTTTTTCTTATGAGTTATCATTTTTCTAAATGAAAATATTCCACCTTTTTTGGTTTGGAAGTACAACTTTTAAAAGTATTAATATTGTAAGGAGAAAGGCATCTGTTTCATGAAATAAACGAGTAATATGATTTTATAGGAGTGTTTAAACGTAAGACTAGACACAATGTTACAAATTGTAACTAGAAAAAAATTCTTTTAAAATCTAATTAAGTAAATATAAGTAAATTTTCATCAAAATTTCATAATAAATTGGCTTTATATTCTATCACAACTTTTTTTAAAGGCCCTTGTTTACATTTTGTGTCATTTTCCCTGACATCAATATGGGTGTAATATGGGGTGTTGATCCAAATTAGTATTGGCGGAGGCCTAAGCTCAACCGTTCTCCATTCTAGAATTGTTCTCTTTAATCAGACATGAGTGAATGTCGTGAATGGGTTTTCTCTAAAAATGTTTTCCTTTCTGTTTGCTCACATTGTGTCGCACACAGTGAGAGAGTTGTGAGGTTTGTTTTAAGAGCCCAGGTCCGGGTCGGCGTCACCACCTGCTCCGCTCCCCCGACAATACCTCTGTTACAAGCGCACATACAAAGACTTGACAAAAAGTGTGTTTCTGTGGTTTTGTGTGTTTTTGGCCCCCAGAAAGGCCACCATTCATTAGGGTGACAAAAGGCGCCAAAGAAATGCATTATCATAATTAATCTTGTACTCAGACTGTGGGTGGCAGCTCGGGCTAACCTCGGAGACTGACAAGAGGCGTTTTTAATGCTGGAAAAGTGTCGCTCTGGGTAACTTGTTGCCTTTTCATTGATATTGGGCTAATTATAGAAAAGTACTGTGAAGTCTCCTCTGTTCTTCTCAAATATACGTTAAGGGAGGCATGGATGGAAATCAAGCAGAACACCCAAGATGAAGTTTTATGTCACAGCGAAAGGAGCATCTTAAGTTTTTATTTCTGTTCTATAGTTTTATGATGCTGATTTTTTGATGAGAGATGTAGTATTGTTTTTCGGAGTCATTTTGTTTGTTTAGACAAGCGAAAAATCATAAAAAAAACATTCAAGTTTGACAATTACGACATTGATTACTTTATTTGACCTACATCAGACAAAAAACTTTAGTATCGGTTGATTTGCATTCCAAATTTCACTTGCCAAGCCTTTGTTTTGGTCCATGTGTTTGTCTTTTAAAAGAAAAAAAATGGTAATATCTCAACAACAAAAAAGGAGAGAAAATAATAAGAAAAAAGATACTAAAAATATTTCAGAAAATAATTTGAAACTCAATGTAGGAAAAGAAAATAATACTAAAAATGTAGGTGGAACAAAAAAATGTTACTAGAATATGGATGCATTTTTACTTAAAAGTTGTAATAATTAAGCATTTAATATACATTTGATATTATTCCACCATGGTTTGAGTACTGAACTAGATGTACTATGTCGAGAATACAGTACATGCCAAACCACTGGAAATACGCTGATATCAATATATCTAATACTAAAAATGTCATGTTTTCTTTGCACTGTTTGAGGTTCTGAAAGGATCTTTTCCATCCAGTTTACGACAAAAGAGGGATCGGGTAGGCCTTTTTTTTTCTTTTCTAAATAAACGCGTTGTGAGTCTGACCTTTGAGGGTGTTGGCTATCGCAAGGCTGCTGGATACCAGAGAAAAGTTCCCTAATGCTGCTTATGGCACATACAGAGCCCCGGTTGGACAGCCAGCCATCTATGCATGGACGAACGGACAGATGGATGTAGTCACTGGGGAGAGATGAAATGCACACTGCTCGGTGGTATGAAGTCAGGAGGGGAGGACCAGGGGTGGGGGGGTTGCGGAAAAAAATTGAGGCATCAAGAGGAATAAAAAGTACAGGCGTCAGAGTGGAGAAGAAGGGGACAGACAAGGGGAGCATGTGGGACACAGAGTCTTGGGTGGTTTGTGTACACGCTACAAGGCGTTGCGATGGCAGATATCTGCACAACGCATGGTCATCCCAGACAGTTTATTTATCCAAGGCCTCCAGACCAGGCCTCGGACCTCCCTGAGTTTGTTAGGCTTGAAGGGGGCCCCTACCGCACAACGCAATTCCTCACATTCCACTTGAGCTTCCATTTCCAGCTGCCTGTTTCCCTCTACCACTCAAACCGGGACCGACCCTGTCAAGCCATATTTCAGAGCGGCGTAGAACAAATAATTGTGCCCTTCCCCAAATTTGAGCGTGTTGACTGAATAAAATCGGTACGCAAGGTAATTTTAGGCACAATAGTTAATTGACTTGAATATAGCCAATTATCTTGTCCAAAGAGTGCCGTACAATACTAAAAAATATATTTACCCTAAAAAGGGGTTAAATCAGTAAAATGCCTTCTTATTTTAAGTTTGGATGATCCCGTGTGCGGTCGTTTGGTCGCCGGTCTTTTGGTCGCCGTCTTTTGGTCGTCGTCTTTTGGTCGCCGGACTTTTGGTCGCGGTCTTTTGGTCACCCGGACCCAAACAACGGGCGACCAAAAGACCGGTGACAAAACATGGTCGAACAACACGGTCTACTCATCAATAAAAGCCAACAATGGCCATGAGCAGTTTCACTGAGCCGACGTGTGAGTGTATAAGAGTTTGTATGTACATGCGTTGTCCCTTTAAGAAGCGACGTCAGTCAGGGTCTTAACAAGTTCTCCAACAAAAAACAATAAAAGTACGGGAAATTTGGAGCTTTTCTTTAGCCTAATAATTGCTAGGGCATTAAGTATGACTAAATAGTAATTCGCAGTTTGTATTTAGGGAATTTGAGCAACGATTTTAATGGTAATTATCACTTACCTTCCAGGCGACCAAAAGACCGGCGACCAAACGACCGAGTACCGGATGATCCCACCACCTGCGTGTTGTTGTTTTTTTCTCCAGCTACTTCAGTTTTCCTCACACAATTCTAAAAACACACACCTTAGGCTAATTGAATGCTCTAAATTGTTCCCGGTGTACCCCGCCCACCTGTTCTACAATGACAGCTGAGATAGGGAAGGAAAACATAATGTTAAGTGGTGACTGTTTTTATGAGAACATCAAGTTCTAATTTTACAGATTTAAAATTAATAATTTACTTTATATATATGATATATTTGGGCACGAAGCTTTTTGTGAGAATGCATTGCCACATCTTTGCATTAATCCCACTGCTTTAGAAACCAAATGTTGAAACACAAATGGTGCAGCAACACATGTAGATAAAAAAGACTAACACTCACAACATCTGTTTTAATTATCAGCACCTGTTTGTATTCCATTGCCACCTGTTGGCACTCCCCAAAATAAGCACAATGCCTATTGAGATTTAAAGGATGAACTGAACTCATCATGAACAAAAGGGATTCATTCATTCTTTATAATAATAATATTATTGTATGTTTTTCTAAACAATGAGACCAATTCTTAGTTTTTGAAGGCTGGAGGCGGAACCAGATTAATAGCATTTCTGTTCATTTAATTAATGAAATATGATTTTAGTATCATACCACTACAATCACTCTCAGTAGCTCCTCCTAGAGGTGGGATGTGCGTTAGCTATTGACTGAGGTAATACGTGTGTTCGTTTCTTTATAAGCTATGAGGCATAGTTCGTAATAAAGATTCCTTCTGCCTTGTTAAGGCCAGAAAAAGCCAAGCCGGAGAATGTGCGTGGTCCCCAAACGTGCAGCTGCCAGTAGTGGACCAACACCTAAATCCAATTACTTCACATCCGCTTCCAATTGTTTTTAAGTCAGGCAAAGGGGCTCAAATTAGCACCAGGCGCCTGACAAATGTTCCGCACAGCAGCACCGCTCGCCCTGCGCAGACGACCCTGCTAAGTTTTGACACGTTTGTTCACCCTCGTATTTTTGTACTTTGCAAATTACACTTTTAAGATTTTTTTTTTTTGTCGGGCAGATTATGAAGCGGTTTTGTCTGGGAACCTTCTTTCCAGGCTCATGTGAGCTGCTTTGTGAACTCATGAAATCATGCATGTCAAGACGTGGAAACGTTCCAACGAGTCTCCTTAGATAAGAGTGTCACTCTGAACCAGGCAGGGGTCTTTAGGTGGGGGTTCTGAGGAATAAGATACATGTGCATTATAATAACGGTCTTGCTTTAAAGTTACTACAGTATTCTGAGAGTGAAGCTTAGAGCTGCATTAATGTTTGCAAACTTGCACACATAGCAAAGACATGTGGGTTGATAAAAGAGAACGGATGCATAATTGTGGTTGTAGTGGACCACAATGGAATAGTTTAAGATATAGCATCTGCCCGTTCCATGAAAGTTCAATCAAGTTGCAAAATTAAAGTTATTAACAGTTTCCCTCAACTGTAAATAAGTCACTAGAGTACAGCAGGAAACTACTGTACAGTACAAGGCATCAACATTTTTTATGACAGTAATTCAACATTAGGTTTATGTGTGTAGTCACTCGTGTGCTCATAAGTCACAATAAATGCTGGTATTGCATTATTGTAGCATTATCATTCATCAGGGGAAAAATGTAATATCTTACTCTTGCAGACAAACAAACTGCAGTATTTGCAAAGGAATTGCACCAAGGTTGGCCGTTGTTTTTGGTTGCGGTTTTGATAAATGCGGCTTTGATCGAGCATGTGGTTTGATTTTTCAACTTGAATTAATAACGAGCAAGAGCATTGTGAAAATATTGTGCATGCACTAACAGAATACCCAAAAATAAACTGTGATTAATAGCAGAATAATATACACGAGGAGAAAATAATGACCAAAAGCAAAGAATTATGTACACTAAAACAAACAAGGGGTTTAGCGCGTCACCCTCACGGTGTCCTTGCTTGTGTGGTTTTTCTCCAGGTACTCCAATCTCCACATCCCCAAAACATGCATGTTAGACCACTCGAACACTCTAAACTGCCCCAAAGTGTGAGCATGAGCGTGTATGGTTGTCTATCCCATATCACCTGATGCCCATCGTTTGCTAGGATAGGCTCAAGCACCCCCTGCCACCCTTGCCAGACTAAGCAATTCAGAAAATGAATACATGACCGAGTCGTAGCGTGCACACCATGGAATAAAGTAACAGAACAATTCCAATGAGCAATGTCCACAAAACAGTGAGTCATGTAAAGGCAAAAAAATGTGTATAAACTGTAAGATGTGTGTGCAAACAGGGAATAATGTGCACAAGCATGCAGTCAGCAGGCAGGCGTGCGTGTGCGGGATTTATTGAAAGAGTTCCTCTCTCCCTCCCTCCCTTGCTCCCTCCATCCCTCCTCCCTCCTCTCCTCTTCTCTCCCTGCCCAGGCAGTAGCAGCCTGGGTGGTCTGCCTCTCTCTCTCTCTCGATCTCCCCCCTCTCTCTCTCCCTTTCCTCTCTCTCTCTCTCTCTCTCTCTCTCTCTCTCCCTTCCCTCTCTCTCTCTCGCTCTCTCGCTCTCCACTTTGGTGAGCTGTTGCTTAGCAGCTAATAATAGGCGATGTTTGCAAAGTAATTTGCCTCTTCCTCGGCCAATGGGAGCCGCGGCACTTTTCCATCAAAGCTCCCTTTTCAGAATTTGCCGAGAGGCGAGCTCCTCCAAATGTTGCCGAAGCGCGATCGGAGGTAGACGTGACGCGCGACCACCAGCAAGACCGCCGCTGCAACTCCTACCGACACTTTCGGAGACGCCGTTTTTTCTTGTGTTTTTCTCCTTGGTTTTTGGGTTCCCTTTGCTTTTTTTTTCTTTTTCTTTTGAACAACTCACTTGGCGATCGAATGACGACGGGGGGATCTTTACGGATTGGGGCGCATAATGTTGGGATGGAGTTTGGCCACTCGTTCGGCTCCACGGAAGACTAGCAGGACACTTTCTTCCAACCCGTCGGCGCCGGACGCGCTCCTCTCCCATGTCGGATTATTGCGGCGATCTGTGAAATCGCAGCCGCTTTGTGTGTCGCTTCGCCCCCCAAGCCTCTTCGGACCATGGCCTCGGATCGCGGGGTACCAGGGGCCGGCGTCTTTGGAGAGTTACCCCCGAGCTACACGCGCTCACGGCCGGCCACCGACGCCGACGCTCTTCGGAGACCCAGCGGCTACTGCCACGCCGCTTTCGCACTTAAACAGATATCAAAGGTGATCACTTTTAGGATTTGCTGCACTTTGGTCGCTTTTTTTCATCATGTTTTGGAGGGATGCCGTCTTTCAATTAGGGGTCCAAAACCAGCCCTGTGGGAGTCAACTTCCAGGAGGTTTCATTTATGGATGACAAGGTTTGACACTAGTGTCAAGTTTTGACTTTCTCCTGTCGCAATTAGTTACTTAGTTGAATAAAACTGGTTATTTAGATTACAATGGCAGCTTCTTTTTTTTTTGAAGGTGTAGTGAGTGCAGAGTCCTTTATTGGTGGTCCCAAAACCAGCTCCCAGTTTTTAAACGAGCATTTTTATTCACATTGTTGCATTTTTGTTGTTGTTGTCTGAGGTGTTTTAGGCAATTGCATAGTTTATATATACCCAAGAACAGGCACTCTAGGAACCCGCTTCCTAAAATTGTCACGTATTGACGATGCACCAAAAAGTCATACGTTGAAAAAGCATTAACATTGTTGAACTTTTGTTCAAGAAGCGTGAATACTTTTAAGATTTTGCATGTGAAGCAGCCAGATCAGTTGTTGCAGGGCTTTTTATATAACACATAAGTCTTCAGTAAGGGTCCCAAAACCACTAAAAATCCAAACTCTCAGTCTGTAGTGGTTTGAGCAAGAACTTCATTGAACTTACACAAGTGGAGGGTTTAACTACCTCATCCGCCAATCAGTAGAGTACAATAGGAAAGCCAATCACTTTCCAGAACGCTAGATCTCCCTCTGTTCTGTGCACCATTTTTGTGGTCGACTCACATTCCCATTCCATGTTGTTATAATGTCATCCTAGCTTTCCCCTGCATTTGTTTTTGACTTCAGGCAGCCTGTCAGAGCAGCATGGTGGGCTCCACCAAGCTGTTGTTTGGAAATGCGGTGGGTCCTGTGAAGGAATTCACTGATTGAGTTTGATCTGACAAAGCATCTTTTCGGACCGCCCGGATGCTTGGATGTGTTTCAGCGCCGCGGAGAGGAGGGAGGGGAGAGAGAAACGCAGCGGTGACAGTTGTAGCGCTCACAAGCGAAACTATCAAGCAAATATGCACACAATCTAGCAAGATGGATGAGCAGCAGATCCTGTTTTAAATATGTAGAAAAGTTAGTAGGCGGCTTGATTAATGTGGAACATTTGTGACTCTCAATCGTGTAAATTGAAGCCATTCGGAGGTCTGGTGTTGGCCTCCGAATCGTCTTAATTGCGTTACGTCATGGGAGATCCTGCCTCAGCTTTGGACCCGGTTCACGTGACGGAGACGGGGTTCAGACAGCGCATAAACTTTGCTGAATACACACGCTTAAACAGCATGTTCAAGGGTTGGCATGAGGGGTGTCAAAGGTGAAACAACATGAATGCGAGGGGTCTGTTTCTATCCAGCCAGAAGATGAGTTACACTGTGTTTGTTTACAAACAAGAGATTGACAGAGCGCGTCATACACATCTGGTCCCTTATCAAAGCATGTTTCGAGACCCCCGGGGTAGCAGGGCCTTGGCTGCTTCTCTACAAAAGTAATAGCCAAGCTATTTTTTTCTTTATCATTTTTAAATGAATGCTAACGAAATCAAATTTCTTATGCAATGTATACATAACTTAAAAAACGGACCCAAAATATTTAAATGATACAATCCCAAATCTAGATGTGTCTTTGGTAGCATTTCCAAATGTGTCATTTTTTGGGGGGTGGGGTCACCCTGATATTCACCTTATCATATTACACAATTGACAGTTTTTATAGCTAGTTTTAACTAAAGTAAAGGATTTGTAGAAAGCTTATGTGTCTGGCCCGCAGGCCATGAGTTTGACATCTATGGTTAACAGTACACGTCATAATGCTGACCCCCCCCTCTCTCCCTTACTTCCACTCCAGGGGAAGGCGGTAGGTCAGAAAGCCCCCCTGTGGATCCGCGCCAGGTTCCAGGCCCTCCTGTTTTCTCTGGGCTGCCACATCCAGAGACACTGCGGGAAGGTGCTCTTTATCGGACTCTTGGTGTTTGGGGCCCTCTCGGTGGGACTCCGAGTTGCCGCCATCGAGACGGACATCGAGCAGCTGTGGGTGGAAGGTGAGTTGACGTTTTTGCGGGACAAAAAAGCATTCCAAGCCGCCGCGCTTCCTGTGTTGGTTGAATGGTCACTGAGCTGTTTGGTGCTTTCCCAGTTGGTGCAAATGGGAGCTATAAGGGTACAAGTGACCTTATGTCACCTCTGTTTATTGGGAAGGCTCTTTTGGTGTCACATGCTTACAGACTCTGCATGTGTTTGGGTAAAATTACAGGGGGGTCCTGAGTTTACGACGGCATTACCGTTGCTCTAGCTAAATTACGCCAACAGAGTCGTAAAGTCATGATTACAGTAAATATTTGAAGAAAAAAAACAGCCCTTAGGCTATAAATATAAAACAATCAAATGAAATAAAGTCTATTATATCTAGTATTGAGCAAACCTTCCTTTGCCAGGGACCACGTATTATTATGCCAGAGAAGAAACTTTCAGGGTGTCCTAAATTGAGGACCTCAATTATGAGTATATTTGTCAACTGCTATTTTAACAAGATTCTGTAGGGACAGTTAAAGATTGAGACTGTGATTTAAGCATCTTAGAAAACTTCCAAAACGTTGATAGGTGGTCTGTATTTGAAACAAATGGGATATTGGCTGTTTGTGGCGCTGTGGGCTGAATGTCAGCTCTTGGATGTTGATGGAACTCAACTTCCCACAGCTGACGTCATGTTGGCACTTCTTTAGACATCAAACTCAATAAGAATGAATCAACAATGTGCTGCATCCAGCCTCCTTTTGGATCCCCATACGAGTCATCGACCATCAATTCTTAACGAATTATGGAGCGGGAATGATTTCATCTGTGTCTATCAGTATTAGGAACTCGCGCGTCCTGTCTAGCGGAACACGACCACACGCTATCTTGGGTCCGGGTCCACTGATAGGTTTTAGGGCAAAGTTATCGTCACATTATATTTTTTTTCAGGAGCAGAAGCAGCTTTATTTGTTTTTTCATACTGGCCAAAATTCCTTTTAAACCCCCAGGCTTTCAATGCCGGGGCTGATCCCTGCAGCAGATGGACTGTGTGAATGGTTAGCCATCTTTGAGAGGGAAGGAGGGTGCTGAGGGGTGTCGCAACCCCTCCACACACACACACACACACTCACCGCTCCCCCCCTCCTCCCCTACGGCTCCCTGTGTGGTCCCTAACTATTCTTGGATTCCATTCAACAAGAGGCAAGGCAGGCAGGCAGGCAGGCAGGCAGGCACCCCCTCCCTCCTGAAACCACCGCCTCCTGCTCTACCTCCTCCTCCTTGAAAAATCTAAGTAAATGCAGCTGAAGTTTACCCACCTGTTTTGCACGCTCTAAAAGCGCCACAGCAGTTGGTGAATATAAACACACCCTATAGGACCTTTTTTTCGGCCCACCGTGTCAGCACCGGACAGGGTGGGGGGACAACACGACTCCGGCCTGAGACGAACTGTCATAAGTCGCACGCTCGATATTTAATAGATGAATATAGACCTTTTTTGTACCATTAACATATATTCATTATCAGCAGCAACACAAGTTGCACTTGTTTCTTTTTCCTTTCACTGTAAAGATTCCGGATTAACTCTATAGCTAATTGGCCTGGCCATGTTTTTTTTTAAAGATGTTTAGACGTTTGTGTGCCAGTTGTTTTGCTGTGGGACTAAAGAAGGAATGGGGAGGGAGCACTGCAGTGGCGCAAGGGGGTTCCTAAAAAGGAATGCTGTGCCTTTAAGAGGCCGCGGCCATGTTTCTAAAGTTTCTGCCTGCCTTGTTTCCACCAATAGCCCATTCACAAAGCTGCGAGGGGCCACAATGAAGAGTAAAGTGGTTGTGAGACAAGGAGCGGTTAGTTCTCGCATGCGCAAATTCAAGTAAACACTCGCACGGATGCATACAAACCGCATGACAAAAGATGATAAGACCGGCGTTATCTCAAAGCAGGGCTTTTGATGGTTTCGATTAGTTTTGGAGGAATTGGACACTTCCTGACTCGCATACAAGTGTGAGGAAAATAATAGCCACAGCAGTTAAAAACTGAATATGGAGTCTTTCCTTGCAAGAATTTTAATATTGAATATAGAAGAGGCTAAAATAAGTACGTGGGAAAAATATTTCATTCAGAAATAAACACAAATGGCAAATATCATGGTTAAATGAATCATTTTTTAATAAAAATAGCATTTTAAAGATGTGATGTGAATATTTTTTAGAATAAATTCCTGTCTAATTAATTATGAAATGATTGGTAAGACAAAAGTACAAAATTAAAGTAAACTAAGTAGATAATTCTGCAGTTACAGTTTATTATAGTTTCCTGCTAATTGATCCCCCAAAAAATGGATGCCCTTTAGGGTGTCAAAAACGCCACGTTGAAGGGTGTTGTTTTGGGACAACACGTTCACACCGGCATTTTTGTCACCTTTTGTGTACACAAACAGATTTTTCAGCTGTGTGTGTTGAAATTTACGCTTCCTGCCTCCTCTTGAGTGACTTTAGTGTTTGAGTGTGGTAGTATAAAACGGTGGTGATGAAGAGGCTGATGAGACCCTCAAAGACCGCAAAGAAAATACTGTATGACAGCTGCATGCACAACATTTGGATCCTGCAAACAAACATTATCCCACTTTCAAGTTTGAAAGTTGATCTTAGCAAAGTGTGACTCCAGTATTGTCAGTAGGGGGGCTATGAATGATGCCGGTAGAAATAAAAAAGATGCAGGAAGGCAAGAGTGATGGGAGTAGACACCCGGGAAGAGGGGGGGGATGGTTGAGACAGGAAGACTGAAAGTTTATGACTTGCTGACACTTTTTTGCCTTGCCTTGCCTCATTTTTAAATATTACATTCCCGAGAGTGGTGAGGTGTTGCTGTTTAAAAAAAAACATCTGTGGGGTAGGAAAAAAAGATAGAAATGGCCTCATGGTTTCTGTAAACAAATGCTTTCTAGCTGAGTTTTAGGTGAGCCGTGACAGACGCGTTCAGCGATTCCAACTGTCCAAACACGAGTGCAGTGGAGGAAAGGCCAAGCGGGCGAGCCACACGTTCCATAAAGAGGATGCGAGAGGGAGGAGTAGGGGGCTCAGGGCCACAGCTATATGCATGCAGTACAGTATAGTTGCATTCAAATGAGGCTTGATGAGAGGAAGAAGAAAAAGTAAAAACCTCTGAGTTTGAACAAATGAACTTTTTGCCAGCGTCAGCCTCCCCTTCCAAACAAACAAACCACAGCAGGTAAATGCTACAATTCATGCAATTGCACACAGCGGCCCAGTTTGGACAGAGAAAGGGAGCTCTATAAGGCATTATTGGAGGTGAATAGTGCACGCTGGGCACCCCAGCTAGATAAATAAACTCGTAGCGCTCAGGGCCCAAGACCTCACTGGTAGGGAGAACAAACAAGAGCAGAGTTAATCTGGGTAGCCTCCAAATGTTGATTTCACCCCTCTTTTTTTTACACTCCATCATTCAGCCTGAGTCACGCCTTGCCTTTCTCAGCATCTCCCGGTATAGGACCACCCCCAAATGAACATCACATTGCGCAACTTTTAGACATATGTTAAAGTGACACGTTTGCCCTTGTTTTCTTTTATGGCTCACTCACGGTAATAATGCAATAGTAATAATCTAACAGACTCTTGATCTCAGTAATGGAATTTTTGAATGACTGTTGTCAGCGGTACACGGTCGATTGGTCGCCGGTCTTTTGGTCGCCGATCTTTTGGTTGCCGGTCTTTTGGTCGCCCAGAAGTTAAGTGATAATTACCATTTAAATCGTTGCTCAAATTCCCTAAATACAAAACTGCGAATTACTATTTAGTCATATTTAATGCCCTAGTAATTATTAGGCTAAAGAAAAGCTCAAAATTTCCCGGACTTTTATTGTTTTTTGTTGGAGAACTTGTTAAGACCCTGACTGACGTAGCTTCTTAAAGGGACAACGCATGTACATACAAACTCTTCTACACTCACACGTCGGCTCAGTGAAACTGCTCATGGCCATTGTTGGCTTTTATTGCTGCGTAGACCATGTTGTTTTACCTTGTTTTGTCGCCGGTCTTTTGGTCGCCCGTTGTCGCGGTCGGGGCGACCAAAAGACCGCGACCAAAAGACCGGCGACCAATCGACCGCACACGGTTGTCAGTCCTCCTAGGCAAAATGGATTGGACTTGTTTTGTGCTCAATGGCAGCAAATGGGTTTAAAATGACAGAGATGGATGGAGGACAGTTGCTCTTGTCGGCCGCTGTCAATCCTCAATGAGTCTTTAAAAAAAAGATAAAAATAGTGGGCTGTACTTCATGTTTGTCATGTAGTGCTCTATTTCTCTCAATTACGTACTATAGACAGAATGTAAAGTGACATAATGCATATATTTTCCTGACTTTGGACATGGATGGCTGTAAAAGCTACGAAGCGACTCAGAAAATGTGCCGTAATGAAAACTCAATGATTATTGGATGGCAATCCCTCTGTCTTTGGCCAAAGAGCCATTCCCTTTTGTCTTTGCCATTCACAGAATAAAGCGACACCAGTCACCTTTGAGCTTGCACCATTTCCCTTCAGCTTTACATCGTGGTTGTATTAAAACCTCGACGTGGAGGATAACTGGACACTTTTTTGGTGCTTGTAAGAGAAAGAGTGTGTGTTGGAGGGGTTAAAAAAAAGAAGAAGAAATAATTCCCGGGCTCAATAAATTCATTTCTGCTTTGAATGAGACCAGCAACGTGGAAAAATTTTGCCTTTCAGGCTAGGATGAATGTATGTTTCAACCACACATTAAGCAGTATTAGCGGTCAGTGGAGTGTCTAATGTGACTATTTTTCACAGTGGCCAACACTGGCCGCGATTAGCATAATTAGCAGAGGCAAGCCTATACATATGGAAATAGAAAGTGCCTAAATGCCAGCCCTGGTGGAAATTTATGTGTGATGGCTAACACCGCTGGCACATCTGAATAGAATGTAAGTGAAACAGATTTTTTTTTATGTTGCTTTCTCTGTTTTCTACTGGAAACGCGCCTCTTTTTCATGTACACGTCTCACGTATTTTATTTTAATACGTCAACTTCTAATTTAATCCGACAATAGTTGAGGAAGATTCAGATGAGGACAAAAAGCTTACACTGTATTTCTATAGGTAAGGTAGCTAAATGCCAGCTTGTCTCTCTTTTTTTGCGCCCCCTCCCAGCCTCCCATTCCCACTCCCACAGTCGAGTCTGGCATTGTTTTACAGGCTGGGAACGTTTTGGTCCATTTGCTTTTTGTTGTGAGAAAGAGGGAAGAGGGGAAAAAATCCTGCTTTATTTTATTCTGTTTGTTGGGAAACATCTGAAAGAAATTGAAGGGTTTACTGACAACAAAAGGGTGGTGCATTGGGAGTAGAGCTGCACTCTAGTCTAGAGGGGCTGCCCATCTGCTCGCTGCAGCGTACTTCAGGCTGTGTGGGCAGACGGAACCGGGCCAGTTCTAATTCTGATGAGTCCACATGTGACCACTTGATTTAGATATTCCTAGAGAGTTGCATTCCTCTATGTATTAGAGGTTGTCCTCCCGGGAATGGTTGGCGTACGGTCGCAGGTCATATACAGTAAAGCAATCATTCTTATAATTATTCTGTAAAATGCTAAACGTAATTATCCAAGTGACAGATGTGTTGTCAAATAGCTTGGTAGCATGACATTGGTATAGAAGGTGAAGGTAAGAAGAAGAAAAAAAGCCTACATGTCACGTTCAGCCCTCCTCATCTCGGGTCTTCCTCCAGAACAGCGTGGGGCCTTTCAGAGGCCCCCCTAATCCAGCTAATCTACCACACTGAACTTTGAAGGTGGCCTGCCCTGACCCAGCATGGCCTGAAACAAGGGACTTGGGCCTATACACCACCACAAGAAATAGAATTGGATAAATAGGTGCTAGTCTCTTTCTCTATTTCTAATATATATATATATATATATATATATATATATATATATATATATATATATATATATATATATATATATATATATATATATATATATATATATATATATATATATATATATATATATATATAAGGTGGTTGGCAGGCTGGCCCTCCAATAGTGAAGAAATATGGTTTCTAGCTCAGTTTTTGGCGGCATTTGTCTTGAGGAAATTCTCTCAGTTTGTCAAGTTTAAGCTAAAGGCGGAAGAGAACAGTCATGACGAGAGGAAATAATTGAGATTGTTTAAGTTAGCCATTACGCCAGGCCAGACACGTTCATCCAAACATTAAATCTGTAAAATTCAAGTCAAAAGTCATGAAGCCGTGTCAGGGCTTGTTTTGACTTTTCTCTTTTCCTTCTCAATGTCGTAACTCTTTGCTTGAGATGTTGAAAGACTCACGACACTGTTTCCAGGGACGTTTCCCCGACTTTTTGATTCACCTTCAATCGTGTAACAAATCACGGCCCAAACGTAAGCAACCTGTTGGACTTTCAAGCACCCAATCTCCTCACTTGAAGGTCTATATTCTTTCTATTAGCCTCTGGGGAGATTTTTTTCCAGGGAACAGTTGCGGTCCACGGTTTGCGAGTGGGGGGAAACACACGACGGTGCTGAAAGACGAGATGAGACTCAAAAGAAAAAGACAAGTGGTCCATCTGGGGCTGAGCAGGAGTGAGTGAGTGTGGTGATTTGTAAAGTTGAGGTGTTTGGGGCCGGACCAAGGGAAAGAGAGAGCGAGAGAGCGAGAGAGCTAGGGAGAGAGGAGGGCGGATCGGGCCGCCTGGGTGGTCCAGATGGGAGGAACGAGACACAAATAGCTATAATTTACTTCAGGAGGCCTGTAATTACAGAGCCAGAGTCTCTCTCGCTGAAGCCACCCAGTTCCTGTTGGGATCAAAAATCCCGACGCTACAGAGGTTAACATGAAAAAAAGGTAAATATCACATTGTCAATAGACAGGGTTCTGTTTTGTATTTATACATTTGGAGTTCGCCATAGGTCTCCAAGCGTAGGTCATTACAGTTAATTTGTTGATTGTTGAGATTTTTGTGGAGTTCTTACTCATATCCGGAAGCAACTGAGGCATCATATATAAATATTGTTCCAGTCCTGATTAGTTTACTCCCTGAAGAAGTGAAATGTGATATGTTAGATCAGTGCAATGGACTCATCCTAGTGTCATTCTTCTGCTTATTGCAAATCTGGGATGTTTTAAATTATACTGAAACTCGATGGATTGTCGTTTAAATCTGGCGCGAACAGTGGCAAATGATTGCTTCAAAACAAAATGGCTGACTTCCTGGTCATAAGAAGAACAAACAATTCTAAGAGGGTCTTGACAACACCTGAAAGAAGCAATTTTCATAATACATGTATTAAAAATAGATCCAGTTCTCCCTCTGTGAGCACCAGTTAGTGCAAATGCGATCCGTGAGGAAATGACCTAAACGCTCTTTTTCTACTGTTGCCGTTCTCCCCAAATGAAAACTTCTATGTCAACATTTAGCGGAATGTCCATTTGGGAGTGGGGGGTGCGTTGAGCTTCGCGGCGGCGACTGCAAATAAACGCGGTGATGCGATATCCTCTGGCCCGGCACGCACCAAAGGTAATTAAAGCCTTGAAAGCGCGGCGAAAGAATATTGCAACCCCCTTTCCCCGAGGTCCAACCTGATCTCACACGTTCATAAGCCTCGTCGTTTGTTTTCTTTTACACGGCGTCAATTTCAGGCCACGTGGGGGAGGTGCACAACTTGCGAGTGTACAGTGAATACCCATTTATCGGTTTAGATACGTTCCACTTATAGAACGCACGTTTTAGAGCAAGGGTGTCAGACTCGGGTTGGTTCGCGGGTCGCTTTAACGTCAACTTGATTTCACGTGCGCCGGACCATTTTAAATATTAATATTTCGATTTTTTTTTAATTTATAAATGGATTAAAAGAACTGGATTAAAAGCCCTGAATATTCAGTTTTTTATAGATCTAAAACGTTTATTTTAGCTTTTAAAAAAATATATTTTTAGATTTCACAAAATGATTTTTGAACTAAAAACACAAACAAATGATTAAAACATTACAATTATTGATTTAAAAGGGGGAAAATCAGGAAATTTAACATACATTTATACTCTTCATTTTAATTTGATCCTAAAACAGCAAGTCGGCACTCATGATTTACTTTCCCGGGCCACACAAAATGATGCGGTGGGCCAGATTTTCCCCCCGGGCCGCCACTTTGACACATGTGTTTTAGAGTATTAGTCCTTTCTCTCACTATTAACTTTTACGAAATTGGATGTCCCAATCCTGATTTTCTGATACGATTTTTTTTCAATAAGTGTTTTGCCCACACCGATCCAATGCCGATATTTTTAGATGAGTAAGAATAGTGCTAAACATAATATTATTATAATATTCACAATAGAAGTTTATTGTAAAACATATAAATGCCCTGATGGGAAATCCACCATCCTGGTTTCTCCACCAGGACCAAGACACAACAAATCCAAAAATGTTCTAAAGCAGGGGTGGGCAAACCGGTCCTCGAGGACCTCACTGGGTCCTGGTCTTTGTTCCAACCAATCCAGGACAGACAGATTAAACTATGAGGTACCTTCTTAAATCCACTGATTGCACTTGTAGGACACCAGATTGGTGAAAAGGTGTCGTCTTCATGCTGAGTTTTTTTTTCTGCAGGGTGGTGTTGACATTCTCGTCACACGACTGCTATTTTAACACACGTTAACAACGCATAAAACTCTAGTCATCATTTCGGTACTCCACAATGGTGTCCAATGCATGATCGCTTTACAATGTAGCCTACTTTTGCAAGGAGTTAAGAGATACATGGCCAGGATCGACTGCAAAGTCGTGAAAGTGACTACAAAAGTGACAAGTGTTAGAATTAAGGAGGAGCTACTTCTCCAAAGCTTCCCACATTCCCCCCCCTCCCGTCCTCAATCTACTTCTGGCATTGTCATGTAGAGGGACAGCGAGAGAGGGGCAGACGGGCCCTCGGTGATCCGGCGCGGCATGTTTCATGTCCACTTGGCACAGGCACAGATCCCCCCCGGCTGGCAAACTCTTTTCTCCTGTAATTAGGAGGCTGGAGCGTATATAGCACACACACACACACACACACAGCCAAGCATTCCTCTTCTCCTCTTTCATCCGTTGCTCGTCTCGCACTCCTCTTCATGGCTTCATCGTCGCTTTGACGTAGCGCCTTTAATCAAATCCATTTACTTGTCTTAATTTGCCTTTATGTCTTTCATCCTCCATTTCTATGCACAGCAAGCCATCTCCAATATGTTGGTTTTAAGGAGCAAAAATTGAAGTACATTGACTGGCATCCCATTAGAGTACATTGCAATACTTTAAAAAATCCATTCATTCGGGCTCCAATTGACTTTGAAGAGCCATTCACTCTCATATTCATGAACATTTTTTTGTCTTTGAGAACCTAAAATGCATGTTTTTAGATCGGGGACAAAGGTTTGAGCAAATTCTACACGGGAAGACTTACGCCAATATGAAGAACCAGAACTTTTTAAACAATGTTATTCCTATTCTTCCTAGTCGAGTCAGTTAAAATGGATTAAATGACAGCTTTTATTAAGAAAAATGTTAAAATATTCATGTAAATGGTTCCGTTTCCAATGAGTTCCTCATTTTTACCAGGTTCAATAAATTTCTCATTGTGTACAAAACGCTACAATTCCGATTATATGTTATTTCGGTACATTTGCATCTTAGCCTAGCATCAGAGACCCCTGCAGATGAATTTAACATGAAGACAAATGGGGTGATTTTTCATGGATTTCAACTAGGTGATTGTATCTGCCATGCTGAGTGGGATGCGGGGGATCAGGGGACTTTTTTTTAACAAAGTAACAGGGCACATCTGTTTCGCAGAAGGAGCCAATGTGAAGCTGCATTAGTCATTTCTCTTGGCCAGACTCTGCCTTGTGTGAAGTGCCTTCAAAACCAACACTGGCGAGGGCCAAGGGCGTTGCTCGATACACACGTGTGCGCGTTCATGTGCAAATATATGAGCACACTTTTGTTTAATACTGCCAAATGGGGGAACACTGATGGATACCTAAAGTCATGTGTGAATCCAAAATGATGGCCTATTTATTTAAGGATTTTTTTTTCTTCTAGCTGGTAGTCGGGTGAGTCAGGAGCTTCGCTACACCAGGGAGAAGCAAGGGGAGGAGTCCATATTTACCTCACAGATGCTCATCCAGACCCCCAAAGAAGAGGGCACCGATATTCTTACCCAGGAGGCTTTGCTGGTGCACATGGAAGCTGCGCTGTCAGCCAGCAAGGTCCAGGTGTCCCTGTTTGGAAAGTAAGTGAGCGATATCCTGTTTTTTGTTTGATAAAAATTGTTAATTTTGTATGTTTTTGTGCACAGGTCGTGGGATCTCAACAAAATATGCTATAAATCTGGAGTTCCCATAATTGAAAATGTCATGATCGAAAGGGTATGTTTAATCGCATTTCATTATTTCGTACGTTTTCTATTCAAGCGAATACAAATGTTGCTATTTTTCTGTTAACAGATGATTGACAAGCTATTCCCTTGTATGATAATCACCCCGTTGGACTGTTTTTGGGAAGGGGCCAAGCTCCAAGGAGGGTCCGCCTATTTACCGTAAGTGATGGAATATTTAAGGCAATAAAGTTTTTACTATGGTTTTTATTAGCTTTGTTTATAACAGACGTAATAATATGCTGAAGACGCCATTTGAGGGGGAACATCTTTTTTAACAGTTGCACTTATGTTAAGAAGTGACGTCAATGGGTGAAATCACAGCAGCTATCGCCTCTTAGCCCCTATACAGGATTTTATATTAATTTATTTTTCTTAGTCACAGCAACTGGTGAAATGGTAGAATTTAAAATTTTCATTTTAGTGTCATATCTCAAATTATTATTTGCCTTTTTAAAATATAGAAATATGTTGCATACATTAAAATGGCATGCCTTGGGCACTTTTGAAACCAAAGTTACATTAAGTAAGTCATTAAGTAAGCAAATGTGTTTTCATCCCATTTTATCATAAAGATGATGAAATTCATATTTACCTGTTTTATAGTTCTGTTAGCCATTACGTTGACTGGCAATATTTTTTTTCTTGATGCCTCGCAACCTCTAGAGACGCCATTGCAGACTTTTTGGGGGCTGTTATGAATGTTTACCACACACTGTATGGAAAGATACAGTCAGGCTGTCAGTGAGTGCTGTGACTGACAGCAGTGGTCAGTAATAGAGTTCTTTTAGGATTGGAGTAGTCGAGGGGGCCGTGGGGTGTGTCCCGGCAGAGAAATTCAAAAAGAGAAAGTGAGGCACCGAGGGAGAGATGGTGGGCTGGTAGAGGGAAGGAGGGCGGGGAGGTGGTGGTGGTGGTGGTGGTGGTGGTGGTGGTGGCAGGGGAGCCCTTTGGGTCAGACAATGGTAAGCATTCTTTCAGTTTACGAGTGAGTGTCCATCAGTGCAGGGGCCCCGGAGGAAAGAGGGAGGTAGGGTTGGGAGTTGGGGGTGCCCCGGCTTTGTCAGCTCGCGGCGAACACTCGCCATTCTCATGGTAATACCCCCGCGCTCCCAGCTCCCCAAGTTGTCCAACAAATAAAATGGGCCGCATTCAAACCTCAAGTCCCTCGAGAAAGACAGAGAGAGGCAACAAGACGGTTAACATTGAAGTCTGGGGCGTATTTTTTTTTTTTTTACTCTCTATTCCAAAAGTTCTCCAGAGCCAGAAGTGATATTTCAATTGAGGGCTTCATTTATAAAAGAGACTATACGGC